>NC_057842.1:0-307300 GCF_910594005.1 Cervus elaphus | reverse complement strand
AGAAACACGTGGGTGGAAGGGCCATCCCCGTCGTAACTCGAGAATATACCCCAGGTTCCCGACAATACTCGAGAAAAACCATGAGACTTCCCCCTCGCCGCGAGATGAGGCGCGATTCCCCTGCTCTGCGTGCAGAGCAATTCAGTGTTGCACATCACACATGAAAGGAGCCTTGATTTCCTTGATGGCACTCCAGAGAAACCCCAAGAACACTGTTTCAAGGCTAGAGTGATCCTGAGGTCACTGTAGCAACACGAAAGAGCACCGTGGCCCAAAAATCAACTCGAGATGAGAGGAGAGTCCTTGGCTTCGACTCCAGAGGAATACCACCTTAACACAAGCACCTCAAGAGGAGGCTTCTCTCAGCTCTAGGTATGTGAGAGGGACCCTTAGTTTGCGGCCTCAAGTGGAATGGACACCGTGATGCCCTGACTCGAAATAAGGCCGGATATCCCTGCAGTGACTTGAATGCAGGCTCGTCTTGCATCTCCCAAGACGAAAGGATGTCTGAATCCCCTGTGGAGACCACAGAGAAAGACCTAGTTCCCCACCTCATCGCGACTGGAGGCCTCACATCCTTTGAAAACTCCAGAGGTACGCGGAGATCAGTGCCTCCAAAGGAGACGATTCCTGACTCCTCGTGAAACTTGATAGGAGTCCCAGGATTCCTGTGGCACGTGGAAAGGGACCCTTGGTCTCCCGCCTCAGCTGGAGAGGCGTCCCAATTGCCCTGCAAAGCCTCGAGGAGAATCCCGAGTTGTCCCTCGCAACTAGGCAGGAGTCCTGACGTCGCTGAACAAACACGTGTGTGGAAGGGCCATCTCCATCGTAATATGAGAATATACCCCAGGTTCCCGCCGCAACTCGAGAAAAACCAGGAGACTTCCCCCTCGCCGCGAGATGAGGCCCGATTCCCCTGCACTGCGTGCAGAGCAATTCCGTGTTGCACATCACACATGAAAGCAGACTTGATTTCCTTGATGGCACTCCAGAAAAACCCCAAGAACACGGTTTCAAGGCTAGAGGGATCCTGAGATCACTGTAGCCACACGAAAGAGCTCCGCGGACCAAAAATCAACTCGAGATGAGAGGTTAGTCCCTGGCTTCGACTCCAGAGGAATATCACCTTACCAGAAGCACCTCAAGAGGTGGCTTCTCTCAGCTCTAGGTATGTGAGAGGGACCCTGATTTGCGGCCTCAATTGGAATGGACACCGCGATGCCCTGACTCGAAATAAGGCCGAATATCCCTGCTGTGACTTGAATGCAGGCTCGTCTTGCATCTCCCAAGACGAAAGGATGTCTGAATCCCCTGTGGAGACCAGAGAGAAAGACCTAGTTCCCCACCTGATCGTGACCAGAGGCCTCACATCCTTTGAAAACTCCAGAGGTACGCGGAGATCAGTGCCTCCAAAGGAGACGATGCCTGACTCCTCGTGAAACTTGATAGGAGTCCCAGGATTCCTGTGGCACGTGGAAAGGGACCCTTGGTCTCCCGCCTCAGCTGGAGAGGCGTCCCAATTGCCCTGCCAAGCCTCGAGGAGAATCCCGAGTTGTCCCTCGCAACTAGGCAGGAATCCTGACGTCGCTGAACAAGCACGTGGGTGGAAGGGCTATCCCCGTCGTAACTCGAGAATATACCCCAGGTTCCCACCGCAACTCGAGAAAAACCATGAGACTTCCCCCTCGCCGTGAGATGAGGCCCGATTCCCCTGCACTGCATGCAGAGCAATTCCGTGTTGCACATCAAACAAGAAAGGAGCCTTGATTTCCTTGATGGCACTCCAGAGAAACCCCAAGAACACTGTTTCAAGGCTAGGGGGATCCTGAGGTCACTGTAGCAACAAGAAAGAGCTCCGTGGACCAAAAATCAACTCGAGATGAGAGGTTAGACCCTGGCTTCGACTCCAGAGGAATACCACCTTACCACAAGCACCTCAAGAGCAGGCTTATCTCAGCTCTAGGTATGTGAGAGGGACCCTGAGTTTGCGGCCTCAAGTGGAATGAACACCGCGATGCCCTGACTCGAAATAAGGCCGAATATCCCTGCAGTGACTTGAATGCAGGCTCGTCTTGCATCTCCCAAGACGAAAGGATGTCTGAATCCCCTGTGGAGACCACAGAGAAAACCTAATTCCCCACCTCATCGCGACCGGAGGCCTCACATCCTTTGAAAACTCCAGAGGTACGCGGAGATCAGTGCCTCCAAAGGAGACGATGCCTGACTCCTCGAGAAACTTGATAGGAGTCCCAGGATTCCTGTGGCACGTGGAAAGGGACACTTGGTCTACCGCCTCAGCTGGAGAGGCGTCCCAATTGCCTTGCCAAGCCCCCAGGAGAATCCCGAGTTGTCCCTCGCAACTAGGCAGGAGTCCTGACGTCGCTGAAGAAACACGTGGGTGGAAGGGCCATCCCCGTCGAAACTCGAGAATATACCCCAGGTTCCCGCCGCAACTCGAGAAAAACCATGAGACTTCCCCCTCGCCGCGAGATGAGGCCCGATTCCCCTGCACTGCGGGCATAGCAATTCCGTGTTGCACATCACACATGGTAGGAGCCTTGATTTCCTTGATGGCACTCCAGAGAAACCCCAAGAACACTGTTTCAAGGATAGGGGGATCCTGAGGTCACTGTAGCAACAAGAAAGAGCTCCGTGGACCAAAAATCAACTCGAGATGAGAGGTTAGTTCCTGGCTTCGACTCCAGAGGAATACCACCTTACCACAAGCACCTCAAGAGGAGGCTCCTCTCAGCTCTAGATATGTGAGAGGGACCCTGAGTTTGCGGCCTGAAGTGGCATGGACACCACGATGCCCTGACTCGAAATAAGGCCGGATATCCCTGCAGTGACTTGAATGCAGGCTCGTCTTGCATCTCCCAAGATGAAAGGATGTCTGAATCACCTGTGTAGACCACAGAGAAAGACCTAGTTCCCCACCTCATCGCGACCGGAGGCCTCATATCCTTTGAAAACTCCAGAGGTATGCGGAGATCAGTGCCTCCAAAGGAGACAACGCCTGACTCCTCGTGAAACTTGATAGGAGTCCCAGGATTCTTGTGGCACGTGGAAAGGGACACTTGGTCTCCCGCCTCAGCTGGAAAGGCGTCCCAATGGCCCTGCCAAGCCTCGAGGAGAATCCCGAGTTGTCCCTCGCAACTAGGTAGGAGTCCTGACGTCGCTGAACAAACACGTGCGTGGAAGGGCCATCCCCATAGTAATTCGAGAATATACCCCAGGTTCCCGCCGCAACTCGAGAAAAACCATGAGACTTCCCCCTCGCCCCGAGATGAGGCCCGATTCCCCTGCACTGCGTGCAGAGCAATTCCGTGTTGCATATCACACATGAAAGGAGTCTTAATTTCCTTGATGGCACTCCAGAGAAACCCAAGAACACTGTTTCAAGGCTAGAGGGATCCTGAGGTCACTGTAGCAACACAAAAGAGCTCCGTGGACCAAAAATCAACTCGAGATGAGAGGTTAGTCCCTGGATTCGACTCCAGAGGAATACCACCTTACCACAAGCACCTCAAGAGGAGGCTTCTCTCAGCTCTAGGTATGTGAGAGGGACCCTGAGTTTGCGGCCTCAAGTAGAATGGACACCGCGATGCCCTGACTCGAAATAAGGCCGGATATCCCTGCAGTGACTTGAATGCAGGCTCGTCTTGCATCTCCCAAGACGAAAGGATGTCTGAATCCCCTGTGGAGACCACAGAGAAAGACCTAGTTCCCCACCTCATCGCGACCGGAGGCCTCATATCCTTTGAAAACTCCAGAGGTACGCGGAGATCTGTGCCTCCAAAGGAGACGATGCCTGACTCCTCGTGAAACTTGATAGGAGTCCCAGGATTCCTGTGGCACGTGGATAGGGACCCTTCGTCTCCCGCCTCAGCTGGAGAGGCGTCCCAATTGCCCTGCCAAGCCTCGAGGAGAATCCCGAGTTGTCCCTCGCAACTAGGCAGGAGTCCTGACGTCGCTGAACAAACACGTGTGTGGAAGGGCCATCCCCGTCGTAACTTGCGAATATACCCCAGGTTCCTGCCGCAACTCGAGAAAAACCATGAGACTTCCCCCTCGCCGCGAGATGAGGCCTGATTCCCCTGCACTGCGTGCAGAGCAATTTCGTGTTGCACATCACACATGAAAGGAGCCTTGATTTCCTTGATGGCACTCCAGAGAAACCCCAAGAACACTGTTTCAAGGCTAGAGGGATCATGAGGTCACTGTAGCAACACGAACGAGCTCCGTGGACCAAAAATCAACTCGAGATGAGAGGTTAGTCCCTGGCTTCGACTCCAGAGGAATACCACCTTACCACAATCACCTCAAGAGGAGGCTTCTCTCAGCTCTAGCTATGTGCTGAGTTTGCGGCCTCAAGGGGAATGGAGACCGCGATGCCCTGACTCGAAATAAGGCCGGATATCCCTGCAGTGACGTGAATGCAGGCTCGTCTTGCATCTCCCAAGATGAAAGGATGTCCGAATTTCCTGTGGAGACCACAGAGAAAGACCTAGTTCCCCACCTCATCGCGACCGGGTGCCTCACATCCTTTGAAAACTCCAGAGGTACGCGGAGATCAGTGCCTCCAAAGGAGACGATGCCTGACTCCTCGTGAAACTTGATAGGAGTCCCAGGATTCCTGTGGCACGTGGAAAGGGACCCTTGGTCTCCCGCCTCAGCTGGAGAGGCGTCCCAATTGCCCTGCCAAGCCTCGAGGAGAATCCCGAGTTGTCCCTCGCAACTAGGCAGGAGTCCTGACGTCGCTGAAGAAACACGTGGGTGGAAGGGCCATCCCCGTCGTAACTCGAGAATATACCCCAGGTTCCCGCCGCAACTCGAGAAAAACCATGAGACTTCCCCCTCGCCGCGAGATGAGGCGCGATTCCCCTGCTCTGCGTGCAGAGCAATTCAGTGTTGCACATCACACATGAAAGGAGCCTTGATTTCCTTGATGGCACTCCAGAGAAACCCCAAGAACACTGTTTCAAGGCTAGAGTGATCCTGAGGTCACTGTAGCAACACGAAAGAGCACCGTGGCCCAAAAATCAACTCGAGATGAGAGGAGAGTCCTTGGCTTCGACTCCAGAGGAATACCACCTTAACACAAGCACCTCAAGAGGAGGCTTCTCTCAGCTCTAGGTATGTGAGAGGGACCCTTAGTTTGCGGCCTCAAGTGGAATGGACACCGTGATGCCCTGACTCGAAATAAGGCCGGATATCCCTGCAGTGACTTGAATGCAGGCTCGTCTTGCATCTCCCAAGACGAAAGGATGTCTGAATCCCCTGTGGAGACCACAGAGAAAGACCTAGTTCCCCACCTCATCGCGACTGGAGGCCTCACATCCTTTGAAAACTCCAGAGGTACGCGGAGATCAGTGCCTCCAAAGGAGACGATGCCTGACTCCTCGTGAATCTTGATAGGAGTCCCAGGATTCCTGTGGCACGTGGAAAGGGACCCTTGGTCTCCCGCCTCAGCTGGAGAGGCGTCGCAATTGCCCTGCCAAGCCTCGAGGAAAATCCCGAGTTGTCCCTCGCAACTAGGCAGGAGTCCTGACGTCGCTGAACAATCACGTGGGTGGAAGGGCCATCCCCGTCGTAACTCGAGAATATACCCCAGGTTCCCACCGCAACTCGAGAAAAACCATGAGACTTCCCCCTCGCCACGAGATGAGGCCCGATTCCCCTGCACTGCGTGCAGAGCAATTCCGTGTTGCACATCACACATGAAAGGAGCCTTGATTTCCTTGATGGCACTCCAGAGAAACCCCAAGAACACTGTTTCAAGGCTAGAGGGATCCCGAGGTCACTGTAGCAACACGAAAGAGCTCCGTGGACCAAAAATCAACTAGAGATGAGAGGTTAGTCCCTGGCTTCGACTCCAGAGGAATACCACCTTACCACAAGCACCTCAACAGGAGGCTTCTCTCAGCTCTATGTATGTGAGAGGGACCCTGAGATTGCGGCCTCAAGTGGAATGGAGACCGCTACGCCCTGACTCGAAATAAGGCCGGATATCCCTGCAGTGTCTTGAATGCAGGCTCGTCTTGCATCTCCCAAAACGAAAGGATGTCTGAATCCCCTGTGGAGACCGCAGAGAAAGACCTAGTTCCCCACCTCATCGCGACCGGAGGCCTCACATTCTTTGAAAACTCCAGAGGTACGCGGAGATCAGTGCCTCCAAAGGAGACCATGCCTGACTCCTCGTGAAACTTGATAGGAGTCCCAGGATACCTGTGGCACGTGGAAAGGGACCCTTGGTCTCCCGCCTCAGCTGGAGAGTCGTCGCAATTGTCCTGCCAAGCTTCGAGAAGAATCCCGAGTTGTCCCTCGCAACTAGGCAGGAGTCCTGACGTCGCTGAACAAACACGTGGGTGGAAGGGCCATCCCCGTCGTAACTCGAAAATATACCCCAGGTTCCCGCCGCAACTCGAGAAAAACCATGAGACTTCCCCCTCGCCGCGAGATGAGGCCCGATTCCCCAGCACTGCGTGCAGAGCAATTCCGTGTTGCACATCACACATGAAAGGAGCCTTGATTTTCTTGATGGCATTCCAGAGAAACCCCAAGAACACTGTTTCAAGGCTAGAGGGATCCTGAGGTCACTGTAGCAACACGAAAGAGCTCCGTGGACCAAAAATCAACTCGAGATGAGAGGTTCGTCCCTGGCTTCGACTCCAGAGGAATACCACCTTACCACAAGCACCTCAAGAGGAGGCTTCTCTCAGCTCTAGGTATGTGAGAGGGACCCTGAGTTTGCGGCCTCAAGTGGAATGGACACCGCGATGCCCTGACGCGAAATAAGGCCGGATATCCCTGCAGTGACTTGAATGCAGGCTCGTCTTGCATCTCCCAAGACGAGAGGATGTCTGAATCCCCTGTAGAGACCACAGAGAAAGACCTAGTTCCCCACCTCATCGCGACCGGAGGCCTCACATCCTTTGAAAACTCCAGAGGTACGCGGAGATCAGTGCCTCCAAAGGAGACGATGCCTGACTCCTCGTGAAACTTGATAGGAGTCCCAGGATTCCTGTGGCACGTGGAAAGGGACACTTGGTCTCCCGCCTCAGCTGGAGAGGCGTCGCAATTGCCCTGCCAAGCCTCGAGGAGAATCCCGAGTTATCCCTCGCAACTAGGCAGGAGTCCTGACGTCGCTGAACAAACACGTGGGTGGAAGGGCCATCACCTCGTACCTCGAGAATATTCCCCAGGTTCCCGCCGCAACTCGAGAAAAACCATGAGACTTCCCCCTCGCCACGAGATGAGGCCCGATTCCCCTGCACTGTGTGCAGAGCAATTCCGTGTTGCACATCACACATGAAAGGAGCCTTGATTTCCCTGATGGCACTCCAGAGAAACCCCAAGAACACTGTTTCAATTCTAGACGGATCCTGAGGTCACTGTAGCAACACGAAAGAGCTCCGTGGACCAAAAATCAACTCGAGATGAGAGGTTAGTCCCTGGCTTCGACTCCAGAGAAATACCACCTTACCACAAGCACCTCAAGAGGAGGCTTCTCTCAGCTCTAGCTATGTGAGAGGGACCCTGATTTTGCGGCCTCAAGTGGAATGGAGACCGCGATGCCCTGACTCGAAATAAGGCCGGATATCCCTGCAGTGACTTGAATGCAGGCTCGTCTTGCATCTCCCAAGATGAAAGGATGGCTGAATCCCCTGTGGAGACCACAGAGAAAGACCTAGTTCCCCACCTCATCGCGACCGGAGGCCTCACATCCTTTGAAAACTCCAGAGGTACGCGGAGATCAGTGACTCCAAAGGAGACGATGCCTGACTCCTCGTGAAACTTGATAGGAGTCCCAGGATTCCTGTGGCACATGGAAAGGGACCCTTGGTCTCCAGCCTCAGCTGGAGAGGCGTCCCAATTGCCCTGCCAAGCCACGAGGAGAACCCCGAGTTGTCCCTCGCAACTAGGCAGGAGTCCTGACGTCGCTGAGGAAACACGTGGGTGGAAGGTCCATCCCCGTCGTAACTCGAGAAAAACCATGAGACTTCCCCCTCGCCGCGAGATGAGGCCCGATTCCCCTGCACTGTGTGCAGAGCAATTCCGTGTTGCACATCACACATGAAAGGAGCCTTGATTTCCTTGATGGCACTCCAGAGAAACCCCAAGAACACTGTTTCAAGGCTAGAGGGATCCCGAGGTCACTGTAGCAACACGAAAGAGCTCCGTGGACCAAAAATCAACTAGAGATGAGAGGTTAGTCCCTGGCTTCGACTCCAGAGGAATACCACCTTACCACAAGCACCTCAAGAGGAGGCTTCTCTCAGCTCTATGTATGTGAGAGGGACCCTGAGATTGCGGCCTCAAGTGGAATGGAGACCGCTATGCCCTGACGCGAAATAAGGCCGGATATCCCTGCAGTTACGTGAATGCAGGCTCGTCTTGCATCTCCCAAGATGAAAGGATGTCTGAATCCCCTGTGGAGACCACAGAGAAAGACCTAGTTCCCCACCTCATCGCGACCGGAGGCCTCACATCCCTTGAAAACTCCAGAGGTACGCGGAGATCAGTGCCTCCAAAGGAGACGATGCCTGACTCCTCGTGAAACTTGATAGGAGTCCCAGGATTCCTGTGGCACGTGGAAAGGGACCCTTGGTCTCCCGCCTCAGCTGGAGAGGCGTCCCAATTGCCCTGCCAAGCCTCGAGGAGAATTCCGAGTTGTCCCTCGCAACTAGGCAGGAGTACTGACGTCGCTGAAGAAACACGTGGGTGAAAGGGACATCCCCATCGTAACTCGAGAATATACCCCAGGTTCCCGCCGCAACTCGAGAAAAACCATGAGACTTCCCCCTCGCCGCGAGATGAGGCCCGATTCCCCTGCACGGCGTGCAGAGCAATTCCGTGTTGCACATCACACATGAAAGGAGCCTTGATTTCCTTGATGGCACTCCAGAGAAACCCCAAGAACACTGTTTCAAGGCTAGAGGGATCCTGAGGTCACTGTAGCAACACGAAAGAGCTCCGTGGACCAAAAATCAACTCGAGATGAGAGGTTAGTCCCGGGCTTCGACTCCAGAGGAATACCACCTTACCACAAGCACCTCAAGAGGAGGCTTCTCTCAGCTCTAGGTATGTGAGAGGGACCCTGAGTTTGCGGCCTCAAGTGGAATGGACACCGCGATGCCCTGACTCGAAATAAGGCCGGATATCCCTGCAGTGACTTGAATGCAGGCTCGTCTTGCATCTCCCAAGACGAAAGGATGTCTGAATCCCCTGTGGAGACCACAGAGAAAGACCTAGTTCCCCACCTCATCGCGACCGGAGGCCTCACATCCTTTGAAAACTCCAGAGGTACGCGGAGATCAGTGCCTCCAAAGGAGACGATGCCTGACTCCTCGTGAAACTTGATAGGAGTCCCAGGATTCCTGTGGCACGTGGAAAGGGACCCTTGGTCTCCCGCCTCAGCTGGAGAGGCGTCGCAATTGCCCTGCCAAGCCTCGAGGAGAATCCCGAGTTGTCCCTCGCA
Source organism: Cervus elaphus (assembly GCF_910594005.1). Classification (NCBI taxonomy): domain Eukaryota; kingdom Metazoa; phylum Chordata; class Mammalia; order Artiodactyla; family Cervidae; genus Cervus; species Cervus elaphus. The sequence goes on along the minus strand of NC_057842.1, from coordinate 297,819 downwards.
ACTAGGCAGGAGTACTGACGTCGCTGAAGAAACACGTGGGTGAAAGGGCCATCCCCGTCGTAACTCGAGAATATACCCCAGGTTCCCGCCGCAACTCGAGAAAAACCATGAGACTTCTCCCTCGCCGCGAGATGCTGCCCGATTCCCCTGCACTGCGTGCAGAGCAATTCCGTGTTGCACATCACACATGAAAGGAGCCTTGATTTCCTTGATGGCACTCCAGAGAATCCCCAAGAATACTGTTTCAAGGCTAGAGGGATCCTGAGGTCACTGTAGCAACACGAAAGAGCTCCGTGGACCAAAAATCAACTCGAGATGAGAGGTTAGTCCCTGGCTTCGACTCCAGAGGAATACCACCTTACCACAAGCACCTCAAGAGGAGGCTTCTCTCAGCTCTAGCTATGTGAGAGGGACCCTGAGTTTGCGGCCTCAAGTGGAATGGACACCGCAATGCCCTGACTCGAAATAAGGCCGGATATCCCTGCAGTGACTTGAATGCAGGCTCGTCTTGCATCTCCCAAGTTGAAAGGATGTCTGAATCCCCTGTGGAGACCACAGAGAAAGACCTAGTTCCCCACCTCATCGCGACCGGAGGCCTCACATCCTTTGAAAAGTCGAGAGGTACGCGGAGATCAGTGACTCCAAAGGAGACGATGCCTGACTCCTCGTGAAACTTGATAGGAGTCCCAGGATTCCTGTGGCACATGGAAAGGGACCCTTGGTCTCCCGCCTCAGCTGGAGAGGCGTCCCAAATGCCCTGCAAAGCCTCGAGGAGAACCCCGAGTTATCCCTCGCAACTAGGCAGGATTCCTGACGTCGCTGAGGAAACACGTGGGTGGAAGGGCCATCCCCGTCGTAACTCGAGAATATACCCCAGGTTCCCGCCGCAACTCGAGAAAAACCATGAGACTTCCCCCTCGCCGCGAGATGAGGCCCGATTCCCCTGCACTGCGTGCAGAGCAATTCCGTGTTGCACATCACACATGAAAGGAGCCTTGATTTTCTTGATGGCATTCCAGAGAAACCCCAAGAACACTGTTTCAAGGCTAGAGGGATCCTGAGGTCACTGTAGCAACACGAAAGAGCTCCGTGGACCAAAAATCAACTCGAGATGAGAGGTTCGTCCCTGGCTTCGACTCCAGAGGAATACCACCTTACCACAAGCACCTCAAGAGGAGGCTTCTCTCAGCTCTAGGTATGTGAGAGGGACCCTGAGTTTGCGGCCTCAAGTGGAATGGACACCGCGATGCCCTGACGCGAAATAAGGCCGGATATCCCTGCAGTGACTTGAATGCAGGCTCGTCTTGCATCTCCCAAGACGAGCGGATGTCTGAATCCCCTGTAGAGACCACAGAGAAAGACCTAGTTCCCCACCTCATCGCGACCGGAGGCCTCACATCCTTTGAAAACTCCAGAGGTACGCGGAGATCAGTGCCTCCAAAGGAGACGATGCCTGACTCCTCGTGAAACTTGATAGGAGTCCCAGGATTCCTGTGGCACGTGGAAAGGGACACTTGGTCTCCCGCCTCAGCTGGAGAGGCGTCGCAATTGCCCTGCCAAGCCTCGAGGAGAATCCCGAGTTATCCCTCGCAACTAGGCAGGAGTCCTGACGTCGCTGAACAAACACGTGGGTGGAAGGGCCATCACCTCGTACCTCGAGAATATTCCCCAGGTTCCCGCCGCAACTCGAGAAAAACCATGAGACTTCCCCCTCGCCACGAGATGAGGCCCGATTCCCTGCACTGCGTGCAGAGCAATTCCGTGTTGCACATCACACATGAAAGGAGCCTTGATTTCCCTGATGGCACTCCAGAGAAACCCCAAGAACACTGTTTCAATTCTAGACGGATCCTGAGGTCACTGTAGCAACACGAAAGAGCTCCGTGGACCAAAAATCAACTCGAGATGAGAGGTTAGTCCCTGGCTTCGACTCCAGAGGAATACCACCTTACCACAAGCACCTCAAGAGGAGGCTTCTCTCAGCTCTAGCTATGTGAGAGGGACCCTGATTTTGCGGCCTCAAGTGGAATGGAGACCGCGATGCCCTGACTCGAAATAAGGCCGGATATCCCTGCAGTGACTTGTATGCAGGCTCGTCTTGCATCTCCCAAGATGAAAGGATGGCTGAATCCCCTGTGGAGACCACAGAGAAAGACCTAGTTCCCCACCTCATCGCGACCGGAGGCCTCACATCCTTTGAAAACTCCAGAGGTACGCGGAGATCAGTGACTCCAAAGGAGACGATGCCTGACTCCTCGTGAAACTTGATAGGAGTCCCAGGATTCCTGTGGCACATGGAAAGGGACCCTTGGTCTCCAGCCTCAGCTGGAGAGGCGTCCCAATTGCCCTGCCAAGCCACGAGGAGAACCCCGAGTTGTCCCTCGCAACTAGGCAGGAGTCCTGACGTCGCTGAGGAAACACGTGGGTGGAAGGTCCATCCCCGTCGTAACTCGAGAAAAACCATGAGACTTCCCCCTCGCCGCGAGATGAGGCCCGATACCCCTGCACTGTGTGCAGAGCAATTCCGTGTTGCACATCACACATGACAGGAGACTTGATTTCCTTGATGGCACTCCAGAGAAACCCCAAGAACACTGTTTCAAGGCTAGAGGGATCCTGAGGTCACTGTAGCAACACGAAAGAGCTCCGTGGACCAAAAATCAACTCGAGATGAGAGGTTAGTCCCTGGCTTCGACTCCAGAGGAATACCACCTTATCACAAGCACCTCAAGAGGAGGCTTCTCTCAGCTCTAGGTATGTGAGAGGGACCCTGATTTTGCGGCCTCAAGTGGAATGGACACCGCGATGCCCTGACTCGAAATAAGGCCGGATATCCCTGCAGTGACTTGAATGCAGGCTCGTCTTGCATCTCCCAAGACGAAAGGATGTCTGAATCCCCTGTGGAGACCACAGAGAAAGACCTAGTTCCCCACCTCATCGCGACCGGAGCCCTCACATCCTTAGAAAACTCCAGAGGTACGCAGAGATCAGTGCCTCCAAAGAGACGATGCCTGACTCCTCGTGAAACTTGATAGGAGTCCCAGGATTCCTGTGCACGTGGAAAGGGACCCTTGGTCTCCCGCCTCAGCTGGAGAGGCGTCCCAATTGCCCTGCCAAGCCTCGAGGAGAATCCCGAGTTGTCCCTCGCAACTCGGCAGGAGTCCTGCCATCGCTGAACAAACACGTGTGTGGAAGGGCCATCCCTGTCGTAACTCGAGAATATTCCCCAGGTTCCCACCGCAACTCGAGAAAAACCATGAGACTTCACCCTCGCCGCGAGATAAGGCCCGATTCCCCTGCACTGCGTGCAGAGCAATTCCGTGTTGCACATCACACATGAAAGGAGCCTTGATTTCCTTGATGGCACTCCAGAGAAACCCCAAGAACCTGTTTCAAGGCTGGAGGGATCCTGAGGTCACTGTAGCAACATGAAAGAACTCCGTGGACCAAAAATCAACTCGAGATGAGAGGTTAGTCCCTGGCTTCGACTCCAGAGGAATACCACCTTACCACAAGCACCTCAAGAGGAGGCTTCTCTCAGCTCTAGTTATGTGAGAGGGACCCTGATTTTGCGGCCTCAAGTGTAATGGAGACCGCGATGCCCTGACTCGAAATAAGGCCGGATATCCCTGCAGTGACTTGAATGCAGGCTCGTCTTGCATCTCCCAAGACGAAAGGATGTCTGAATCCCCTGTGGAGTCCACAGAGAAAGACCTAGTTCCCCACCTCATCGCGACCGGAGGCCTCACATCCTTTGAAAACTCCAGAGGTACGCGGAGATCAGTGCCTCCAAAGGAGACGATGCCTGACTCCTCGTGAAACTTGATAGGATTCCCAGGATTCCTGTGGCACGTGGAAAGGGACCCTTGGTCTCCCGCCTCAGCTGGAGAGGCGTCCCAATTGCCCTGCCAAGCCTCGAGGAGAACCCCGAGTTGTCCCGCGCAACTAGGCAGGAGTCCTGACGTTGCTGAAGAAACACGTGGGTGGAAGGGCCATCCCCGTCGTAACGCGAGAATATACCCCAGGTTCCCGCCGCAACTCGAGAAAAACCATGAGACTTCCCCCTCGCCGCGAGATGAGGCCCGATTCCCCTGGATTGCATGCAGAGCAATTCCGTGTTGCACATCACACATGAAAGGAGCCTTGATTTCCTTGATGGCACTCCAGAGAAACCTCAAGAACACTGTTTCAAGGCTAGAGGGATCCTGAGGTCACTGTAGCAAAACGAAAGTGCTCCGTGGACCAAAAATCAACTCGAGATGAGAGGTTAGCCCCTGGCTTCGACTCCAGAGGAATACCACCTCACCACAAGCACCTCAAGAGGAGGCTTCTCTCAGCTCTAGGTATGGGAGAGGGACCCTGAGTTTGCGGCCTCAAGTGGAATGGAGACCGCGATGCCCTGACTCGAAATAAGGCCGGATATCTCTGCAGTGACTTGAATGCAGGCTCGTCTTGCATCTCCCAAGACGAAAGGATGTCTGAATCCCCTGTGGAGACCACAGAGAAAGACCTAGTTCTCCACCTCATCGCGACCGGAGGCCTCACATCCTTTGAAAACTCCAGAGGTACGCGGAGATCAGTGCCTCCAAAGGAGACGATGCCTGACTCCTCGTGAAACTTGATACGAGTCCCAGGATTCCTTTGGCACGTGGAAAGGGACACTTGGTCTCCCGCCTCAGCTGGAGAGGCGTCCCAATTGCCCTGCCAAGCCTCGAGGAGAATCCCGAGTTGTCCCGCGCAACTAGGCAGGAGTCCTGACGTCGCTGAAGAAACACGTGGGTGGAAGGGCCATCCCCGTCGTAACTCGAGAATATACCCCAGGTTCCCGCCGCAACTCGAGAATAACCATGAGACTTCCCCCTCGCCGCGAGATGAGGCCCGATTCCCCTGCACTGCGTGCAGAGCAATTCCGTGTTGCACATCACACATGAAAGGAGCCTTGATTTCCTTGATGGCACTCCAGCGAAACCCCAAGAACACTGTTTCAAGGCTAGAGGGATCCTGAGGTCACTGTAGCAACACGAAAGAGCTCCGTGGACCAAAAATCAACTCGAAATGAGAGGTTAGTCCCTGGATTCGACTCCAGAGGAATACCACCTTACCACAAGCACCTCAAGAGGAGGCTTCTCTCAGCTCTAGGTATGTGAGAGGGACCCTGAGTTTGCGGCCTCAAGTGCAATGGACACCGCGATGCCCTGACTCGAAATAAGGCAGGATATCCCTGCAGTGACTTGAATGCAGGCTCGTCTTGCATCTCCCAAGACGAAAGGATGTCTGAATCCCCTGTGGAGACCACAGAGAAAGACCTAGTTCCCCACCTCATCGCGACCGGAGGCCTCACATCCTTTGAAAACTCCAGAGGTACGCGGAGATCAGTGCCTCCAAAGGAGACGATGCCTGACTCCTCGTGAAACTTGATAGGAGTCCCAGGATTCCTGTGGCACGTGGAAAGGGAAACTTGGTCTCCCGCCTCAGCTGGAGAGGCGTCCCAATTGCCCTGCCAAGCCTCGAGGAGAATCCCGAGTTGTCCCTCGCAACTAGGCAGGAGTCCTGACGTCGCTGAACAAACACGTGGGTGGAAGGGCCATCCCCGTCGTAACTCGAGAATATACCCCAGGTTCACGCCGCAACTCGAGAAAAACCATGAGACTTCCCCCTCGCCGCGAGATGAGGCCCGATTTCCCTGCACTGCGTGCAGAGCATTTCCGTGTTGCACATCACACATGAAAGGAGCCTTGATTTCCTTGATGGCACTCCAGAGAAACCCCAAGAACACTGTTTCAAGGCTAGAGGGATCCCGAGGTCACTGTAGCAACACGAAAGAGCTCCGTGGACCAAAAATCAACTCGAGATGAGAGGTTAGTCCCTGGCGTCGTCTCCAGAGGAATACCACCTTACCACAAGCACCTCAAGAGGAGGCTTCTCTCAGCTCTAGGTATGTGAGAGGGACCCTGAGTTTGCGGCCTCAAGTGGAATGGACACCGCGATGCCCTGACTCGAAATTAGGCCGGATATCCCTGCAGTGACTTGAATGCAGGCTCGTCTTGCATCTCCCAAGACGAAAGGATGTCTGAATCCCATGTGGAGACCACAGAGAAAGACCTAATTCCCCACATCATCGCGACCGGAGGCCTCACATCCTTTGAAAACTCCAGAGGTACGCGGAGATCAGTGCCTCCAAAGGAGACGATGCCTGACTCCTCGTGAAACTTGATAGGAGTCCCAGGATTCCTGTGGCACGTGGAAAGGGACCCTTGGTCTCCCGCCTCAGCTGGAGAGGCGTCGCAATTGCCCTGCCAAGCCTCGAGGAGAATCCCGAATTGTCCCTCGCAACTAGGCAGGAGTCCTGACGACGCTGAAGAAACACGTGGGTGAAAGGGCCATCCCCGTCGTAACTCGAGAATATACCCCAGGTTCCCGCCGCAACTCGAGAAAAACCATGAGACTTCTCCCTCGCCGCAAGATGCTGCCCGATTCCCCTGCACTGCGTGCAGAGCAATTCCGTGTTGCACATCACACATGAAAGGAGCCTTGATTTCCTTGATGGCACTCCAGAGAATCCCCAAGAATACTGTTTCAAGGCTAGAGGGATCCTGAGGTCACTGTAGCAACACGAAAGAGCTCCGTGGACCAAAAATCAACTCGAGATGAGAGGTTAGCCCCTGGCTTCGACTCCAGAGGAATACCACCTTACCACAAGCACCTCAAGAGGAGGCTTCTCTCAGCTCTAGGTATGTGAGAGGGACCCTGAGTTTGCGGCCTCAAGTGGAATGGACACCGCAATGCCCTGACTCGAAATAAGGCCGGATATCCCTGCAGTGACTTGAATGCAGGCTCGTCTTGCATCTCCCAAGACGAAAGGATGTCTGAATCCCCTGTGGAGACCACAGAGAAAGACTTAGTTCCCCACCTCATCGCGACCGGAGGCCTCACATCCTTTGAAAACTCCAGAGGTACGCAGAGATCAGTGCCTCCAAAGGAGACGATGCCTGACTCCTCGTGAAACTTGATAGGAGTCCCAGGATTCCTGTGGCACGTGGAAAGGGACACTTGGTCTCCCGCCTCAGCTGGAGAGGCGTCCCAATTGCCCTGCCAAGCCTCGAGGAGAATCCCGAGTTGTCCCTCGCAACTAGGCAGGAGTCCTGACGTCGCTGAAGAAACACGTGGGTGGAAGGGCCATCCCCGTCGTAACTCGAGAATATACCCCAGGTTCCCGCCGCAACTCGAGAAAAACCATGAGACTTCCCCCTCGCTGCGAGATGAGGCCCGATTCCCCTGCACTGCGTGCAGAGCAATTCCGTGTTGCACATCACACATGAAAGGAGCCTTGATTTCCTTGATGGCACTCCAGAGAAACCCGAAGAACACTGTTTCAAGGCTAGAGGGATCCTGAGGTCACTGTAGCAACACGAAAGAGCTCCGTGGACCAAAAATCAACTCGAGATGAGAGGTTAGTCCCTGGCTTCGACTCCAGAGGAATACCACCTTACCACAAGCTCGTCAAGAGGAGGCTTCTCTCAGCTCTAGGTATGTGAGAGGGACCCTGATTTTGCGGTCTCAAGTGGAATGGACACCGCGATGCCCTGACTCGAAATAAGGCCGGATATCCCTGCAGTGACTTGAATGCAGGCTCGTCTTGCATCTCCCAAGACGAAAGGATGTCTGAATCCCCTGTGGAGACCACAGAGAAAGACCTAGTTCCCCACCTCATCGCGACCGGAGGCCTCACATCCTTTGAAAACTCCAGAGGTACGCGGAGATCAGTGCCTCCAAAGGAGACGATGCCTGACTCCTCGTGAAACTTGATAGGAGTCCCAGGATTCCTGTGGCACGTGGAAAGGGACCCTTGGTCTCCCGCCTCAGCTGGAGAGGCGTCCCAATTGCCCTGCCAAGCCTCGAGGAGAACCCCGAGTTGTCCTTCGCAACTAGGCAGGAGTCCTGCTGTCGCTGAACAAACACGTGGTTGGAAGGGCCATCCCCATCGTACTTCGAGAATATAACCCAGGTTCCCACCGCAACTCGAGAAAAACCATGAGACTTCCCCCTCGCCACGTGATGAGGCCCGATGCCCCTGCACTGCGTGCAGAGCAATTCCGTGTTGCACATCACACATGAAAGGAGCCTTGATTTCCTTGACAGCACTCCAGCGAAACCCAAAGAACACTGTTTCAAGGCTAGAGGGATCCTGAGGTCACTGTAGCAACACGAACGAGCTCCGTGGACCAAAAATCAACTCGAGATGAGAGGTTAGTCCCTGGCTTCGACTCCAGAGGAATATACCTCACCACAAGCACCTCAAGAGGAGGCTTCTCTCAGCTCTAGCTATGTGAGAGGGACCCTGAGTTTGCGGCCTCAAGTGGAATGGACACCGCGATGCCCTGACGCGAAATAAGGCCGGATATCCCTGCAGTTACGTGAATGCAGGCTCGTCTTGCATCTCCCAAGATGAAAGGATGTCTGAATCCCCTGTGGAGACCACAGAGAAAGACCTAGTTCCCCACCTCATCGCGACCGGAGGCCTCACATCCCTTGAAAACTCCAGAGGTACGCGGAGATCAGTGCCTCCAAAGGAGACGATGCCTGACTCCTCGTGAAAATTGATAGGAGTCCCAGGATTCCTGTGGCACGTGGAAAGGGACCATTGGTCTCCCGCCTCAGCTGGAGAGGCGTCCCAATTGCCCTGCCAAGCCTCGAGGAGAATTCCGAGTTGTCCCTCGCAACTAGGCAGGAGTACTGACGTCGCTGAAGAAACACGTGGGTGAAAGGGACATCCCCATCGTAACTCGAGAATATACCCCAGGTTCCCGCCGCAACTCGAGAAAAACCATGAGACTTCCCCCTCGCCGCGAGATGAGGCCCGATTCCCCTGCACGGCGTGCAGAGCAATTCCGTGTTGCACATCACACATGAAAGGAGCCTTGATTTCCTTGATGGCACTCCAGAGAAACCCGAAGAACACTGTTTCAAGGCTAGAGGGATCCTGAGGTCACTGTAGCAACACGAAAGAGCTCCGTGGACCAAAAATCAACTCGAGATGAGAGGTTAGTCCCGGGCTTCGACTCCAGAGGAATACCACCTTACCACAAGCACCTCAAGAGGAGGCTTCTCTCAGCTCTAGGTATGTGAGAGGGACCCTGAGTTTGCGGCCTCAAGTGGAATGGACACCGCGATGCCCTGACTCGAAATAAGGCCGGATATCCCTGCAGTGACTTGAATGCAGGCTCGTCTTGCATCTCCCAAGACGAAAGGATGTCTGAATCCCCTGTGGAGACCACAGAGAAAGACCTAGTTCCCCACCTCATCGCGACCGGAGGCCTCACATCCTTTGAAAACTCCAGAGGTACGCGGAGATCAGTGCCTCCAAAGGAGACGATGCCTGACTCCTCGTGAAACTTGATAGGAGTCCCAGGATTCCTGTGGCACGTGGAAAGGGACCCTTGGTCTCCCGCCTCAGCTGGAGAGGCGTCGCAATTGCCCTGCCAAGCCTCGAGGAGAATCCCGAGTTGTCCCTCGCAACTAGGCAGGAGTACTGACGTCGCTGAAGAAACACGTGGGTGAAAGGGCCATCCCCGTCGTAACTCGAGAATATACCCCAGGTTCCCGCCGCAACTCGAGAAAAACCATGAGACTTCTCCCTCGCCGCGAGATGCTGCCCGATTCCCCTGCACTGCGTGCAGAGCAATTCCGTGTTGCACATCACACATGAAAGGAGCCTTGATTTCCTTGATGGCACTCCAGAGAATCCCCAAGAATACTGTTTCAAGGCTAGAGGGATCCTGAGGTCACTGTAGCAACACGAAAGAGCTCCGTGGACCAAAAATCAACTCGAGATGAGAGGTTAGTCCCTGGCTTCGACTCCAGAGGAATACCACCTTACCACAAGCACCTCAAGAGGAGGCTTCTCTCAGCTCTAGCTATGTGAGAGGGACCCTGAGTTTGCGGCCTCAAGTGGAATGGACACCGCAATGCCCTGACTCGAAATAAGGCCGGATATCCCTGCAGTGACTTGAATGCAGGCTCGTCTTGCATCTCCCAAGACGAAAGGATGTCTGAATCCCCTGTGGAGACCACAGAGAAAGACCTAGTTCCCCACCTCATCGTGACCGGAGGCCTCACATCCTTTGAAAACTCCAGAGGTACGCGGAGATCAGTGCCTCCAAAGGAGACGATGCCTGACTCCTCGTGAAACTTGATAGGAGTCCCAGGATTCCTGTGGCACGTGGAAAGGGACCCTTGGTCTCCCGCCTCAGCTGGAGAGGCGTCCCAATTGCCCTGCCAAGCCTCGAGGAGAACCCCGAGTTGTCCCTCGCAACTAGGCAGGAGTCCTGACGTCGCTGAAGAAAGACGTGGGTGGAAGGGCCATCCCCGTCGTAACTCGAGAATATACCCCAGGTTCCCGCCGCAACTCGAGAAAAACCATGAGACTTCCCCCTCGCCGCGAGATGAGGCCCGTTTCCCCTGCACGGCGTGCAGAGCAATTCCGTGTTGCACATCACACATGAAAGGAGCCTTGATTTCCTTGATGGCTCTCCAGAGAAACCCGAAGAACACTGTTTCAAGGCTAGAGGGATCCTGAGGTCACTGTAGCAACACGAAAGAGCTCCGTGGACCAAAAATCAACTGGAGATGAGAGGTTAGTCCCTGGCTTCGACTCCAGAGGAATACCACCTTACCACAAGCACCTCAAGAGGAGGCTTCTCTCAGCTCTAGGTATGTGAGAGGGACCCTGATTTTGCGGTCTCAAGTGGAATGGACACCGCGATGCCCTGACTCGAAATAAGGCCGGATATCCCTGCACTGACTTGAATGCAGGCTCGTCTTGCATCTCCCAAGACGAAAGGATGTCTGAATCACCTGTGGAGACCACAGAGAAAGACCTAGTTCCCCACCTCATCGCGACCGGAGGCCTCACATCCTTTGAAAACTCCAGAGGTACGCGGAGATCAGTGCCTCCAAAGGAGACGATGCCTGATTCCTCGTGAAACTTGATAGGAGTCCCAGGATTCCTGTGGCACGTGGAAAGGGACACTTGGTCTCCCGCCTCAGCTGGAGAGGCGTCCCAATTGCCCTGCCACGCCTCGAGGAGAATCCCGAGTTGTCCCTCGCAACTAGGCAGGAGTCCTGACTTCGCTGAAGAAACACATGGGTGGAAGGGCCATCCCCGTCGTAACTCGAGAATATACCCCAGGTTCCCGCCGCAACTCGAGAAAAACCATGAGACTTCCCCCTCGCCACGAGATGAGGCCCGATTCCCCTGCACGGCGTGCAGAGCAATTCCGTGTTGCACATCACACATGAAAGGAGCCTTGATTTCCTTGATGGCACTCCAGCGAAACCCCAAGAACACTGTTTCAAGGCTAGAGGGATCCTGAGGTCACTGTAGCAACACGAAAGAGCTCCGTGGACCAAAAATCAACTCGAAATGAGAGGTTAGTCCCTGGATTCGACTCCAGAGGAATACCACCTTACCACAAGCACCTCAAGAGGAGGCTTCTCTCAGCTCTAGGTATGTGAGAGGGACCCTGAGTTTGCGGCCTCAAGTGCAATGGACACCGCGATGCCCTGACTCGAAATAAGGCCGGATATCCCTGCAGTGACTTGAATGCAGGCTCGTCTTGCATCTCCCAAGACGAAAGGATGTCTGAATCCCCTGTGGAGACCACAGAGAAAGACCTAGTTCCCCACCTCCTCGCGACCGGAGGCCTCACATCCTTTGAAAACTCCAGAGGTACGCGGAGATCAGTGCCTCCAAAGGAGACGATGCCTGACTCCTCGTGAAACTTGATAGGAGTCCCAGGATTCCTGTGGCACGTGGAAAGGGACACTTGGTCTCCCGCCTCAGCTGGAGAGGCGTCCCAATTGCCCTGCCAAGCCTCGAGGAGAATCCCGAGTTGTCCCTCGCAACTAGGCAGGAGTCCTGACGTCGCTGAAGAAACACGTGGGTGGAAGGGCCATCCCCGTCGTAACTCGAGAATATACCCCAGGTTCCCGCCGCAACTCGAGAAAAACCATGAGACTTCCCCCTCGCCGCGAGATGAGGCCCGATTCCCCTGCACTGCGTGCAGAGCATTTCCGTGTTGCACATCACACATGAAAGGAGCCTTGATTTCCTTGATGGCACTCGAGAGAAACCCCAAGAACACTGTTTCAAGGCTAGAGGGATCCCGAGGTCACTGTAGCAACACGAAAGAGCTCCGTGGACCAAAAATCAACTCGAGATGAGAGGTTAGTCCCTGGCGTCGACTCCAGAGGAATACCACCTTACCACAAGGACCTCAGGAGGAGGCTTCTCTCAGCTCTAGGTATGTGAGAGGGACCCTGAGTTGGCGGCCTCAACTGGAATGGACACCGCGATGCCCTGACTCGAAATAAGGCCAGATATCCCTGCAGTGACTTGAATGCAGGCTCGTCTTGCATCTCCCAAGACGAAAGGATGTCTGAATCCCCCGTGGAGACCACAGAGAAAGACCTAGTTCCCCACCTCATCATGACCGAAGGCCTCACATCCTTTGAAAACTCCAGAGGTACGCGGAGATCAGTGCCTCCAAAGGAGACGATGCCTGACTCCTCGAGAAACTTGAAAGGAGTCCCAGGATTCCTGTGGCACGTGGAAAGGGACCCTTGGTCTCCCGCCTCAGCTGGAGAGGCGTCCCAATTGCCCTGCCAAGCCTCGAGGAGATTCCCGAGTTGTTCCTCGCAACTAGGCAGGAGTCCTAATGTCGATGAAGAAACACGTGGGTGGAAGGTCCATCCCCGTCGTAACTCGAGAATATACCCCAGGTTCCCGCCGCAACTCGAGAAAAACCATGAGACTTCCCCCTCGCCGCGAGATGAGGCCCGATTCCCCTGCACTGCGTGCAGAGCAATTCCGTGTTGCACATCACACATGAAAGGAGCCTTGATTTCCTTGACAGCACTCCAGCGAAACCCCAAGAACACTGTTTCAAGGCTAGAGGGATCCTAAGGTCACTGTAGCAAAACGAAAGTGCTCCGTGGACCAAAAATCAACTCGAGATGAGAGGTTAGCCCCTGGCTTCGACTCCAGAGGAATACCACCTTACCACAAGCACCTCAAGAGGAGGCTTCTCTCAGCTCTAGGTATGTGAGAGGGACCCTGAGTTTGCGGCCTCAAGTGGAATGGACACCGCAATGCCCTGACTCGAAATTAGGCCGGATATCCCTGCAGTGACTTGAATGCAGGCTCGTCTTGCATCTCCCAAGACGAAAGGATGTCTGAATCCCATGTGGAGACCACAGAGAAAGACCTAATTCCCCACATCATCGCGACCGGAGGCCTCACATCCTTTGAAAACTCCAGAGGTACGCGGAGATCAGTGCCTCCAAAGGAGACGATGCCTGACTCCTCCTGAAACTTGATAGGAGTCCCAGGATTCCTGTGGCACGTGGAAAGGGACCCTTGGTCTCCCGCCTCAGCTGGAGAGGCGTCGCAATTGCCCTGCCAAGCCTCGAGGAGAATCCCGAGTTGTCCCTCGCAACTAGGCAGGAGTCCTGACGACGCTGAAGTAACACGTGGGTGAAAGGGCCATCCCCGTCGTAACTCGAGAATATACCCCAGGTTCCCGCCGCAACTCGAGAAATACCATGAGACTTCTCCCTCACCGCAAGATGCTGCCCGATTCCACTGCACTGCGTGCAGAGCAATTCCGTGTTGCACATCACACATGAAAGGAGCCTTGATTTCCTTGATGGCACTCCAGAGAATCCCCAAGAATACTGTTTCAAGGCTAGAGGGATCCTGAGGTCACTGTAGCAACACGAAAGAGCTCCGTGGACCAAAAATCAACTCGAGATGAGAGGTTAGTCCCTGGCTTCGACTCCAGAGGAATACCACCTTACCACAAGCACCTCAAGAGGAGGCTTCTCTCAGCTCTAGGTATGTGAGAGGGACCCTGAGTTTGCGGCCTCAAGTGGAATGGACACCGCAATGCCCTGACTCGAAATAAGGCCGGATATCCCTGCAGTGACTTGAATGCAGGCTCGTCTTGCATCTCCCAAGACGAAAGGATGTCTGAATCCCCTGTGGAGACCACAGAGAAAGACTTAGTTCCCCACCTCATCGCGACCGGAGGCCTCACATCCTTTGAAAACTCCAGAGGTACGCGGAGATCAGTGCCTCCAAAGGAGACGATGCCTGACTCCTCGTGAAACTTGATAGGAGTCCCAGGATTCCTGTGGCACGTGGAAAGGGACACTTGGTCTCCCGCCTCAGATGGAGAGGCGTCCCAATTGCCCTGCAAAGCCTCGAGGAGAATCCCGAGTTGTCCCTCGCAACTAGGCAGGAGTCCTGACGTCGCTGAAGAAACACGTGGGTGGAAGGGCCATCCCCGTGGTAACTCGAGAATATACCCCAGGTTCCCGCCGCAACTCGAGAAAAACCATGAGACTTCCCCCTCGCTGCGAGATGAGGCCCGATTCCCCTGCACTGCGTGCAGAGCAATTCCGTGTTGCACATCACACATGAAAGGAGCCTTGATTTCCTTGATGGCACTCCAGCGAAACCCCAAGAACACTGTTTCAAGGCTAGAGGGATCCTGAGGTCACTGTAGCAACACGAAAGAGCTCCGTGGACCAAAAATCAACTCGAGATGAGAGGTTAGTCCCTGGCTTCGACTCCAGAGGAATACCACCTTACCACAAGCACGTCAAGAGGTGGCTTCTGTCAGCTCTAGCTATGTGAGAGGGACCCTGAGTTTGCGGCCTCAAGTGGAATGGACACCGCGATGCCCTGACTCGAAATAAGGCCGGATATCCCTGCAGTGACTTGAATGCAGGCTCGTCTTGCATCTCCCAAGACGAAAGGATGTCTGAATCCCCTGTGGAGACCACAGAGAAAGACCTAGTTCCCCACCTCATCGCGACCGGAGGCCTCACATCCTTTGAAAACTCCAGAGGTACGCGGAGATCAGTGCCTCCAAAGGAGACGATGCCTGACTCCTCGTGAAACTTGATAGGAGTCCCAGGATTCCTGTGGCACGTGGAAAGGGACCCTTGGTCTCCCGCCTCAGCTGGAGAGGCGTCCCAATTGCCCTGCCAAGCCTCGAGGAGAATCCCGAGTTGTCCCTCGCAACTAGGCAGGAGTCTTGACGTCGCTGAACAAACACGTGTGTGGAAGGGCCATCCCCATCGTACTTCGAGAATATAACCCAGCTTCCCACCGCAACTCGAGAAAAACCATGAGACTTCCCCCTCGCCACGTGATGAGGCCCGATGCCCCTGCACTGCGTGCAGAGCAATTCCGTGTTGCACATCACACATGAAAGGAGCCTTGATTTCCTTGACAGCACTCCAGCGAAACCCCAAGAACACTGTTTCAAGGCTAGAGGGATCCTGAGGTCACTGTAGCAACACGAAAGAGCTCCGTGGACCAAAAATCAACTCGAGATGAGAGGTTAGTCCCTGGCTTCGACTCCAGAGGAATATACCTCACCACAAGCACCTCAAGAGGAGGCTTCTCTCAGCTCTAGCTATGTGAGAGGGACCCTGAGTTTGCGGCCTCAAGTGGAATGGACACCGCGATGCCCTGACGCGAAATAAGGCCGGATATCCCTGCAGTTACGTGAATGCAGGCTCGTCTTGCATCTCCCAAGACGAAAGGATGTCTGAATCCCCTGTGGAGACCACAGAGAAAGACCTAGTTCCCCACCTCATCGCGACCGGAGGCCTCACATCCCTTGAAACTCCAGAGGTACGCGGAGATCAGTGCCTCCAAAGGAGACGATGCCTGACTCCTCGTGAAAATTGATAGGAGTCCCAGGATTCCTGTGGCACGTGGAAAGGGACCCTTGGTCTCCCGCCTCAGCTGGAGAGGCGTCCCAATTGCCCTGCCAAGCCTCGAGGAGAATTCCGAGTTGTCCCTCGCAACTAGGCAGGAGTACTGACGTCGCTGAAGAAACACGTGGGTGAAAGGGACATCCCCGTCGTAACTCGAGAATATACCCCAGGTTTCCGCCGCAACTCGAGAAAAACCATGAGACTTCCCCCTCGCCGCGAGATGAGGCCCGATTCCCCTGCACGGCGTGCAGAGCAATTCCGTGTTGCTCATCACACATGAAAGGAGCCTTGATTTCCTTGATGGCACTCCAGAGAAACCCGAAGAACACTGTTTCAAGGCTAGAGGGATCCTGAGGTCACTGTAGCAACACGAAAGAGCTCCGTGGACCAAAAATCAACTCGAGATGAGAGGTTAGTCCCGGGCTTCGACTCCAGAGGAATACCACCTTACCACAAGCACCTCAAGAGGAGGCTTCTCTCAGCTCTAGGTATGTGAGAGGGACCCTGAGTTGGCGGCCTCAAGTGGAATGGACACCGCGATGCCCTGACTCGAAATAAGGCCGGATATCCCTGCAGTGACTTGAATGCAGGCTCGTCTTGCATCTCCCAAGACGAAAGGATGTCTGAATCCCCTGTGGAGACCACAGAGAAAGACCTAGTTCCCCACCTCATCGCGACCGGATTCCTCACATCCCTTGAAAACTCCAGAGGTACGCGGAGATCAGTGCCTCCAAAGAAGATGATGCCTGACTCCTCCTGAAACTTGATAGGAGTCCCAGGATTCCTGTGGCACGTGGAAAGGGACCCTTGGTCTCCCGCCTCAGCTGGAGAGGCGTCGCAATTGCCCTGCCAAGCCTCGAGGAGAATCCCGAGTTGTCCCTCGCAACTAGGCAGGAGTACTGACGTCGCTGAAGAAACACGTGGGTGAAAGGGCCATCCCCGTCGTAACTCGAGAATATACCCCAGGTTCCAGCCGCAACTCGAGAAAAACCATGAGACTTCCCACTCGCCACGAGATGAGGCCCGATTCCCCTGCACGGCGTGCAAAGCAAATCCGTGTTGCACATCACACATGAAAGGAGCCTTGATTTCCTTGATGGCACTCCAGAGAAACCCCAAGAACACTGTTTCAAGGCTAGAGGGATCCTGAGGTCACTGTAGCAACACGAAAGAGCTCCGTGGACCAAAAATCACTCGAGATGAGAGGTTAGTCCCTGGATTCGACTCCAGAGGAATACCACCTTACCACAAGCACCTCAAGAAGAGGCTTCTGTCAGCTCTAGCTATGTGAGAGGGACCCTGAGTTTGCGGCCTCAAGTGGAATGGACACCGCGATGCCCTGACTCGAAATAAGGCCGGATATCCCTGCAGTGACTTGAATGCAGGCTCGTCTTGCATCTCCCAAGACGAAAGGATGTCTGAATCCCCTGTGGAGACCACAGAGAAAGACCTAGTTCCCCACCTCATCGCGACCGGAGGCCTCACATCCTTAGAAAACTCCAGAGGTACGCAGAGATCAGTGCCTCCAAAGGAGACGATGCCTGACTCCTCGTGAAACTTGATAGGAGTCCCAGGATTCCTGTGCACGTGGAAAGGGACCCTTGGTCTCCCGCCTCAGCTGGAGAGGCGTCCCAATTGCCCTGCCAAGCCTCGAGGAGAATCCCGAGTTGTCCCTCGCAACTAGGCAGGAGTTCTGACGTCGGTGAACAAACACGTGGGTGGAAGGGCCATCCCCGTCGTAACTCGAGAATATACCCCTGGTTCCCGCCGCAACTCGAGAAAAACCATGAGACTTCCCCCTCGCCACGAGATGCTGCCCGATTCCCCTGCACTGCGTGCAGAGCAATTCCGTTTTGCACATCATACATGAAAGGAGCCTTGATTTCCTTGGTGGCACTCCAGAGAAACCCCAAGAACACTGTTTCAAGGCTAGAGGGATCCTGAGGTCACTGTAGCAAAACGAAAGTGCTCCGTGGACCAAAAATCAACTCGAGATGAGAGGTTAGCCCCTGGCTTCGACTCCAGAGGAATACCACCTTACCACAAGCACCTCAAGAGGAGGCTTCTCTCAGCTCTAGGTATGTGAGAGGGACCCTGAGTTTGCGGCCTCAAGTGGAATGGAGACCGCAATGCCCTGACTCGAAATAAGGCCGGATATCTCTGCAGTGACTTAAATGCAGGCTCGTCTTGCATCTCCCAAGACGAAAGGATGTCTGAATCCCCTGTGGAGACCACAGAGAAAGACCTAGTTCCCCACCTCATCGCGACCGGAGGCCTCACATCCTTTGAAAACTCCAGAGGTACGCGGAGATCAGTGCCTCCAAAGGAGACGATGCCTGACTCCTCGTGAAACTTGATACGAGTCCCAGGATTCCTTTGGCACGTGGAAAGGGACCCTTGGTCTCCCGCCTCAGCTGGAGAGGCGTCCCAATTGCCCTGCCAAGCCTCGAGGAGAACCCCGAGTTGTCCCGCGCAACTAGGCAGGAGTCCTGACGTCGCTGAAGAAACACGTGGGTGGAAGGGCCATCCCCGTGGTAACTCGAGAATATACCCCAGGTTCCCGCCGCAACTCGAGAAAAACCATGAGACTTCCCCCTCGCCGCGAGATGAGGCCCGATTCCCCTGCACTGCGTGCAGAGCAATTCCGTGTTGCACATCACACATGAATGGAGCGTTAATTTCCTTGATGGCACTCCAGAGAAACCCCAAGAACACTGTTTCAAGGCTAGAGGGATCCTGAGGTCACTGTAGCGACACGAAAGAGCTCCGTGGACCAAAAATCAACTCGAGAGGAGAGGTTAGTCCCTGGCTTCGACTCCAGAGGAATACCACCTTACCACAAGGACCTCAAGAGGAGGCTTCTCTCAGCTCTAGCTATGTGAGAGGGACCCTGATTTTTCAGCCTCAAGTGGAATGGAGACCGCGATGCCCTGACTCGAAATAAGGCCGGATATCCCTGCAGTGACTTGAATGCAGGCTCGTCTTGCATCTCCCAAGACGAAAGGATGTCTGAATCCCCTGTGGAGACCACAGAGAAAGACCTAGTTTCCCACCTCATCGCGACCGGAGGCCTCACATCCTTTGAAAACTCCAGAGGTACGCGGAAATCAGTGCCTCCAAAGGAGACGATGCCTGACTCCTCGTGAAACTTGATAGGATTCCCAGGATTCCTGTGGCACGTGGAAAGGGACCCTTGGTCTCCCGCCTCAGCTGGAGAGGCGTCCCAATTGCCCTGCCAAGCCTCGAGGAGAATCCCGAGTTGTCCCTCGCAACTAGGCAGGAGTCCTGACGTCGCTGAAGAAACACGTGGGTGGAAGGGCCATCCCCGTCGTAACTCGAGAATATACCCCAGGTTCCCGCCGTAACTCGAGAAAAACCATGAGACTTCCCCCTCGCCACGAGATGAGGCCCGATTCCCCTGCACTGCGTGCAGAGCATTTCCGTGTTGCACATCACACATGAAAGGAGCCTTGATTTCCTTGATGGCACTCCAGAGAAACCCCAAGAACACTGTTTCAAGGCTAGAGGGATCCCGAGGTCACTGTAGCAACACGAAAGAGCTCCGTGGACCAAAAATCAACTCGAGATGAGAGGTTAGTCCCTGGCGTCGACTCCAGAGGAATACCACCTTACCACAAGGACCTCAGGAGGAGGCTTCTCTCAGCTCTAGCTATGTGAGAGGGACCCTGAGTTGGCGGCCTCAACTGGAATGGACACCGCGATGCCCTGACTCGAAATAAGGCCGGATATCCCTGCAGTGACTTGAATGCAGGCTCGTCTTGCATCTCCCAAGACGAAATGATGTCTGAATCCCCTGTGGAGACCACAGAGAAAGACTTAGTTCCCCACCTCATCGCGACCGGAGGCCTCACATCCTTTGAAAACTCCAGAGGTACGCGGAGATCAGTGCCTCCAAAGGAGACGATGCCTGACTCCTCATGAAACTTGATAGGAGTCCCAGGATTCCTGTGGCACGTGGAAAGGGACCCTTGGTCTCCCGCCTCAGCTGGAGAGGCGTCCCAATTGCCCTGCCAAGCCTCGAGGAGAATCCCGAGTTGTCCCTCGCAACTAGGCAGGAGTCCTGACGTCGCTGAACAAACACGTGGGTGGAAGGGCCATCCCCGTCGTAACTCGAGAATATACCCCAGGTTCCCGCCGCAACTCGAGAAAAACCATGAGACTTCCCCCTCGCCGCGAGATGAGGCCCGATTCCCCTGCACTGCGTGCAGAGCAATTCCGTGTTGCACATCACACATGAAAGGAGCCTTGATTTCCTTGATGGCACTCCAGAGAAACCCCAAGAACACTGTTTCAAGGCTAGAGGGATCCTGAGGTCACTGTAGCAACACGAAAGAGCTCCGTGGACCAAAAATCAACTCGAGATGAGAGGTTCGTCCCTGGCTTCGACTCCAGAGGAATACCACCTTACCACAAGCACCTCAAGAGGAGGCTTCTCTCAGCTCTAGGTATGTGAGAGGGACCCTGATTTTGCGGTCTCAAGTGGAATGGACACCGCGATGCCCTGACTCGAAATAAGGCCGGATATCCCTGCAGTGACTTGAATGCAGGCTCGTCTTGCATCTCCCAAGACGAAAGGATGTCTGAATCCCCTGTGGAGACCACAGAGAAAGACCTAGTTCCCCACCTCATCGCGACCGGAGGCCTCACATCCTTTGAAAATTCCAGAGGTACGCGGAGATCAGTGCCTCCAAAGGAGACGATGCCTGACTCCTCGTGAAACTTGATAGGAGTCCCAGGATTCCTGTGGCACGTGGAAAGGGACCCTTGGTCTTCCGCCTCAGCTGGAGAGGCGTCCCAATTGCCCTGCCAAGCCTCGAGGAGAACCCCGAGTTGTCCCTCGCAACTAGGCAGGAGTCCTGACGTCGCTGAACAAACACGTGGTTGGAAGGGCCATCCCCATCGTACTTCGAGAATATAACCCAGGTTCCCACCGCAACTCGAGAAAAACCATGAGACTTCCCCCTCGCCACGTGATGAGGCCCGATGCCCCTGCACTGCGTGCAGAGCAATTCCGTGTTGCACATCACACATGAAAGGAGCCTTGATTTCCTTGACAGCACTCCAGCGAAACCCCAAGAACACTGTTTCAAGGCTAGAGGGATCCTGAGGTCACTGTAGCAACACGAAAGAGCTCCGTGGACCAAAAATCAACTCGAGATTAGAGGTTAGTCCCTGGCTTCGACTCCAGAGGAATATACCTCACCACAAGCACCTCAAGAGGAGGCTTCTCTCAGCTCTAGCTATGTGAGAGGGACCCTGAGTTTGCGGCCTCAAGTGGAATGGACACCGCGATGCCCTGACGCGAAATAAGGCCGGATATCCCTGCAGTTACGTGAATGCAGGCTCGTCTTGCATCTCCCAAGATGAAAGGATGTCTGAATCCCCTGTGGAGACCACAGAGAAAGACCTATTTCCCCACCTCATCGCGACCGGATTCCTCACATCCCTTGAAAACTCCAGAGGTACGCGGAGATCAGTGCCTCCAAAGGAGACGATGCCTGACTCCTCGTGAAACTTGATAGGAGTCCCAGGATTCCTGTGGCACGTGGAAAGGGACCCTTGGTCTCCCGCCTCAGCTGGAGAGGCGTCCCAATTGCCCTGCCAAGCCTCGAGGAGAATTCCGAGTTGTCCCTCGCAACTAGGCAGGAGTACTGACGTCGCTGAAGAAACACGTGGGTGAAAGGGACATCCCCGTCGTAACTCGAGAATATACCCCAGGTTCCCGCCGCAACTCGAGAAAAACCATGAGACTTCCCCCTCGCCGCGAGATGAGGCCCGATTCTCCTGCACGGCGTCCAGAGCAATTCCGTGTTGCACATCACACATGAAAGGAGCCTTGATTTCCTTGATGGCACTCCAGAGAAACCCGAAGAACACTGTTTCAAGGCTAGAGGGATCCTGAGGTCACTGTAGCAACACGAAAGAGCTCCGTGGACCAAAAATCAACTCGAGATGAGAGGTTAGTCCCGGGCTTCGACTCCAGAGGAATACCACCTTACCACAAGCACCTCAAGAGGAGGCTTCTCTCAGCTCTAGGTATGTGAGAGGGACCCTGAGTTTGCGGCCTCAAGTGGAATGGACACCGCGATGCCCTGACTCGAAATAAGGCCGGATATCCCTGCAGTGACTTGAATGCAGGCTCGTCTTGCATCTCCCAAAATGAAAGGATGTCTGAATCCCCTGTGGAGACCACAGAGAAAGACCTAGTTCCCCACCTCATCGCGACCGGAGGCCTCACATCCTTTGAAAACTCCAGAGGTACGCGGAGATCAGTGCCTCCAAAGGAGACGATGCCTGACTCCTCCTGAAACTTGATAGGAGTCCCAGGATTCCTGTGGCACGTGGAAAGGGACCCTTGGTCTCCCGCCTCAGCTGGAGAGGCGTCCCAATTGCCCAGCCAAGCCTCGAGGAGAATCCCGAGTTGTCCCTCGCAACTAGGCAGGAGTACTGACGTCGCTGAAGAAACACGTGGGTGAAAGGGCCATCGCCGTCGTAACTCGAGAATATACCCCAGGTTCCCGCCGCAACTCGAGAAAAACCATGAGACTTCTCCCTCACCGCGAGATGCTGCCCGATTCCCCTGCACTGCGTGCAGAGCAATTCCGTGTTGCACATCACACATGAAAGGAGCCTTGATTTCCTTGATGGCACTCCAGAGAATCCCCAAGAATACTGTTTCAAGGCTAGAGGGATCCTGAGGTCACTGTAGCAACACGAAAGAGCTCCGTGGACCAAAAATCAACTCGAGATGAGAGGTTAGTCCCTGGCTTCGACTCCAGAGGAATACCACCTTACCACAAGCACCTCAAGAGGAGGCTTCTCTCAGCTCTAGCTATGTGAGAGGGACCCTGAGTTTGTGGCCTCAAGTGGAATGGACACCGCAATGCCCTGACTCGAAATAATGCCGGATATCCCTGCAGTGACTTGAATGCAGGCTCGTCTTGCATCTCCCAAGACGAAAGGATGTCTGAATCCCCTGTGGAGACCACAGAGAAAGACCTAGTTCCCCACCTCATCGCGACCGGAGGCCTCACATCCTTTGAAAACTCCAGAGGTACGCGGAGATTAGTGCCTCCAAAGGAGACGATGCCTGACTCCTCCTGAAACTTGATAGGAGTCCCAGGATTCCTGTGGCACGTGGAAAGGGACCCTTGGTCTCCCGCCTCAGCTGGAGAGGCGTCCCAATTGCCCTGCCAAGCCTCGAGGAGAACCCCGAGTTGTCCCTCGCAACTAGGCAGGAGTCCTGACGTCGCTGAAGAAACACGTGGGTGGAAGGGCCATCCCGGTCGTAACTCGAGAATATACCCCAGGTTCCCGCCGCAACTCGAGAAAAACCATGAGACTTCCCCCTCGCCGCGAGATGAGGCCCGATTCCCCTGCACTGCGTGCAGAGCAATTCCGTGTTGCACATCACACATGAAAGGAGCCTTGATTTCCTTGATGGCACTCCAGAGAAACCCGAAGAACACTGTTTCAAGGCTAGAGGGATCCTGAGGTCACTGTAGCAACACGAAAGAGCTCCGTGGACCAAAAATCAACTCGAGATGAGAGGTTAGTCCCTGGCTTCGACTCCAGAGGAATACCACCTTACCATAAGAACCTCAAGAGGAGGCTTCTCTCAGCTCTAGGTATGTGAGAGGGACCCTGAGTTTGCGGTCTTAAGTGGAATGGACACCGCGATGCCCTGACTCGAAATAAGGCCGGATATCCCTGCAGTGACTTGAATGCAGGCTCGTCTTGCATCTCCCAAGACGAAAGGATGTCTGAATCCCCTGTGGAGACCACAGAGAAAGACCTAGTTCCCCACCTCATCGCGACCGGAGGCCTCACATCCTTTGAAAACTCCAGAGGTACGCGGAGATCAGTGCCTCCAAAGGAGACGATGCCTGACTCCTCGTGAAACTTGATAGGAGTCCCAGGATTCCTGTGGCACGTGGAAAGGGACCCTTGGTCTCCCGCCTCAGCTGGAGAGGCGTCCCAATTGCCCTGCCAAGCCTCGAGGAGAACCCCGAGTTGTCCCTCGCAACTAGGCAGGAGTCCTGCCGTCGCTGAACAAACACGTGGTTGGAAGGGCCATCCCCATCGTACTTCGAGAATATAACCCAGGTTCCCACCGCAACTCGACAAAAACCATGAGACTTCCCCCTCGCCACGTGATGAGGCCCGATGCCCCTGCACTGCGTGCAGAGCAATTCCGTGTTGCACATCACACATGAAAGGAGCCTTGATTTCCTTGACAGCACTCCAGCGAAACCCCAAGAACACTGTTTCAAGGCTAGAGGGATCCTGAGGTCACTGTAGCAACACGAAAGAGCTCCGTGGACCAAAAATCAACTCGAGATGAGAGGTTAGTCCCTGGCTTCGACTCCAGAGGAATATACCTCACCACAAGCACCTCAAGAGGAGGCTTCTCTCAGCTCTAGCTATGTGAGAGGGACCCTGAGTTTGCGGCCTCAAGTGGAATGGACACCGCGATGCCCTGACGCGAAATAAGGCCGGATATCCCTGCAGTTACGTGAATGCAGGCTCGTCTTGCATCTCCCAAGATGAAAGGATGTCTGAATCCCCTGTGGAGACCACAGAGAAAGACCTATTTCCCCACCTCATCGCGACCGGATTCCTCACATCCCTTGAAAACTCCAGAGGTACGCGGAGATCAGTGCCTCCAAAGGAGACGATGCCTGACTCCTCGTGAAAATTGATAGGAGTCCCAGGATTCCTGTGGCACGTGGAAAGGGACCCTTGGTCTCCCGCCTCAGCTGGAGAGGCGTCCCAATTGCCCTGCCAAGCCTCGAGGAGAATTCCGAGTTGTCCCTCGCAACTAGGCAGGAGTACTGACGTCGCTGAAGAAACACGTGGGTGAAAGGGACATCCCCGTCGTAACTCGAGAATATACCCCAGGTTCCCGCCGCAACTCGAGAAAAACCATGAGACTTCCCCCTCGCCGCGAGATGAGGCCCGATTCCCCTGCACGGCGTCCAGAGCAATTCCGTGTTGCACATCACACATGAAAGGAGCCTTGATTTCCTTGATGGCACTCCAGAGAAACCCGAAGAACACTGTTTCAAGGCTAGAGGGATCCTGAGGTCACTGTAGCAACACGAAAGAGCTCCGTGGACCAAAAATCAACTCGAGATGAGAGGTTAGTCCCGGGCTTCGACTCCAGAGGAATACCACCTTACCACAAGCACCTCAAGAGGAGGCTTCTCTCAGCTCTAGGTATGTGAGAGGGACCCTGAGTTTGCGGCCTCAAGTGGAATGGACACCGCGATGCCCTGACTCGAAATAAGGCCGGATATCCCATCAGTGACTTGAATGCAGGCTCGTCTTGCATCTCCCAAAATGAAAGGATGTCTGAATCCCCTGTGGAGACCACAGAGAAAGACCTAGTTCCCCACCTCATCGCGACCGGAGGCCTCACATCCTTTGAAAACTCCAGAGGTACGCGGAGATCAGTGCCTCCAAAGGAGACGATGCCTGACTCCTCCTGAAACTTGATAGGAGTCCCAGGATTCCTGTGGCACGTGGAAAGGGACCCTTGGTCTCCCGCCTCAGCTGGAGAGGCGTCGCAATTGCCCAGCCAAGCCTCGAGGAGAATCCCGAGTTGTCCCTCGCAACTAGGCAGGAGTACTGACGTCGCTGAAGAAACACGTGGGTGAAAGGGCCATCCCCGTCGTAACTCGAGAATATACCCCACGTTCCCGCCGCAACTCGAGAAAAACCATGAGACTTCTCCCTGGCCGCGAGATGCTGCCCGATTCCCCTGCACTGCGTGCAGAGCAATTCCGTGTTGCACATCACACATGAAAGGAGCCTTGATTTCCTTGATGGCACTCCAGAGAATTCCCAAGAATACTGTTTCAAGGCTAGAGGGATCCTGAGGTCACTGTAGCAACACGAAAGAGCTCCGTGGACCAAAAATCAACTCGAGATGAGAGGTTAGTCCCTGGCTTCGACTCCAGAGGAATACCACCTTACCACAAGCACCTCAAGAGGAGGCTTCTCTCAGCTCTAGCTATGTGAGAGGGACCCTGAGTTTGTGGCCTCAAGTGGAATGGACACCGCAATGCCCTGACTCGAAATAAGGCCGGATATCCCTGCAGTGACTTGAATGCAGGCTCGTCTTGCATCTCCCAAGACGAAAGGATGTCTGAATCCCCTGTGGAGACCACAGAGAAAGACCTAGTTCCCCACCTCATCGCGACCGGAGGCCTCACATCCTTTGAAAACTCCAGAGGTACGCGGAGATTAGTGCCTCCAAAGGAGACGATGCCTGACTCCTCCTGAAATTTGATAGGAGTCCCAGGATTCCTGTGGCACGTGGAAAGGGACCCTTGGTCTCCCGCCTCAGCTGGAGAGGCGTTCCAATTGCCCTGCCAAGCCTCGAGGAGAACCCCGAGTTGTCCCTCGCAACTAGGCAGGAGTCCTGACGTCGCTGAAGAAACACGTGGGTGGAAGGGCCATCCCGGTCGTAACTCGAGAATATACCCCAGGTTCCCGCCGCAACTCGAGAAAAACCATGAGACTTCCCCATCGCCGCGAGATGAGGCCCGATTCCCCTGCACTGCGTGCAGAGCAATTCCGTGTTGCACATCACACATGAAAGGAGCCTTGATTTCCTTGATGGCACTCCAGAGAAACCCGAAGAACACTGTTTCAAGGCTAGAGGGATCCTGAGGTCACTGTAGCAACACGAAAGAGCTCCGTGGACCAAAAATCAACTCGAGATGAGAGGTTAGTCCCTGGCTTCGACTCCAGAGGAATACCACCTTACCACAAGCACCTCAAGAGGAGGCTTCTCTCAGCTCTAGGTATGTGAGAGGGACCCTGAGTTTGCGGTCTTAAGTGGAATGGACACCGCGATGCCCTGACTCGAAATAAGGCCGGATATCCCTGCAGTGACTTGAATGCAGGCTCGTCTTGCATCTCCCAAGACGAAAGGATGTCTGAATCCCCTGTGGAGACCACAGAGAAAGACCTAGTTCCCCACCTCAGCTCGACCGGAGGCCTCACATCCTTTGAAAACTCCAGAGGTACGCGGAGATCAGTGCCTCCAAAGGAGACGATGCCTGACTCCTCGTGAAACTTGATAGGAGTCCCAGGATTCCTGTGGCACGTGGAAAGGGACCCTTGGTCTCCCGCCTCAGCTGGAGAGGCGTCCCAATTGCCCTGCCAAGCCTCGAGGAGAACCCCGAGTTGTCCCTGGTAACTAGGCAGGAGTCCTGACGTCGCTGAACAAACACGTGGTTGGAAGGGCCATCCCCATCGTACTTCGAGAATATACCCCAGGTTCCCGCCGCAACTCGAGAAAAACCATGAGACTTCCCCCTCGCCACGAGATGAGGCCCGATGCCCCTGCACTGCGTGCAAAGCAATTCCGTGTTGCACATCACACATGAAAGGAGCCTTGATTTCCTTGACGGCACTCCAGCGAAAACCCAAGAACACTGTTTCAAGGCCAGAGGGATCCTGACGTCACTGTAGCAACACGAACGAGCTCCGTGGACCAAAAATCAACTCGAGATGTGAGGTTAGTCCCTGGCTTCGACTCCAGAGAAATACCACCTTACCACAAGCACCTCAAGAGGAGGCTTCTCTCAGCTCTAGCTATGTGAGAGGGACCCTGAGTTTGCGGCCTCAAGTGGAATGGACACCGCGATGCCCTGACTCGAAATAAGGCCGGATATCCCTGCAATGACTTGAATGCAGGCTCGTCTTGCATATCCCAAGACGAAAGGATGTCTGAATCACCTGTGGAGACCACAGAGAAAGACCTAGTTCCCCACCTCATCGCGACCGGAGGCCTCACATCCTTTGAAAACTCCAGAGGTACGCGGAGATCAGTGCCTCCAAAGGAGACGATGCCTGACTCCTCGTGAAACTTGATAGGAGTCCCAGGATTCCTGTGGCACGTGGAAAGGGACCCTTGGTCTCCCGCCTCAGCTGGAGAGGCGTCCCAATTGCCCTGCCAAGCCTCGAGGAGAATCCCGAGTTGTCCCTCGCAACTAGGCAGGAGTCCTGACGTCGCTGAAGAAACACGTGTGTGGAAGGGCCATCCCCGTCGTAACTCGAGAATATACCCCAGGTTCCCGCCGCAACTCGAGAAAAACCATGAGACTTCCCCCTCGCCGCGAGATGAGGCCCGATTCCCCTGCACTGCGTGCAGAGCAATTCCGTGTTGCACATCACACATGAAAGGATCCTTGATTTCCTTAATGG
Source organism: Cervus elaphus (assembly GCF_910594005.1). Lineage (NCBI taxonomy): Eukaryota > Metazoa > Chordata > Mammalia > Artiodactyla > Cervidae > Cervus > Cervus elaphus. Next base: position 269,787 of record NC_057842.1, on the reverse strand, counting down.
CACTCGAGAGAAACCCCAAGAACACTGTTTCAAGGCTAGAGGGTTCCTGAGGTCACTGTAGTAACAGGAAAGAGCTCCATGGACCAAAAATCAACTCGAGATGAGAGGTTAGTCCCTGGCTTCGACTCCAGAGGAATACCACCTTACCACAAGCACGTCAAGAGGAGGCTTCTCTCAGCTCTAGGTATGTGAGAGGGACCCTGAGTTTGCGGCCTCAAGTGGAATGGACACCGCGATGCCCTGACTCGAAATAAGGCCGGATATCCCTGCAGTGACTTGAATGCAGGCTCGTCTTGCATCTCCCAAGACGAAAGGATGTCTGAATCCCCTGTGGAGACCACAGAGAAAGACCTAGTTCCCCACCTCATCGCGACCGGAGGCCTCACATCCTTTGAAAACTCCAGAGGTACGCGGAGATCAGTGCCTCCAAAGGAGACGATGCCTGACTCCTCGTGAAACTTGATAGGAGTCCCAGGATTCCTGTGGCACGTGGAAAGGGACCCTTGGTCTCCCGCCTCAGCTGGAGAGGCGTCCCAATTGCCCTGCCAAGCCTCGAGGAGAATCCCGAGTTTTCCCTCGCAACTAGGCAGGAGTCCTGACGTCGCTGAAGAAACACGTGTGTGCAAGGGCCATCCCCGTCGTAACTCGAGAATATACCCCAGGTTCCCGCCGCAACTCGAGGAAAACCATGAGACTTCCCCCTCGCCGCGAGATGAGGCACGATTCCCCTGCACTGCGTGCAGAGCAATTCCGTGTTGCACATCATACATGAAAGGAGTCTTGATTTCCTTGGTGGCACTCCAGAGAAACCCCAAGAACACTGTTTCAAGGCTAGAGGGATCCTGAGGTCACTGTAGCAACACGAAAGAGCTCCGTGGACCAAAAATCAACTCGAGATGAGAGGTTAGTCCCTGGCTTCGACTCCAGAGGAATACCACCTTACCACAAGCACCTCAAGAGGAGGCTTCTCTCAGCTCTAGCTATGTGAGAGGGACCCTGAGTTTGCGGCCTCAAGTGGAATGGACACCGCGATGCCCTGACTCGAAATAAGGCCGGATATCCCTGCAGTGACTTGAATGCAGGCTCGTCTTGCATCTCCCAAGACGAAAGGATGTCTGAATCCCCTGTGGAGACCACAGAGAAAGACCTAGTTCCCCACCTCATCGCGACCGGAGGCCTCACATCCTTTGAAAACTCCAGAGGTACGCGGAGATCAGTGCCTCCAAAGGAGACGATGCCTGACTCCTCGTGAAACTTGATAGGAGTCCCAGGATTCCTGTGGCACGTGGAAAGGGACCCTTGGTCTCCCGCCTCAGCTGGAGAGGCGTCCCAGTTGCCCTGCCAAGCCTCGAGGAGAATCCCGAGTTGTCCCTCGCAACTATGCAGGAGTCCTGCCGTCGCTGAACTAACACGTGTGTGGAAGGGCCATCCCCGTCGTACTTCGAGAATATAGCCCAGGTTCCCGCCGCAACTCGAGAAAAACCATGAGACTTCCCCCTCGCCGCGAGATGAGGCCCGATTCCCCTGCACGGCGTGCAGAGCAATTCCGTGTTGCACATCATACATGAAAGGAGCCTTAAAAAAAAAAAAAAAAAAAAAAAAAGAAAGGAGCCTTGATTTCCTTGACGGCACTCCAGCGAAACCCCAAGAACACTGTTTCAAGGCTAGAGGGATCCTGAGGTCACTGTAGCAACACGAAAGAGCTCCGTGGACCAAAAATCAACTCGAGATGAGAGGTTAGTCCCTGGCTTCGACTCCAGAGGAATACCACCTCACCACAACCACCTCAAGAGGAGGCTTCTCTCAGCTCTAGCTATGTGAGAGGGACCCTGAGTTTGCGGCCTCAAGTGGAATGGACACCGCGATGCCCTGACTCGAAATAAGGCCGGATATCCCTGCAGTGACTTGAATGCAGGCTCATCTTGCATCTCCCAAGACGAAAGGATGTCTGAATCCCCTGTGGAGACCACAGAGAAAGACCTAGTTCCCCACCTCATCGCGACCGGAGGCCTCACATCCCTTTAAAACTCCAGAGGTATGCGGAGATCAGTGCCTCCAAAGGAGATGATGCCTGACTTCTCGTGAAACTTGATAGGAGTCCCATGATTCCTGTGGCACGTGGAAAGGGACCCTTGGTCTCCCGCCTCAGCTGGAGAGGCGTCCCAATTGCCCTGCCTAGCCTCGAGGAGAATCCCGAGTTGTCCCTCGCAACTAGGCAGGAGTCCTGACGTCGCTGAAGAAACAAATGGGTGGAAGGGCCATCCCCGTCGTAACTTGCGAATATACCCCAGGTTCCCGCCGCAACTCGAGAAAAACCATGAGACTTCCCCCTCGCCGCGAGATGAGGCCCGATTCCCCTGCACTGCGTGCAGAGCAATTCCGTGTTGCACATCACACATGAAAGGAGCCTTGATTTCCTTGATGGCACTCCAGAGAAACCCCAAGAACACTGTTTCAAGGCTAGAGGGATCCTGAGGTCACTGTAGCAACACGAAAGAGCTCCGTGGACCAAAAATCAACTCGAGATGAGAGGTTAGTCCATGGCTTCGACTCCAGAGGAATACCACCTTACCACAAGCACCTCAAGAGGAGGCTTCTCTCAGCTCTAGCTATGTGAGAGGGACCCTGAGTTTGCGGCCTCAAGTGGAATGGACACCGCGATGCCCTGACTCGAAATAAGGCCGGATATCCCTGCAGTGACTTGAATGCAGGCTCCTCTTGCATCTCCCAAGATGAAAGGATGTCTGAATCCCCTGTGGAGACCACAGAGAAAGACATAGTTCCCCACCTCATCGCGACCGGAGGCCTCACATCCTTTGAAAACTCCAGAGGTACGCGGAGATTAGTGCCTCCAAAGGAGACGATGCCTGACTCCTCGTGAAACTTGATAGGAGTCCCAGGATTCCTGTGGCACGTGGAAAGGGACCCTTGGTCTCCCGCCTCAGCTGGAGAGGCGTCCCAATTGCCCTGCCAAGCCTCGAGGAGAACCCCGAGTTGTCCCTCGCAACTAGGCAGGAGTCCTGACATCGCTGAAGAAACACGTGGGTGGAAGGGCCATCCCCGTCGTAACTCGAGAATATACCCCAGGTTCCCGCTGCAACTCGAGAAAAACCATGAGACGTCCCCCTCGCCGCGAGATGAGGCCCGATTCCCCTGCACGGCGTGCAGAGCAATTCCGTGTTGCACATCACACATGAAAGGAGCCTTGATTTCCTTGGTGGCACTCCAGAGAAAACCCAAGAACACTCTTTCAAGGCTAGAGGGATTCTGAGGTCACTGTAGCAACAGGAAAAAGCTCCTTGGACCAAAAATCAACTCGAGATGAGAGGTTAGTCCCTGGCTTCGACTCCAGAGGAATACCACCTTACCACAAGCACCTCAAGAGGAGGCTTCTCTCAGCTCTAGCTATGTGAGAGGGACCCTGAGTTTGCGGCCTCAAGTGGAATGGAGACCGCGATGCCCTGACTCGAAATAAGGCCGGATATCCCTGCAGTGACTTGAATGCAGGCTCGTCTTGCATCTCCCAAGACGAAAGAATGTCTGAATCCCCTGTGCAGACCACAGAGAAAGACCTAGTTCCCCACCTCATCGCGACCGGAGGCCTCACATCCTTTGAAAACTCCAGAGGTACGCGGAGATCAGTGCCTCCAAAGGAGACGATGCCTGACTCCTCGTGAAACTTGATAGGAGTCCCAGGATTCCTGTGGCACTTGGAAAGGGACCCTTGGTCTCCCGCCTCAGCTGGAGAGGCGTCCCAATTGCCCTGCCAAGCCTCGAGGAGAACCCTGAGTTTTCCCTCGCAACTAGGCAGGAGTCCTGACATTGCTGAAGAAACACGTGGGTGGAAGGGTCATCCCCGTCGTAACTCGAGAATATACCCCAGGTTCCCGCCGCAACTCGAGAAAAACCATGAGACTTCCCCCTCGCCGCGAGATGAGGCCCGATTCCCATCCACTGCGTGCAGAGCAATTCCGTGTTGCACATCACACATGAAAGGAGCCTTGATTTCCTTGATGGCACTCCAGAGAAACCGCAAGAACACTGTTTCAAGGCTAGAGGGATCCTGAGGTCACTGTAGCAACAGGAAAAAGCTGCTTGGACCTAAAATCAACTCGAGATGAGGTTGGTCCCTGGCTTCGATTCCAGAGGAATACCACCTCACCACAAGCACCTCAAGAGGAGGCTTCTCTCAGCTCTAGGTATGTGAGAGGGACCCTGAGTTTGCGGCCTGAAGTGGAATGGACACCGCGATGCCCTGACTCGAAATAAGGCCGGATATCCCTGCAGTGACTTGAATGCAGGCTCGTCTTGCATCTCCCAAGACGAAAGAATGTCTGAATCCCCTGTGGAGACCACAGAGAAAGACCTAGTTCCCCACCTCATCGCGACCGGAGGCCTCACATCCTTTGAAAACTCCAGAGGTATGCGGAGATCTGTGCCTCCAAAGGAGACGATGCCTGACTCCTCGTGAAACTTAATAGGAGTCCCAGTTTTCCTGTGGAACGTGGAAAGGGACCCTTGGTCTCCCGCCTCAGCTGGAGAGGCGTCCCAATTGCCCTGCCAAGCCTCGAGGAGAATCCCGAGTTTTCCCTCGCAACTAGGCAGGAGTCCTGACGTCGCTGAACAAACACGTGGGTGGAAGGGCCATCCCCGTCGTAACTCGAGAATATACCCCAGGTTCCCGCCGCAACTCGAGAAAAACCATGAGACTTCCCCCTCACCGCGAGATGAGGCCCGATTCCCCTGCACTGCGTGCAGAGCAATTCCGTGTTGCACATCACACATGAAAGGAGCCTTGATTTCCTTGATGGCACTCCAGAGAAACCCCAAGAACACTGTTTCAAGGCTAGAGGGATCCTGAGGTCACTGTAGCAACACGAAAGAGCTCCGTGGACCAAAAATCAACTTGAGATGAGAGGTTAGTCCCTGGCTTCGACTCCAGAGGAATACCACTTTACCACAAGCACCTCAAGAGGAGGCTTCTCTCAGCTCTAGGTATGTGAGAGGGACCCTGAGTTTGCGGCCTCAAGTGGAATGGACACTGCGATGCCCTGACTCGAAATAAGGCCGGATATCCCTGCAGTGACTTGAATGCAGGCTCGTCTTGCATCTCCCAAGACGAAAGGATGTCTGAATCCCCTGTGGAGACCACAGAGAAAGACCTAGTTCCCCACCTCATCGCGACCGGAGGCCTCACATCCTTTAAAAACTCCAGAGGTACGCGGAGATTAGAGCCTCCAAAGGAGACGATGCCTGACTCCTCGTGAAACTTGATAGGATTCCCAGGATTCCTGTGGCACGTGGAAAGGGACCCTTGGTCTCCCGCCTCAGCTGGAGAGGCGTCCCAATTGCCCTGCCAAGCCTCGAGGAGAATCCCGAGTTTTCCCTCGCAACTAGGCAGGAGTCCAGACGTCGCTGAACAAACACGTGGGTGGAAGGGCCATCCCCGTCGTAACTCGAGAATATACCCCAGGTTCCCGCCGCAACTCGAGAAAAACCATGAGACTTCCCCCTCGCTGCGAGATGAGGCCCGATTCCCCTGCACTGCATGCAGAGCAATTCCGTGTTGCACATCACACATGAAAGGAGCCTTGATTTCCTTGATGGCACTCCAGAGAAAACCCAAGAAGACTGTTTCAAGGCTACAGGGATCCTGAGGTCACTGTAGCAACACGAAAGAGCTCCGTGGGCCAAAAATCAACTCGAGATGAGAGGTTAGTCCCTGGCTTCGACTCCAGAGGAATACCACCTTATCACAAGCACCTCAAGAGGAGGCTTCCCTCAGCTCTAGCTATGTGAGAGGGACCCTGAGTTTGCGGCCTCAAGTGGAATAGACACCGCGATGCCCTGACTCGAAATAAGGCCGGATATCCCTGCAGTGACTTGAATGCAGGCTCGTCTTGCATCTCCCAAGACGAAAGGATGTCTGAATCCCCTGTGGAGACCACAGAGAAAGACCTAGTTCCCCACCTCATCGCGACCGGAGGCCTCACATCCTTTGAAAACTCCAGAGGTACGCGGAGATCAGTGCCTCCAAAGGAGATGATGCCTGACTCCTCCTGAAACGTGATAGGAGTCCCAGGATTCCTGTGGCACGTGGAAAGGGACCCTTGGTCTCCCGCCTCAGCTGGAGAGGCGTCGCAATTGCCCTGCCAAGCCTCGAGGAGAATCCCGAGTTGTCCCTCGCAACTAGGCAGGAGTACTGACGTCGCTGAAGAAACACGTGGGTGAAAGGGCCATCCCCGTCGTAACTCGAGAATATACCCCAGGTTCCCGCCGCAACTCGAGAAAAACCATGAGACTTCCCCCTCGCCACGAGATGAGGCCCGATTCCCCTGCACTGTGTGCAGAGCAATTCCGTGTTGCACATCACACATGAAAGGAGCCTTGATTTCCTTGATGGCACTCCAGAGAAACCCCAAGAACACTGTTTCAAGGCTAGAGGGATCCTGAGGTCACTGTAGCAACACGAAAGAGCTCCGTGGACCAAAAATCACTCGAGATGAGAGGTTAGTCCCTGGCTTCGACTCCAGAGGAATACCACCTTACCACAAGCACCTCAAGAAGAGGCTTCTGTCAGCTCTAGCTATGTGAGAGGGACCCTGAGTTTGCGGCCTCATGTGGAATGGACACCGCGATGCCCTGACTCGAAATAAGGCCGGATATCCCTGCAGTGACTTGAATGCAGGCTCGTCTTGCATCTCCCAAGACGAAAGGATGTCTGAATCCCCTGTGGAGACCACAGAGAAAGACCTAGTTCCCCACCTCATCGCGACCGGAGGCCTCACATCCTTTGAAAACTCCAGAGGTACGCAGAGATCAGTGCCTCCAAAGGAGACGATGCCTGACTCCTCGTGAAACTTGATAGGAGTCCCAGGATTCCTGTGCACGTGGAAAGGGACCCTTGGTCTCCCGCCTCAGCTGGAGAGGCGTCCCAATTGCCCTGCCAAGCCTCGAGGAGAATCCCGAGTTGTCCCTCGCAACTAGGCAGGAGTCCTGACGTCGGTGAACAAACACGTGGGTGGAAGGGCCATCCCCGTCGTAACTCGAGAATATACCCCTGGTTCCCGCCGCAACTCGAGAAAAACCATGAGACTTCCCCCTCGCCGCGAGATGCTGCCCGATTCCCCTGCACTGCGTGCAGAGCAATTCCGTTTTGCACATCATACATGAAAGGAGCCTTGATTTCCTTGATGGCACTCCAGAGTATCCCCAAGAACACTGTTTCAAGGCTAGAGGGATCCTGAGGTCACTGTAGCGACACGAAAGAGCTCCGTGGACCAAAAATCAACTCGAGAGGAGAGGTTAGTCCCTGGCTTCGACTCCAAAGGAATACCACCTTACCACAAGGACCTCAAGAGGAGGCTTCTCTCAGCTCTAGCTATGTGAGAGGGACCCTGATTTTGCAGCCTCAAGTGGAATGGAGACCGCGATGCCCTGACTCGAAATAAGGCCGGATATCCCTGCAGTGACTTGAATGCAGGCTCGTCTTGCATCTCCCAAGACGAAAGGATGTCTGAATCCCCTGTGGAGACCACAGAGAAAGACCTAGTTCCCCACCTCATCGCGACCGGAGGCCTCACATCCTTTGAAAACTCCAGAGGTACGCGGAGATCAGTGCCTCCAAAGGAGACGATGCCTGACTCCTCGTGAAACTTGATAGGATTCCCAGGATTCCTGTGGCACGTGGAAAGGGACCCTTGGTCTCCCGCCTCAGCTGGAGAGGCGTCCCAATTGCCCTGCCAAGCCTCGAGGAGAATCCCGAGTTGTCCCTCGCAACTAGGCAGGAGTCCTGACGTCGCTGAAGAAACACGTGGGTGGAAGGGACATCCCCGTCGTAACTCGAGAATATACCCCAGGTTCCCGCCGCAACTCGAGAAAAACCATGAGACTTCCCCCTCACCGCGAGATGAGGCCCGATTCCCCTGCACTGCGTGCAGAGCAATTCCGTGTTGCACATCACACATGAAAGGAGCCTTGATTTCCTTGATGGCACTCCAGAGAAACCCCAAGAACACTGTTTCAAGGCTAGAGGGATCCTGAGGTCACTGTAGCAACACGAAAGAGCTCCGTGGACCAAAAATCAACTTGAGATGAGAGGTTAGTCCCTGGCTTCGACTCCAGAGGAATACCACCTTACCAAAAGCACCTCAAGAGGAGGCTTCTCTCAGCTCTAGGTATGTGAGAGGGACCCTGAGTTTGCGGCCTCAAGTGGAATGGACACTGCGATGCCCTGACTCGAAATAAGGCCGGATATCCCTGCAGTGACTTGAATGCAGGCTCGTCTTGCATCTCCCAAGACGAAAGGATGTCTGAATCCCCTGTGGAGACCACAGAGAAAGACCTAGTTCCCCACCTCATCGCGACCGGAGGCCTCACATCCTTTAAAAACTCCAGAGGTACGCGGAGATTAGAGCCTCCAAAGGAGACGATGCCTGACTCCTCGTGAAACTTGATAGGATTCCCAGGATTCCTGTGGCACGTGGAAAGGGACCCTTGGTCTCCCGCCTCAGCTGGAGAGGCGTCCCAATTGCCCTGCCAAGCCTCGAGGAGAATCCCGAGTTTTCCCTCGCAACTAGGCAGGAGTCCAGACGTCGCTGAACAAACACGTGGGTGGAAGGGCCATCCCCGTCGTAACTCGAGAATATACCCCAGGTTCCCGCCGCAACTCGAGAAAAACCATGAGACTTCCCCCTCGCTGCGAGATGAGGCCCGATTCCCCTGCACTGCATGCAGAGCAATTCCGTGTTGCACATCACACATGAAAGGAGCCTTGATTTCCTTGATGGCACTCCAGAGAAAACCCAAGAACACTGTTTCAAGGCTACAGGGATCCTGAGGTCACTGTAGCAACACGAAAGAGCTCCGTGGGCCAAAAATCAACTCGAGATGAGAGGTTAGTCCCTGGCTTCGACTCCAGAGGAATACCACCTTATCACAAGCACCTCAAGAGGAGGCTTCCCTCAGCTCTAGCTATGTGAGAGGGACCCTGAGTTTGCGGCCTCAAGTGGAATAGACACCGCGATGCCCTGACTCGAAATAAGGCCGGATATCCCTGCAGTGACTTGAATGCAGGCTCGTCTTGCATCTCCAAGACGAAAGGATGTCTGAATCCCCTGTGGAGACCACAGAGAAAGACCTAGTTCCCCACCTCATCGCGACCGGAGGCCTCACATCCTTTGAAAACTCCAGAGGTACGCGGAGATCAGTGCCTCCAAAGGAGATGATGCCTGACTCCTCCTGAAACGTGATAGGAGTCCCAGGATTCCTGTGGCACGTGGAAAGGGACCCTTGGTCTCCCGCCTCAGCTGGAGAGGCGTCGCAATTGCCCTGCCAAGCCTCGAGGAGAATCCCGAGTTGTCCCTCGCAACTAGGCAGGAGTACTGACGTCGCTGAAGAAACACGTGGGTGAAAGGGCCATCCCCGTCGTAACTCGAGAATATACCCCAGGTTCCCGCCGCAACTCGAGAAAAACCATGAGACTTCCCCCTCGCCACGAGATGAGGCCCGATTCCCCTGCACTGTGTGCAGAGCAATTCCGTGTTGCACATCACACATGAAAGGAGCCTTGATTTCCTTGATGGCACTCCAGAGAAACCCCAAGAACACTGTTTCAAGGCTAGAGGGATCCTGAGGTCACTGTAGCAACACGAAAGAGCTCCGTGGACCAAAAATCACTCGAGATGAGAGGTTAGTCCCTGGCTTCGACTCCAGAGGAATACCACCTTACCACAAGCACCTCAAGAAGATGCTTCTGTCAGCTCTAGCTATGTGAGAGGGACCCTGAGTTTGCGGCCTCATGTGGAATGGACACCGCGATGCCCTGACTCGAAATAAGGCCGGATATCCCTGCAGTGACTTGAATGCAGGCTCGTCTTGCATCTCCCAAGACGAAAGGATGTCTGAATCCCCTGTGGAGACCACAGAGAAAGACCTAGTTCCCCACCTCATCGCGACCGGAGGCCTCACATCCTTTGAAAACTCCAGAGGTACGCAGAGATCAGTGCCTCCAAAGGAGACGATGCCTGACTCCTCGTGAAACTTGATAGGAGTCCCAGGATTCCTGTGCACGTGGAAAGGGACCCTTGGTCTCCCGCCTCAGCTGGAGAGGCGTCCCAATTGCCCTGCCAAGCCTCGAGGAGAATCCCGAGTTGTCCCTCGCAACTAGGCAGGAGTCCTGACGTCGGTGAACAAACACGTGGGTGGAAGGGCCATCCCCGTCGTAACTCGAGAATATACCCCTGGTTCCCGCCGCAACTCGAGAAAAACCATGAGACTTCCCCCTCGCCGCGAGATGCTGCCCGATTCCCCTGCACTGCGTGCAGAGCAATTCCGTTTTGCACATCATACATGAAAGGAGCCTTGATTTCCTTGATGGCACTCCAGAGTATCCCCAAGAACACTATTTCAAGGCTAGAGGGATCCTGAGGTCACTGTAGCGACACGAAAGAGCTCCGTGGACCAAAAATCAACTCGAGAGGAGAGGTTAGTCCCTGGCTTCGACTCCAAAGGAATACCACCTTACCACAAGGACCTCAAGAGGAGGCTTCTCTCAGCTCTAGCTATGTGAGAGGGACCCTGATTTTGCAGCCTCAAGTGGAATGGAGACCGCGATGCCCTGACTCGAAATAAGGCCGGATATCCCTGCAGTGACTTGAATGCAGGCTCGTCTTGCATCTCCCAAGACGAAAGGATGTCTGAATCCCCTGTGGAGACCACAGAGAAAGACCTAGTTCCCCACCTCATCGCGACCGGAGGCCTCACATCCTTTGAAAACTCCAGAGGTACGCGGAGATCAGTGCCTCCAAAGGAGACGATGCCTGACTCCTCGTGAAACTTGATAGGATTCCCAGGATTCCTGTGGCACGTGGAAAGGGACCCTTGGTCTCCCGCCTCAGCTGGAGAGGCGTCCCAATTGCCCTGCCAAGCCTCGAGGAGAATCCCGAGTTGTCCCTCGCAACTAGGCAGGAGTCCTGACGTCGCTGAAGAAACACGTGGGTGGAAGGGACATCCCCGTCGTAACTCGAGAATATACCCCAGGTTCCCGCCGTAACTCGAGAAAAACCATGAGACTTCCCCCTCGCCGCGAGATGAGGCCCGATTCCCCTGCACTGCGTGCAGAGCATTTCCGTGTTGCACATCACACATGAAAGGAGCCTTGATTTCCTTGATGGCACTCCAGAGAAACCCCAAGAACACTGTTTCAAGGCTAGAGGGATCCCGAGGTCACTGTAGCAACACGAAAGAGCTCCGTGGACCAAAAATCAACTCGAGATGAGAGGTTAGTCCCTGGCGTCGACTCCAGAGGAATACCACCTTACCACAAGGACCTCAGGAGGAGGCTTCTCTCAGCTCTAGCTATGTGAGAGGGACCCTGAGTTGGCGGCCTCAACTGGAATGGACACCGCGATGCCCTGACTCGAAATAAGGCCGGATATCCCTGCAGTGACTTGAATGCAGGCTCGTCTTGCATCTCCCAAGACGAAATGATGTCTGAATCCCCTGTGGAGACCACAGAGAAAGACTTAGTTCCCCACCTCATCGCGACCGGAGGCCTCACATCCTTTGAAAACTCCAGAGGTACGCGGAGATCAGTGCCTCCAAAGGAGACGATGCCTGACTCCTCATGAAACTTGATAGGAGTCCCAGGATTCCTGTGGCACGTGGAAAGGGACCCTTGGTCTCCCGCCTCAGCTGGAGAGGCGTCCCAATTGCCCTGCCAAGCCTCGAGGAGAATCCCGAGTTGTCCCTCGCAACTAGGCAGGAGTCCTGACGTCGCTGAAGAAACACGTGGGTGGAAGGGCCATCCCCGTCGTAACTCGAGAATATACCCCAGGTTCCCGCCGCAACTCGAGAAAAACCATGAGACTTCCCCCTCGCCGCGAGATGAGGCCCGATTCCCCTGCACTGCGTGCAGAGCAATTCCGTGTTGCACATCACACATGAAAGGAGCCTTGATTTCCTTGATGGCACTCCAGAGAAACCCCAAGAACACTGTTTCAAGGCTAGAGGGATCCTGAGGTCACTGTAGCAACACGAAAGAGCTCCGTGGACCAAAAATCAACTCGAGATGAGAGGTTAGTCCCTGGCTTCGACTCCAGAGGAATACCACCTTACCACAAGCACGTCAAGAGGAGGCTTCTCTCAGCTCTAGCTATGTGAGAGGGACCCTGATTTTGCGGTCTCAAGTGGAATGGACACCGCGATGCCCTGACTCGAAATAAGGCCGGATATCCCTGCAGTGACTTGAATGCAGGCTCGTCTTGCATCTCCCAAGACGAAAGGATGTCTGAATCCCCTGTGGAGACCACAGAGAAAGACCTAGTTCCCCACCTCATCGCGACCGGAGGCCTCACATCCTTTGAAAATTCCAGAGGTACGCGGAGATCAGTGCCTCCAAAGGAGACGATGCCTGACTCCTCCTGAAACTTGATAGGAGTCCCAGGATTCCTGTGCACGTGGAAAGGGACCCTTGGTCTCCCGCCTCAGCTGGAGAGGCGTCCCAATTGCCCTGCCAAGCCTCGAGGAGAATCCCGAGTTGTCCCTCGCAACTAGGCAGGAGTCCTGACGTCGGTGAACAAACACGTGGGTGGAAGGGCCATCCCCGTCGTAACTCGAGAATATACCCCTGGTTCCCGCCGCAACTCGAGAAAAACCATGAGACTTCCCCCTCGCCGCGAGATGCTGCCCGATTCCCCTGCACTGCGTGCAGAGCAATTCCGTTTTGCACATCATACATGAAAGGAGCCTTGATTTCCTTGATGGCACTCCAGAGTATCCCCAAGAACACTGTTTCAAGGCTAGAGGGATCCTGAGGTCACTGTAGCGACACGAAAGAGCTCCGTGGACCAAAAATCAACTCGAGAGGAGAGGTTAGTCCCTGGCTTCGACTCCAAAGGAATACCACCTTACCACAAGGACCTCAAGAGGAGGCTTCTCTCAGCTCTAGCTATGTGAGAGGGACCCTGATTTTGCAGCCTCAAGTGGAATGGAGACCGCGATGCCCTGACTCGAAATAAGGCCGGATATCCCTGCAGTGACTTGAATGCAGGCTCGTCTTGCATCTCCCAAGACGAAAGGATGTCTGAATCCCCTGTGGAGACCACAGAGAAAGACCTAGTTCCCCACCTCATCGCGACCGGAGGCCTCACATCCTTTGAAAACTCCAGAGGTACGCGGAGATCAGTGCCTCCAAAGGAGACGATGCCTGACTCCTCGTGAAACTTGATAGGATTCCCAGGATTCCTGTGGCACGTGGAAAGGGACCCTTGGTCTCCCGCCTCAGCTGGAGAGGCGTCCCAATTGCCCTGCCAAGCCTCGAGGAGAATCCCGAGTTGTCCCTCGCAACTAGGCAGGAGTCCTGACGTCGCTGAAGAAACACGTGGGTGGAAGGGACATCCCCGTCGTAACTCGAGAATATACCCCAGGTTCCCGCCGTAACTCGAGAAAAACCATGAGACTTCCCCCTCGCCGCGAGATGAGGCCCGATTCCCCTGCACTGCGTGCAGAGCATTTCCGTGTTGCACATCACACATGAAAGGAGCCTTGATTTCCTTGATGGCACTCCAGAGAAACCCCAAGAACACTGTTTCAAGGCTAGAGGGATCCCGAGGTCACTGTAGCAACACGAAAGAGCTCCGTGGACCAAAAATCAACTCGAGATGAGAGGTTAGTCCCTGGCGTCGACTCCAGAGGAATACCACCTTACCACAAGGACCTCAGGAGGAGGCTTCTCTCAGCTCTAGCTATGTGAGAGGGACCCTGAGTTGGCGGCCTCAACTGGAATGGACACCGCGATGCCCTGACTCGAAATAAGGCCGGATATCCCTGCAGTGACTTGAATGCAGGCTCGTCTTGCATCTCCCAAGACGAAATGATGTCTGAATCCCCTGTGGAGACCACAGAGAAAGACTTAGTTCCCCACCTCATCGCGACCGGAGGCCTCACATCCTTTGAAAACTCCAGAGGTACGCGGAGATCAGTGCCTCCAAAGGAGACGATGCCTGACTCCTCATGAAACTTGATAGGAGTCCCAGGATTCCTGTGGCACGTGGAAAGGGACCCTTGGTCTCCCGCCTCAGCTGGAGAGGCGTCCCAATTGCCCTGCCAAGCCTCGAGGAGAATCCCGAGTTGTCCCTCGCAACTAGGCAGGAGTCCTGACGTCGCTGAAGAAACACGTGGGTGGAAGGGCCATCCCCGTCGTAACTCGAGAATATACCCCAGGTTCCCGCCGCAACTCGAGAAAAACCATGAGACTTCCCCCTCGCCGCGAGATGAGGCCCGATTCCCCTGCACTGCGTGCAGAGCAATTCCGTGTTGCACATCACACATGAAAGGAGCCTTGATTTCCTTGATGGCACTCCAGAGAAACCCCAAGAACACTGTTTCAAGGCTAGAGGGATCCTGAGGTCACTGTAGCAACACGAAAGAGCTCCGTGGACCAAAAATCAACTCGAGATGAGAGGTTAGTCCCTGGCTTCGACTCCAGAGGAATACCACCTTACCACAAGCACGTCAAGAGGAGGCTTCTCTCAGCTCTAGCTATGTGAGAGGGACCCTGATTTTGCGGTCTCAAGTGGAATGGACACCGCGATGCCCTGACTCGAAATAAGGCCGGATATCCCTGCAGTGACTTGAATGCAGGCTCGTCTTGCATCTCCCAAGACGAAAGGATGTCTGAATCCCCTGTGGAGACCACAGAGAAAGACCTAGTTCCCCACCTCATCGCGACCGGAGGCCTCACATCCTTTGAAAATTCCAGAGGTACGCGGAGATCAGTGCCTCCAAAGGAGACGATGCCTGACTCCTCGTGAAACTTGATAGGAGTCCCAGGATTCCTGTGGCACGTGGAAAGGGACCCTTGGTCTCCCGCCTCAGCTGGAGAGGCGTCCCAATTGCCCTGCCAAGCCTCGAGGAGAACCCCGAGTTGTCCCTCGCAACTAGGCAGGAGTCCTGACGTCGCTGAACAAACACGTGGGTGGAAGGGCCTTTCCCGTCGTAACTCGAGAATATAACCCAGGTTCCCACCGCAACTCGACAAAAACCATGAGACTTCCCCCTCGCCACGTGATGAGGCCCGATGCCCCTGCACTGCGTGCAGAGCAATTCCGTGTTGCACATCACACATGAAAGGAGCCTTGATTTCCTTGACAGCACTCCAGCGAAACCCCAAGAACACTGTTTCAAGGCTAGAGGGATCCTGAGGTCACTGTAGCAACACGAAAGAGCTCCGTGGACCAAAAATCAACTCGAGATGAGAGGTTAGTCCCTGGCTTCGACTCCAGAGGAATATACCTCACCACAAGCACCTCAAGAGGAGGCTTCTCTCAGCTCTAGCTATGTGAGAGGGACCCTGAGTTTGCGGCCTCAAGTGGAATGGACACCGCGATGCCCTGACGCGAAATAAGGCCGGATATCCCTGCAGTTACGTGAATGCAGGCTCGTCTTGCATCTCCCAAGATGAAAGGATGTCTGAATCCCCTGTGGAGACCACAGAGAAAGACCTATTTCCCCACCTCATCGCGACCGGATTCCTCACATCCCTTGAAAACTCCAGAGGTACGCGGAGATCAGTGCCTCCAAAGGAGACGATGCCTGACTCCTCGTGAAAATTGATAGGAGTCCCAGGATTCCTGTGGCACGTGGAAAGGGACCCTTGGTCTCCCGCCTCAGCTGGAGAGGCGTCCCAATTGCCCTGCCAAGCCTCGAGGAGAATTCCGAGTTGTCCCTCGCAACTAGGCAGGAGTACTGACGTCGCTGAAGAAACACGTGGGTGAAAGGGACATCCCCGTCGTAACTCGAGAAAATACCCCAGGTTCCCGCCGCAACTCGAGAAAAACCATGAGACTTCCCCCTCGCCGCGAGATGAGGCCCGATTCCCCTGCACGGCGTGCAGAGCAATTCCGTGTTGCACATCACACATGAAAGGAGCCTTGATTTCCTTGATGGCACTCCAGAGAAACCCGAAGAACACTGTTTCAAGGCTAGAGGGATCCTGAGGTCACTGTAGCAACACGAAAGAGCTCTGTGGACCAAAAATCAACTCGAGATGAGAGGTTAGTCCCGGGCTTCGACTGCAGAGGAATACCACCTTACCAAAAGCACCTCAAGAGGAGGCTTCTCTCAGCTCTAGGTATGTGAGAGGGACCCTGAGTTTGCGGCCTCAAGTGGAATGGACACCGCGATGCCCTGACTCGAAATAAGGCCGGATATCCCTGCAGTGACTTGAATGCAGGCTCGTCTTGCATCTCCCAAAATGAAAGGATGTCTGAATCCCCTGTGGAGACCACAGAGAAAGACCTAGTTCCCCACCTCATCGCGACCGGAGGCCTCACATCCTTTGAAAACTCCAGAGGTACGCGGAGATCAGTGCCTCCAAAGGAGACGATGCCTGACTCCTCCTGAAACTTGATAGGAGTCCCAGGATTCCTGTGGCACGTGGAAAGGGACCCTTGGTCTCCCGCCTCAGCTGGAGAGGCGTCGCAATTGCCCAGCCAAGCCTCGAGGAGAATCCCGAGTTGTCCCTCGCAACTAGGCAGGAGTACTGACGTCGCTGAAGAAACACGTGGGTGAAAGGGCCATCCCCGTCGTAACTCGAGAATATACCCCAGGTTCCCGCCGCAACTCGAGAAAAACCATGAGACTTCTCCCTCGCCGCGAGATGCTGCCCGATTCCCCTGCACTGCGTGCAGAGCAATTCCGTGTTGCACATCACACATGAAAGGAGCCTTGATTTCCTTGATGGCACTCCAGAGAATCCCCAAGAATACTGTTTCAAGGCTAGAGGGATCCTGAGGTCACTGTAGCAACACGAAAGAGCTCCGTGGACCAAAAATCAACTCGAGATGAGAGGTTAGTCCCTGGCTTCGACTCCAGAGGAATACCACCTTACCACAAGCACCTCAAGAGGAGGCTTCTCTCAGCTCTAGCTATGTGAGAGGGACCCTGAGTTTGTGGCCTCAAGTGGAATGGACACCGCAATGCCCTGACTCGAAATAAGGCCGGATATCCCTGCAGTGACTTGAATGCAGGCTCGTCTTGCATCTCCCAAGACGAAAGGATGTCTGAATCCCCTGTGGAGACCACAGAGAAAGACCTAGTTCCCCACCTCATCGCGACCGGAGGCCTCACATCCTTTGAAAACTCCAGAGGTACGCGGAGATTAGTGCCTCCAAAGGAGACGATGCCTGACTCCTCGTGAAACTTGATAGGAGTCCCAGGATTCCTGTGGCACGTGGAAAGGGACCCTTGGTCTCCCGCCTCAGCTGGAGAGGCGTCCCAATTGCCCTGCCAAGCCTCGAGGAGAACCCCGAGTTGTCCCTCGCAACTAGGCAGGAGTCCTGACGTCGCTGAAGAAACACGTGGGTGGAAGGGCCATCCCGGTCGTAACTCGAGAATATACCCCAGGTTCCCGCCGCAACTCGAGAAAAACCATGAGACTTCCCCCTCGCCCTGAGATGAGGCCCGATTCCCCTGCACGGCGTGCAGAGCAATTCCGTGTTGCACATCACACATGAAAGGAGCCTTGATTTCCTTGATGGCACTCCAGAGAAACCCGAAGAACACTGTTTCAAGGCTAGAGGGATCCTGAGGTCACTGTAGCAACACGAAAGAGCTCCGTGGACCAAAAATCAACTCGAGATGAGAGGTTAGTCCCTGGCTTCGACTCCAGAGGAATACCACCTTACCACAAGCACCTCAAGAGGAGGCTTCTCTCAGCTCTAGGTATGTGAGAGGGACCCTGAGTTTGCGGCCTCAAGTGGAATGGACACCGCGATGCCCTGACTCGAAATAAGGCCGGATATCCCTGCAGTGACTTGAATGCAGGCTCGTCTTGCATCTCCCAAGACGAAAGGATGTCTGAATCCCCTGTGGAGACCACAGAGAAAGACCTAGTTCCCCACCTCATCGCGACCGGAGGCCTCACATCCTTTGAAAACTTCAGAGGTACGCGGAGATCAGTGCCTCCAAAGGAGACGATGCCTGACTCCTCGTGAAACTTGATAGGAGTCCCAGGATTCCTGTGGCACGTGGAAAGGGACCCTTGGTCTCCCGCCTCAGCTGGAGAGGCGTCCCAATTGCCCTGCCAAGCCTCGAGGAGAACCCCGAGTTGTCCCTCGCAACTAGGCAGGAGTCCTGACGTCGCTGAAGAAACACGTGGGTGGAAGGGCCATCCCCGTCGTAACTCGAGAATATACCCCAGGTTCCCGCCGCAACTCGAGAAAAACCATGAGACTTCCCCCTCGCCAAGAGATGAGGCCCGATTCCCCTGCACGGCGTGCAGAGCAATTCCGTGTTGCACATCACACATGAAAGGAGCCTTGATTTCCTTGATGGCACTCCAGAAAAACCCCAAGAACACTGTTTCAAGGCTAGAGGGATCCTGAGGTCACTGTAGCAACACGAAAGAGCTCCGTGGACCAAAAATCACTCGAGATTAGAGGTTAGTCCCTGGCTTCGACTCCAGAGGAATACCACCTTACCACAAGCACCTCAAGAAGAGGCTTCTGTCAGCTCTAGCTATGTGAGAGGGACCCTGAGTTTGCGGCCTCAAGTGGAATGGACACCGCGATGCCCTGACTAGAAATAAGGCCGGATATCCCTGCAGTGACTTGAATGCAGGCTCGTCTTGCATCTCCCAAGACGAAAGGATGTCTGAATCCCCTGTGGAGACCACAGAGAAAGACCTAGTTCCCCACCTCATCGCGACCGGAGGCCTCACATCCTTTGAAAACTCCAGAGGTATGCGGAGATCAGTGCCTCCAAAGGAGACGATGCCTGACTCCTCGTGAAACTTGATAGGAGTCCCAGGATTCCTGTGGCACGTGGAAAGGGACCCTTGGTCTCCGGCCTCGGCTGGAGAGGCGTCCCAATTGCCCTTCCAAGCCTCGAGGAGAACCCCGAGTTGTCCCTCGCAACTAGGCAGGAGTCCGGACGTCGGTGAACAAACACGGGGTTGGAAGGGCCATTCCCGTCGTACTTCGAGAATATACCCCAGGTTCCCGCCGCAACTCGAGAACAACCATGAGACGTCCCCCTCGCCGCGAGATGAGGCCCGATTCCCCTGCACTGCGCGCAGAGCAATTCCGTGTTGCACATCACACATGAAAGGAGCCTTGATTTCCTTGATAGCACTCCAGAGAAACCCCAAGAACACTGTTTCAAGGCTAGAGGGATCCTGAGGTCACTGTAGCAACACGAAAGAGCTCCGTGGACCAAAAATCAACTCGAGATGAGAGGTTAGTCCCTGGCTTCGAATCCAGAGGAATACCACCTTACCACAAGCACCTCAAGAGGAGGCTTCTCTCAGCTCTAGCTATGTGAGAGGGACCCTGAGTTTGCGGCCTCAAGTGGAATGGACACCGCGATGCCCTGACTCGAAATAAGGCCGGATATCCCTGCAGTGACATGAATGCAGGCTCGTCTTGCATCTCCCAAGACGAAAGGATGTCTGAATCACCTGTGCAGACCACAGAGAAAGACCTAGTTCCCACTTCATCGCGACCGGAGGCCTCACATCCTTTGAAAACTCCAGAGGTGCGTGGAGATCAGTGCCTCCAAAGGAGACGATGCCTGACTCCTCGAGAAACTTGATAGGAGTCCCAGGATTCCTGTGGCACGTGGAAAGGGACCCTTGGTCTCCCGCCTCAGCTGGAGAGGCGTCCCAATTGCCCTGCCAAGCCTCGAGGAGAACCCCGAGTTGTCCCTCGCAACTAGGCAGGAGTCCTGACGTCGCTGAAGAAACACGTGGGTGGAAGGGCCATCCCCGTCGTAACTCGAGAATATACCCCAGGTTCCCGCCGCAACTCGAGAGAAACCATGAGACTTCCCCCTCGCCGCGAGATGAGGCCCGATTCCCCTGCACTGCGTGCAGAGCAATTCCGTGTTGCACATCACACATGAAAGGAGCCTTGATTTCCTTGATGGCACCCCAGAGAAACCCCAAGAACACTGTTTCAAGGCTAGTGGGATCCTGAGGTCACTGTAGCAACACGAAAGAGCTCCGTGGACCAAAAATCAACTCGAGATGAGAGGTTAGTCCATGGCTTCGACTCCAGAGGAATACCACCTTACCACAAGCACCTCAAGAGGAGGCTTCTCTCAGCTCTAGCTATTTGAGAAGGACCCTGAGTTTGCGGCCTCAAGTGGAATGGACACCGCGATGCCCTGACTCGAAATAAGGCCGGATATCCCTGCAGTGACTTGAATGCAGGCTCGTCTTGCATCTCCCAAGACGAAAGGTTGTGTGAATCCCCTGTGGAGATCACAGAGAAAGACCTAGTTCCCCACCTCATCGCGACCGGAGGCCTCACATCCTTTGAAAACTCCAGAGGTACGCGGAGATCAGTGCCTCCAAAGGAGACGATGCCTGACTCCTCGTGAAACTTGATAGAAGTCCCAGGATTCCTGTGGCACGTGGAAAGGGACCCTTGGTCTCCCGCCTCAGCTGGAGAGGCGTCCCAATTGCCCTGCCAAGCCTCGAGGAGAACCCCGAGTTGTCCCTGGCAACTAGGCAGGAGTCCTGACGTCGCTGAACAAACACGTGGTTGGAAGGGCCATCCCCATCGTACTTCGAGAATATACCCCAGGTTCCCGCCGCAACTCGAGAAAAACCATGAGACTTCCCCCTCGCCACGAGATGAGGCCCGATGCCCCTGCACTGCGTGCAAAGCAATTCCGTGTTGCACATCACACATGAAAGGAGCCTTGATTTCCTTGACGGCACTCCAGCGAAAACCCAAGAACACTGTTTCAAGGCCAGAGGGATCCTGACGTCACTGTAGCAACACGAACGAGCTCCGTGGACCAAAAATCAACTCGAGATGTGAGGTTAGTCCCTGGCTTCGACTCCAGAGAAATACCACCTTACCACAAGCACCTCAAGAGGAGGCTTCTCTCAGCTCTAGCTATGTGAGAGGGACCCTGAGTTTGCGGCCTCAAGTGGAATGGACACCGCGATGCCCTGACTCGAAATAAGGCCGGATATCCCTGCAGTGACTTGAATGCAGGCTCGTCTTGCATCTCCCAAGACGAAAGGATGTCTGAATCCCCTGTGGAGACCACAGAGAAAGACCTAGTTCCCCACCTCATCGCGACCGGAGGCCTCACATCCTTTGAAAACTCCAGAGGTACGCGGAGATCAGTGCCTCCAAAGGAGACGATGCCTGACTCCTCGTGAAACTTGATAGGAGTCCCAGGATTCCTGTGGCACGTGGAAAGGGACCCTTGGTCTCCCGCCTCAGCTGGAGAGGCGTCCCAATTGCCCTGCCAAGCCTCGAGGAGAATCCCGAGTTTTCCCTCGCAACTAGGCAGGAGTCCTGACGTCGCTGAAGAAACACGTGTGTGGAAGGGCCATCCCCGTCGTAACTCGAGAATATACCCCAGGTTCCCGCCGCAACTCGAGGAAAACCATGAGACTTCCCCCTCGCCGCGAGATGAGGCCCGATTCCCCTGCACTGCGTGCAGAGCAATTCCGTGTTGCACATCATACATGAAAGGAGTCTTGATTTCCTTGGTGGCACTCCAGAGAAACCCCAAGAACACTGTTTCCAGGCTAGAGGGATCCTGAGGTCACTGTAGCAACACGAAAGAGCTCCGTGGACCAAAAATCAACTCGAGATGAGAGGTTAGTCCCTGGCTTCGACTCCAGAGGAATACCACCTTACCACAAGCACCTCAAGAGGAGGCTTCTCTCAGCTCTAGCTATGTGAGAGGGACCCTGAGTTTGCGGCCTCAAGTGGAATGGACACCGCGATGCCCTGACTCGAAATAAGGCCGGATATCCCTGCAGTGACTTGAATGCAGGCTCGTCTTGCATCTCCCAAGACGAAAGGATGTCTGAATCCCCTGTGGAGACCACAGAGAAAGACCTAGTTCCCCACCTCATCGCGACCGGAGGCCTCACATCCTTTGAAAACTCCAGAGGTACGCGGAGATCAGTGCCTCCAAAGGAGACGATGCCTGACTCCTCGTGAAACTTGATAGGAGTCCCAGGATTCCTGTGGCACGTGGAAAGGGACCCTTGGTCTCCCGCCTCAGCTGGAGAGGCGTCCCAGTTGCCCTGCCAAGCCTCGAGGAGAATCCCGAGTTGTCCCTCGCAACTATGCAGGAGTCCTGCCGTCGCTGAACTAACACGTGTGTGGAAGGGCCATCCCCGTCGTACTTCGAGAATATAGCCCAGGTTCCCGCCGCAACTCGAGAAAAACCATGAGACTTCCCCCTCGCCGCGAGATGAGGCCCGATTCCCCTGCACTGCGTGCAGAGCCATTCCGTGTTGCACATCATACATGAAAGGAGCCTTAAAAAAAAAAAAAAAAAAAAAGAAAGGAGCCTTGATTTCCTTGACGGCACTCCAGCGAAACCCCAAGAACACTGTTTCAAGGCTAGAGGGATCCTGAGGTCACTGTAGCAACACGAAAGAGCTCCGTGGACCAAAAATCAACTCGAGATGAGAGGTTAGTCCCTGGCTTCGACTCCAGAGGAATACCACCTCACCACAAGCACCTCAAGAGGAGGCTTCTCTCAGCTCTAGGTATGTGAGAGGGACCCTGAGTTTGCGGCCTCAAGTGGAATGGACACCGCGATGCCCTGACTCGAAATAAGGCCGGATATCCCTGCAGTGACTTGAATGCAGGCTCATCTTGCATCTCCCAAGACGAAAGGATGTCTGAATCCCCTGTGGAGACCACAGAGAAAGACCTAGTTCCCCACCTCATCGCGACCGGAGGCCTCACATCCCTTTAAAACTCCAGAGGTACGCGGAGATCAGTGCCTCCAAAGGAGATGATGCCTGACTCCTCGTGAAACTTGATAGGAGTCCCATGATTCCTGTGGCACGTGGAAAGGGACCCTTGGTCTCCCGCCTCAGCTGGAGAGGCGTTCCAATTGCCCTGCCTAGCCTCGAGGAGAATCCCGAGTTGTCCCTCGCAACTAGGCAGGAGTCCTGACGTCGCTGAAGAAACAAATGGGTGGAAGGGCCATCCCCGTCGTAACTTGCGAATATACCCCAGGTTCCCGCCGCAACTCGAGAAAAACCATGAGACTTCCCCCTCGCCGCGAGATGAGGCCCGATATCCCTGCACTGCGTGCAGAGCAATTCCGTGTTGCACATCACACATGAAAGGAGCCTTGATTTCCTTCATGGCACTCCAGAGAAACCCCAAGAACACTGTTTCAAGGCTAGAGGGATCCTGAGGTCACTGTAGCAACACGAAAGAGCTCCGTGGACCAAAAATCAACTCGAGATGAGAGGTTAGTCCATGGCTTCGACTCCAGAGGAATACCACCTTACCACAAGCACCTCAAGAGGAGGCTTCTCTCAGCTCTAGGTATGTGAGAGGGACCCTGAGTTTGCGGCCTCAAGTGGAATGGACACCGCGATGCCCTGACTCGAAATAAGGCCGGATATCCCTGCAGTGACTTGAATGCAGGCTCGTCTTGCATCTCCCAAGATGAAAGGATGTCTGAATCCCCTGTGGAGACCACAGAGAAAGACATAGTTCCCCACCTCATCGCGACCAGAGGCCTCACATCCTTTGAAAACTCCAGAGGTACGCGGAGATTAGTGCCTCCAAAGGAGACGATGCCTGACTCCTCGTGAAACTTGATAGGAGTCCCAGGATTCCTGTGGCACGTGGAAAGGGACCCTTGGTCTCCCGCCTCAGCTGGAGAGGCGTCCCAATTGCCCTGCCAAGCCTCGAGGAGAACCCCGAGTTGTCCCTCGCAACTAGGCAGGAGTCCTGACATCGCTGAAGAAACACGTGGGTGGAAGGGCCATCCCCGTCGTAACTCGAGAATATACCCCAGGTTCCCGCTGCAACTCGAGAAAAACCATGAGACGTCCCCCTCGCCGCGAGATGAGGCCCGATTCCCCTGCACGGCGTGCAGAGCAATTCCGTGTTGCACATCACACATGAAAGGAGCCTTGATTTCCTTGATGGCACTCCAGAGAAAACCCAAGAACACTCTTTCAAGGCTAGAGGGATTCTGAGGTCACTGTAGCAACAGGAAAAAGCTCCTTGGACCAAAAATCAACTCGAGATGAGAGGTTAGTCCCTGGCTTCGACTCCAGAGGAATACCACCTTACCACAAGCACCTCAAGAGGAGGCTTCTCTCAGCTCTAGCTATTTGAGAAGGACCCTGAGTTTGCGGCCTCAAGTGGAATGGACACCGCGATGCCCTGACGCGAAATAAGGCCGGATATCCCTGCAGTGACTTGAATGCAGGCTCGTCTTTCATCTCCCAAGACGAAAGAATGTCTGAATCCCCTGTGCAGACCACAGAGAAAGACCTAGTTCCCCACCTCATCGCGACCGGAGGCCTCACATCCTTTGAAAACTCCAGAGGTACGCGGAGATCAGTGCCTCCAAAGGAGACGATGCCTGACTCCTCGTGAAACTTGATAGGAGTCCCAGGATTCCTGTGGCACTTGGAAAGGGACCCTTGGTCTCCCGCCTCAGCTGGAGAGGCGTCCCAATTGCCCTGCCAAGCCTCGAGGAGAACCCTGAGTTGTCCCTCGCAACTAGGCAGGAGTCCTGACATTGCTGAAGAAACACGTGGGTGGAAGGGTCATCCCCGTCGTAACTCGAGAATATACCCCAGGTTCCCGCCGCAACTCGAGAAAAACCATGAGACTTCCCCCTCGCCGCGAGATGAGGCCCGATTCCCATCCACTGCGTGCAGAGCAATTCCGTGTTGCACATCACACATGAAAGGAGCCTTGATTTCCTTGATGGCACTCCAGAGAAACCGCAAGAACACTGTTTCAAGGCTAGAGGGATCCTGAGGTCACTCTAGCAACAGGAAAAATCTGCTTGGACCTAAAATCAACTCGAGATGAGGTTAGTCCCTGGCTTCGACTCCAGAGGAATACCACCTCACCACAAGCACCTCAAGAGGAGGCTTCTCTCAGCTCTAGGTATGTGAGAGGGACCCTGAGTTTGCGGCCTGAAGTGGAATGAACACCGCGATGCCCTGACTCGAAATAAGGCCGGATATCCCTGCAGTGACTTGAATGCAGGCTCGTCTTGCATCTCCCAAGACGAAAGAATGTCTGAATCCCCTGTGGAGACCACAGAGAAAGACCTAGTTCCCCACCTCATCGCGACCGGAGGCCTCACATCCTTTGAAAACTCCAGAGGTATGCGGAGATCTGTGCCTCCAAAGGAGACGATGCCTGACTCCTCGTGAAACTTAATAGGAGTCCCAGTTTTCCTGTGGAACGTGGAAAGGGACCCTTGGTCTCCCGCCTCAGCTGGAGAGGCGTCCCAATTGCCCTGCCAAGCCTCGAGGAGAATCCCGAGTTTTCCCTCGCAACTAGGCAGGAGTCCTGACGTCGCTGAACAAACACGTGGGTGGAAGGGCCATCCCCGTCGTAACTCGAGAATATACCCCAGGTTCCCGCCGCAACTCGAGAAAAACCATGAGACTTCCCCCTCACCGCGAGATGAGGCCCGATTCCCCTGCACTGCGTGCAGAGCAATTCCGTGTTGCACATCACACATGAAAGGAGCCTTGATTTCCTTGATGGCACTCCAGAGATACCCCAAGAACACTGTTTCAAGGCTAGAGGGATCCTGAGGTCACTGTAGCAACACGAAAGAGCTCCGTGGACCAAAAATCAACTCGAGATGAGAGGTTAGTCCCTGGCTTCGACTCCAGAGGAATACCACCTTACCACAAGCACCTCAAGAGGAGGCTTCTCTCAGCTCTAGGTATGTGAGAGGGACCCTGAGTTTGCGGCCTCAAGTGGAATGGACACCGCGATGCCCTGACTCGAAATAAGGCCGGATATCCCTGCAGTGACTTGAATGCAGGCTCGTCTTGCATCTCCCAAGACGAAAGGATGTCTGAATCCCCTGTGGAGACCACAGAGAAAGACCTAGTTCCCCACCTCATCGCGACCGGAGGCCTCACATCCTTTAAAAACTCCAGAGGTACGCGGAGATTAGAGCCTCCAAAGGAGACGATGCCTGACTCCTCGTGAAACTTGATAGGATTCCCAGGATTCCTGTGGCACGTGGAAAGGGACCCTTGGTCTCCCGCCTCAGCTGGAGAGGCGTCCCAATTGCCCTGCCAAGCCTCGAGGAGAATCCCGAGTTTTCCCTCGCAACTAGGCAGGAGTCCAGACGTCGCTGAACAAACACGTGTGTGGAAGGGCCATCCCCGTCGTAACTCAAGAATATACCCCAGGTTCCCGCCGCAACTCGAGAAAAACCATGAGACTTCCCCCTCGCTGCGAGATGAGGCCCGATTCCCCTGCACTGCATGCAGAGCAATTCCGTGTTGCACATCACACATGAAAGGAGCCTTGATTTCCTTGATGGCACTCCAGAGAAACCCCAATAACACTGTTTCAAGGCTACAGGGATCCTGAGGTCACTGTAGCAACACGAAAGAGCTCCGTGGGCCAAAAATCAACTCGAGATGAGAGGTTAGTCCCTGGCTTCGACTCCAGAGGAATACCACCTTATCACAAGCACCTCAAGAGGAGGCTTCCCTCAGCTCTAGCTATGTGAGAGGGACCCTGAGTTTGCGGCCTCAAGTGGAATAGACACCGCGATGCCCTGACTCGAAATAAGGCCGGATATCCCTGCAGTGACTTGAATGCAGGCTCGTCTTGCATCTCCCAAGACGAAAGGATGTCTGAATCCCCTGTGGAGACCACAGAGAAAGACCTAGTTCCCCACCTCATCTCGACCGGAGGCCTCACATCCTTTGAAAACTCCAGAGGTACGCGGAGATCAGTGCCTCCAAAGGAGACGATGCCTGACTCCTCGTGAAACTTGATAGGAGTCCCAGGATTCCTGTGGCACGTGGAAAGGGACCCTTGGTCTCCCGCCTCAGCTGGAGAGGCGTCCCAATTGCCCTGCCAAGCCTGGAGGAGAATCCCGAGTTGTCCCTCGCAACTAGGCAGGAGTCCTGACGTCGCTGAAGAAACACGTGTGTGGAAGGGCCATCCCTGTCGTAACTCGAGAATATACCCCAGGTTCCCGCCGCAACTCGAGAAAAACCATGAGACTTCCCCCTCGCCGCGAGATGAGGCCCGATTCCCCTGCACTGCGTGCAGAGCAATTCCGTGTTGCACTTCATACATCAAAGGAGCCTTAAAAAAAAAAAAAAAAAAAAAAAAGAAAGGAGCCTTGATTTCCTTGACGGCACTCCAGTGAAACCCCAAGAACACTGTTTCAAGGCTAGAGGGATCCTGAGGTCACTGTAGCAACACGAAAGAACTCCGTGGACCAAAAATCAACTCGAGATGAGAGGTTAGTCCCTGGCTTTGACTCCAGAGAAATACCACCTCACCACAAGCACCTCAAGAGGAGGCTTCTCTCAGCTCTAGGTATGTGAGAGGGACCCTGAGTTTGCGGCCTCAAGTGGAATGGACACCGCGATGCCCGGACTCGAAATAAGGCCGGATATCCCTGCAGTGACTTGAATGCAGGCTCATCTTGCATCTCCCAAGACGAAAGGATGTCTGAATCCCCTGTGGAGACCACAGAGAAAGACCTAGTTCCCCACCTCATCGCGACCGGAGGCCTCACATCCCTTGAAAACTCCAGAGGTACGCGGAGATCAGTGCCTCCAAAGGAGATGATGCCTGACTCCTCGTGAAACTTGATAGGAGTCCCATGATTCCTGTGGCACGTGGAAAGGGACCCTTGGTCTCCCGCCTCAGCTGGAGAGGCGTCCCAATTGCCCTGCCTAGCCTCGAGGAGAATCCCGAGTTGTCCCTCGCAACTAGGCAGGAGTCCTGACGTCGCTGAAGAAACAAATGGGTGGAAGGGCCATCCCCGTCGTAACTTGCGAATATACCCCAGGTTCCCGCCGCAACTCGAGAAAAACCATGAGACTTCCCCCTCGCCGCGAGATGAGGCCCGATTCCCCTGCACTGCGTGCAGAGAAATTCCGTGTTGCACATCACACATGAAAGGAGCCTTGATTTCCTTCATGGCACTCCAGAGAAACCCCAAGAACACTTTTTCAAGGCTAGAGGGATCCTGAGGTCACTGTAGCAACACGAAAGAGCTCCGTGGACCAAAAATCTACTCGAGATGAGAGGTTAGTCCCTGGCTTCGACTCCAAAGGAATACCACCTTACCACAAGCACCTCAAGAGGAGGCTTCTCTCAGCTCTAGCTATGTGAGAGGGACCCTGATTTTGCGGCCTCAAGTGGAATGGACACCGCGATGCCCTGACTCGAAATAAGGCCGAATATCCCTGCAGTGACTTGAATGCAGGCTCGTCTTGCATCTCCCAAGATGAAAGGATGTTTGAATCCCCTGTGGAGACCACAGAGAAAGACCTAGTTTCCCACCTCATCGCGACCGGAGGCCTCACATCCTTTGAAAAATCCAGAGGTATGCGGAGATCTGTGCCTCCAAAGGAGACGATGCCTGACTCCTCGTGAAACTTAATAGGAGTCCCAGTTTTCCTGTGGCACGTGGAAAGGGACCCTTGGTCTCCCGCCTCAGCAGGAGAGGCGTCCCAATTGCCCTGCCAAGCCTCGAGGAGAATCCCGAGTTTTCCCTCGCAACTAGGCAGGAGTCCTGACGTCGCTGAACAAACACGTGGGTGGAAGGGCCATCCCCGTCGTAACTCGAGAATATACCCCAGGTTCCCGCCGCAACTCGAGAAAAACCATGAGACTTCCCCCTCGCCGCGAGATGAGGCCCGATTCCCCTGCACTGCGTGCAGAGCAATTCCGTGTTGCACATCACACATGAAAGGAGCCTTGATTTCCTTGATGGCACTCCAGAGAAAGCCCACGAACACTGTTTCAAGGCTACAGGGATCCTGAGGTCACTGTAGCAACACGAAAGAGCTCCGTGGGCCAAAAATCAACTCAAGATGAGAGGCTAGTCCCTGGCTTCGACTCCAGAGGAATACCACCTTACCACAAGCACCTCAAGAGGAGGCTTCCCTCAGCTCTAGCTATGTGAGAGGGACCCTGAGTTTGCGGCCTCAAGTGGAATGGACACCGCGATGCCCTGACTCGAAATAAGGCCGGATATCCCTGCAGTGACTTGAATGCAGGCTCGTCTTGCATCTCCCAAGACGAAAGGATGTCTGAATCCCCTGTGGAGACCACAGAGAAAGACCTAGTTCCCCACCTCATCGCGACCGGAGGCCTCACATCCTTTGAAAACTCCAGAGGTACACGGAAATTAGAGCCTCCAAAGGAGACGATGCCTGACTCCTCGTGAAACTTGATAGGATTGCCAGGATTCCTGTGGCACGTGGAAAAGGACCCTTGGTCTCCCGCCTCAGCTGGAGAGGCGTCCCAATTGCCCTGCCAAGCCTCGAGGAGAATCCCGAGTTTTCCCTCGCAACTAGGCAGGAGTCCTGACGTCGCTGAACAAACACGTGTGTGGAAGGGCCATCCCCGTCGTAACTCGAGAATATACCCCAGGTTCCCGCCGCAACTCGAGAAAAACCATGAGACTTCCCCCTCGCCGCGAGATGAGGCCCGATTCCCCTGCACTGCGTGCAGAGCAATTCCGTGTTGCACATCACACATGAAAGGAGCCTTGATTTCCTTGACGGCACCCCAGCGAATCCCCAAGAACACTGTTTCAAGTCTAGAGGGATCCTGAGGTCACTGTAGCATCACGAAAGAGCTCCGTGGACCAAAAATCAACTCGAGATGAGAGGTTAGTCCCTGGCTTCGATTCCAGAGGAATACCACCTCACCACAAGCCCCTCAAGAGGAGGCTTCTCTCAGCTCTAGGTATGTGAGAGGGACTCTGAGTTTGCAGCCTCAAGTGGAATGGACACCGCGATGCCCTGACTCGAAATAAGGCCGGATATCCCTGCAGTGACTTGAATGCAGGCTCGTCTTGCATCTCCCAAGACGAAAGGATGTCTGAATCCCCTGTGGAGACCACAGAGAAAGACCTAGTTCCCCACCTCATCGCGACCGGAGGCCTCACATCCCTTGCAAACTCCAGAGGTACGCGGAGATCAGTGCCTCCAAAGGAGACGATGCCTGACTCCTCGTGAAACTTGATAGGAGTCCCAGGATTCCTTTGGCACGTGGAAAGGGACGCTTGGTCTCCCGCCTCGCCTGGAGGGGCGTCCCAATTGCCCAGCCAAGCCTCGAGGAGAATCCCGAGTTGTCCCTCGCAACTAGGCAGGAGTCCTGACGTCGCTGAAGAAACACGTGTGTGGAAGGGCCATCCCCGTCGTAACTCGAGAATATACCCCAGGTTCCCGTCGCAACTCGAGAAAAACCATGAGACTTCCCCCTCGCCGCGAGATGAGGCCCGATTCCCCTGCACTGCGTGCAGAGCAATTCCGTGTTGCACATCACACATGAAAGGAGCCTTGATTTCCTTGATGGCACTCCAGAGAAACCCCAAGAACACTGTTTCAAGGCTAGAGGGATCCTGAGGTCACTGTAGCCACACGAAAGAGCTCCGTGGACCAAAAATCAACTCGAGATGAGAGGTTAGTCCCTGGCTTCGACTCCAGAGGAACACCACCTTACCACAAGCACCTCAAGAGGAGGCTTCTCTCAGCTCTAGGTATGTGAGAGGGACCCTGAGTTTGTGGCCTCAAGTAGAATGGACACCGCGATGCCCTGACTCGAAATAAGGCCGGATATCCCTTCAGTGACTTGAATGCAGGCTCGTCTTGCATCTCTCAAAACGAAAGGATGTCTGAATCCCTTGTGGAGACCACAGAGAAAGACCTAGTTCCCCACCTCATCGCGACCGGAGGCCTCACATCCTTTGAAAACTCCAGAGGTACACGGAGATCAGTGCCTCCAAAGGAAACGATGCCTGACTCCTCTTGAAACTTGATAGGAGTCCCAGGATTCCTGTGGCACGTGGAAAGGGACCCTTGGTCTCCCGCCTCAGCTGGAGAGGCGTCCCAATTGCCCTGCCAAGCCTCGAGGAGAATCCCGAGTTGTTCCTCGCAACTAGGCAGGAGTCCTGACGTCGCTGAACAAACACGTGTGTGGAAGGGCCATCCCCGTCGTAACTCGAGAATATACCCCAGGTTCCCGCCGCACTTCGAGAAAAACCATGAGACTGCCCCCTCGCCGCGAGATGAGGCCAGATTCCCCTGCACTGCGTGCAGAGCAATTCCGTGTTGCACATCACACATGAAAGGAGCCTTGATTTCCTTGATGGCACTCCAGAGAAACCGCAAGAACACTGTTTCAAGGCTAGAGGGATCCTGAGGTCACTGTAGCAACAGGAAAAAGCTGCTTGGACCTAAAATCAACTCGAGATGAGGTTATTCCCTGGCTTCGACTCCAGAGGAATACCACCTTATCACAAGCACCTCAAGAGGAGACTTCCCTCAGCTCTAGCTATGTGAGAGGGACCCTGAGTTTGCGGCCTCAAGTGGAATAGACACCGCGATGCCCTGACTCGAAATAAGGCCGGATATCCCTGCAGTGACTTGAATGCAGGCTCGTCTTGCATCTCCCAAGACGAAAGGATGTCTGAATCCCCTGTGGAGACCACAGAGAAAGACCTAGTTCCCCACCTCATCTCGACCGGAGGCCTCACATCCTTTGAAAACTCCAGAGGTACGCGGAGATCAGTGCCTCCAAAGGAGACGATGCCTGACTCCTCGTGAAACTTGATAGGAGTCCCAGGATTCCTGTGGCACGTGGAAAGGGACCCTTGGTCTCCCGCCTCAGCTGGAGAGGCGTCCCAATTGCCCTGCCAAGCCTCGAGGAGAATCCCGAGTTGTCCCTCGCAACTAGGCAGGAGTCCTGACGTCGCTGAAGAAACACGTGTGTGGAAGGGCCATCCCTGTCGTAACTCGAGAATATAACCCAGGTTCCCGCCGCAACTCGAGAAAAACCATGAGACTTCCCCCTCGCCGCGAGATGAGGCCCGATTCCCCTGCACTGCGTGCAGAGCAATTCCGTGTTGCACATCATACATCAAAGGAGCCTTAAAAAAAAAAAAAAAAAAAAAAGAAAGGAGCCTTGATTTCCTTGACGGCACTCCAGCGAAACCCCAAGAACCCTGTTTCAAGGCTAGAGGGATCCTGAGGTCACTGTAGCAACACGAAAGAGCTCCGTGGACCAAAAATCAACTCGAGATGAGAGGTTAATCCCTGGCTTTGACTCCAGAGGAATACCACCTCACCACAAGCACCTCAAGAGGAGGCTTCTCTCAGCTCTAGGTATGTGAGAGGGACCCTGAGTTTGCGGCCTCAAGTGGAATGGACACCGCGATGCCCGGACTCGAAATAAGGCCGGATATCCCTGCAGTGACTTGAATGCAGGCTCGTCTTGCATCTCCCAAGACGAAAGGATGTCTGAATCCCCTGTGGAGACCACAGAGAAAGACCTAGTTCCCCACCTCATCGCGACCGGAGGCCTCACATCCCTTGAAAACTCCAGAGGTACGCGGAGATCAGTGCCTCCAAAGGAGATGATGCCTGACTCCTCGTGAAACTTGATAGGAGTCCCATGATTCCTGTGGCACGTGGAAAGGGACCCTTGGTCTCCCGCCTCAGCTGGAGAGGCGTCCCAATTGCCCTGCCTAGCCTCGAGGAGAATCCCGAGTTGTCCCTCGCAACTAGGCAGGAGTCCTGACGTCGCTGAAGAAACAAATGGGTGGAAGGGCCATCCCCGTCGTAACTTGCGAATATACCCCAGGTTCCCGCCGCAACTCGAGAAAAACCATGAGACTTCCCCCTCGCCGCGAGATGAGGCCCGATTCCCCTGCACTGCGTGCAGAGAAATTCCGTGTTGCACATCACACATGAAAGGAGCCTTGATTTCCTTCATGGCACTCCAGAGAAACCCCAAGAACACTGTTTCAAGGCTAGAGGGATCCTGAGGTCACTGTAGCAACACGAAAGAGCTCCGTGGACCAAAAATCAACTCGAGATGAGAGGTTAGTCCCTGGCTTCGACTCCAGAGAAATACCACCTTACCACAAGCACCTCAAGAGGAGGCTTCTCTCAGCTCTAGCTATGTGAGAGGGACCCTGATTTTGCGGCCTCAAGTGGAATGGACACCGCGATGCCCTGATTCGAAATAAGGCCGAATATCCCTGCAGTGACTTGAATGCAGGCTCGTCTTGCATCTCCCAAGATGAAAGGATGTTTGAATCCCCTGTGGAGACCACAGAGAAAGACCTAGTTTCCCACCTCATCGCGACCGGAGGCCTCACATCCTTTGAAAAATCCAGAGGTATGCGGAGATCTGTGCCTCCAAAGGAGACGATGCCTGACTCCTCGTGAAACTTAATAGGAGTCCCAGTTTTCCTGTGGCACGTGGAAAGGGACCCTTGGTCTCCCGCCTCAGCTGGAGAGGCGTCCCAACTGCCCTGCCAAGCCTCGAGGAGAATCCCGAGTTTTCCCTCGCAACTAGGCAGGAGTCCTGACGTCGCTGAACAAACACGTGGGTGGAAGGGCCATCCCCGTCGTAACTCGAGAATATACCCCAGGTTCCCGCCGCAACTCGAGAAAAACCATGAGACTTCCCCCTCGCCGCGAGATGAGGCCCGATTCCCCTGCACTGCGTGCAGAGCAATTCCGTGTTGCACATCACACATGAAAGGAGCCTTGATTTCCTTGATGGCACTCCAGAGAAAGCCCACGAACACTGTTTCAAGGCTACAGGGATCCTGAGGTCACTGTAGCAACACGAAAGAGCTCCGTGGGCCAAAAATCAACTCAAGTTGAGAGGCTAGTCCCTGGCTTCGACTCCAGAGGAATACCACCTTACCACAAGCACCTCAAGAGGAGGCTTCCCTCAGCTCTAGCTATGTGAGAGGGACCCTGAGTTTGCGGCCTCAAGTGGAATGGACACCGCGATGCCCTGACTCGAAATAAGGCCGGATATCCCTGCAGTGACTTGAATGCAGGCTCGTCTTGCATCTCCCAAGACGAAAGGATGTCTGAATCCCCTGTGGAGACCACAGAGAAAGACCTAGTTCCCCACCTCATCGCGACCGGAGGCCTCACATCCTTTGAAAACTCCAGAGGTACACGGAGATTAGAGCCTCCAAAGGAGACGATGCCTGACTCCTCGTGAAACTTGATAGGATTCCCAGGATTCCTGTGGCACGTGGAAAGGGACCCTTGGTCTCCCGCCTCAGCTGGAGAGGCGTCCCAATTGCCCTGCCAAGCCTCGAGGAGAATCCCGAGTTTTCCCTCGCAACTAGGCAGGAGTCCTGACGTCGCTGAACAAACACGTGTGTGGAAGGGCCATCCCCGTCGTAACTCGAGAATATACCCCAGGTTCCCGCCGCAACTCGAGAAAAACCATGAGACTTACCCCTCGCCGCGAGATGCGGCCCGATTCCCCTGCACTGCGTGCAGAGCAATTCCGTGTTGCACATCACACATAAAAGGAGCCTTGATTTCCTTGACGGCACCCCAGCGAATCCCCAAGAACACTGTTTCAAGTCTAGAGGCATCCTGAGGTCACTGTAGCATCACGAAAGAGCTCCGTGGACCAAAAATCAACTCGAGATGAGAGGTTAGTCCCTGGCTTCGATTCCAGAGGAATACCACCTCACCACAAGCCCCTCAAGAGGAGGCTTCTCTCAGCTCTAGCTATGTGAGAGGGACCCTGAGTTTGCAGCCTCAAGTGGAATGCACACCGCGATGCCCTGACTCGAAATAAGGCCGGATATCCCTGCAGTGACTTGAATGCAGGCTCGTCTTGCATCTCCCAAGACGAAAGGATGTCTGAATCCCCTGTGGAGACCACAGAGAAAGACCTAGTTCCCCACCTCATCGCGACCGGAGGCCTCACATCCCTTGCAAACTCCAGAGGTACGCGGAGATCAGTGCCTCCAAAGGAGACGATGCCTGACTCCTCGTGAAACTTGATAGGAGTCCCAGGATTCCTTTGGCACGTGGAAAGGGACGCTTGGTCTCCCGCCTCGCCTGGAGGGGCGTCCCAATTGCCCAGCCAAGCCTCGAGGAGAATCCCGAGTTGTCCCTCGCAACTAGGCAGGAGTCCTGCCGTCGCTGAACTAACACGTGTGTGGAAGGGCCATCCCCGTCGTAACTCGAGAATATACCCCAGGTTCCCGCCGCAACTCGAGAAAAACCATGAGACTTCCCCCTCGCCGCGAGATGAGGCCCGATTCCCCTGCACTGCGTGCAGAGCAATTCCGTGTTGCACATCACACATGAAAGGAGCCTTGATTTCCTTGATGGCACTCCAGAGAAACCCCAAGAACACTGTTTCAAGGCTAGAGGGATCCTGAGGTCACTGTAGCCACACGAAAGAGCTCCGTGGACCAAAAATCAACTCGAGATGAGAGGTTAGTCCCTGGCTTCGACTCCAGAGGAACACCACCTTACCACAAGCACCTCAAGAGGAGGCTTCTCTCAGCTCTAGGTATGTGAGAGGGACCCTGAGTTTGTGGCCTCAAGTAGAATGGACACCGCGATGCCCTGACTCGAAATAAGGCCGGATATCCCTTCAGTGACTTGAATGCAGGCTCGTCTTGCATCTCTCAAAACGAAAGGATGTCTGAATCCCTTGTGGAGACCACAGAGAAAGACCTAGTTCCCCACCTCATCGCGACCGGAGGCCTCACATCCTTTGAAAACTCCAGAGGTACACGGAGATCAGTGACTCCAAAGGAAACGATGCCTGACTCCTCTTGAAACTTGATAGGAGTCCCAGGATTCCTGTGGCACGTGGAAAGGGACCCTTGGTCTCCCGCCTCAGCTGGAGAGGCGTCCCAATTGCCCTGCCAAGCCTCGAGGAGAATCCCGAGTTGTTCCTCGCAACTAGGCAGGAGTCCTGACGTCGCTGAACAAACACGTGTGTGGAAGGGCCATCCCCGTCGTAACTCGAGAATATACCCCAGGTTCCCGCTGCACTTCGAGAAAAACCATGAGACTGCCCCCTCGCCGCGAGATGAGGCCCGATTCCCCTGCACTGCATGCAGAGCAATTCCGTGTTGCACATCACACATGAAAGGAGCCTTGATTTCCTTGATGGCACTCCAGAGAAACCGCAAGAACACTGTTTCAAGGCTAGAGGGATCCTGAGGTCACTGTAGCAACAGGAAAAAGCTGCTTGGACCTATAATCAACTCGAGATGAGGTTAGTCCCTGGCTTCGACTCCAGAGGAATACCACCTCACCACAAGCACCTCAAGAGGAGGCTTCTCTCAGCTCTAGGTATGTGAGAGGGACCCTGAGTTTGCGGCCTGAAGTGGAATGGACACCGCGATGCCCTGACTCGAAATAAGGCCGGATATCCCTGCAGTGACTTGAATGCAGGCTCGTCTTGCATCTCCCAAGACGAAAGAATGTCTGAATCCCCTGTGGAGACCACAGAGAAAGACCTAGTTCCCCACCTCATCGCGACCGGAGGCCTCACATCCTTTGAAAACTCCAGAGGTATGCGGAGATCTGTGCCTCCAAAGGAGACGATGCCTGACTCCTCGTGAAACTTAATAGGAGTCCCAGTTTTCCTGTGGAACGTGGAAAGGGACCCTTGGTCTCCCGCCTCAGCTGGAGAGGCGTCCCAATTGCCCTGCCAAGCCTCGAGGAGAATCCCGAGTTTTCCCTCGCAACTAGGCAGGAGTCCTGAGGTCGCTGAACAAACACGTGGGTGGAAGGGCCATCCCCGTCGTAACTCGAGAATATACCCCAGGTTCCCGCCGCAACTCGAGAAAAACCATGAGACTTCCCCCTCACCGCGAGATGAGGCCCGATTCCCCTGCACTGCGTGCAGAGCAATTCCGTGTTGCACATCACACATGAAAGGAGCCTTGATTTCCTTGATGGCACTCCAGAGATACCCCAAGAACACTGTTTCAAGGCTAGAGGGATCCTGAGGTCACTGTAGCAACACGAAAGAGCTCCGTGGACCAAAAATCAACTCGAGATGAGAGGTTAGTCCCTGGCTTCGACTCCAGAGGAATACCACCTTACCACAAGCACCTCAAGAGGAGGCTTCTCTCAGCTCTAGGTATGTGAGAGGGACCCTGAGTTTGCGGCCTCAAGTGGAATGGACACCGCGATGCCCTGACTCGAAATAAGGCCGGATATCCCTGCAGTGACTTGAATGCAGGCTCGTCTTGCATCTCCCAAGACGAAAGGATGTCTGAATCCCCTGTGGAGACCACAGAGAAAGACCTAGTTCCCCACCTCATCGCGACCGGAGGCCTCACATCCTTTAAAAACTCCAGAGGTACGCGGAGATTAGAGCCTCCAAAGGAGACGATGCCTGACTCCTCGTGAAACTTGATAGGATTCCCAGGATTCCTGTGGCACGTGGAAAGGGACCCTTGGTCTCCCGCCTCAGCTGGAGAGGCGTCCCAATTGCCCTGCCAAGCCTCGAGGAGAATCCCGAGTTTTCCCTCGCAACTAGGCAGGAGTCCAGACGTCGCTGAACAAACACGTGTGTGGAAGGGCCATCCCCGTCGTAACTCGAGAATATACCCCAGGTTCCCGCCGCAACTCGAGAAAAACCATGAGACTTCCCCCTCGCTGCGAGATGAGGCCCGATTCCCCTGCACTGCATGCAGAGCAATTCCGTGTTGCACATCACACATGAAAGGAGCCTTGATTTCCTTGATGGCACTCCAGAGAAACCCCAAGAACACTGTTTCAAGGCTACAGGGATCCTGAGGTCACTGTAGCAACACGAAAGAGCTCCGTGGGCCAAAAATCAACTCGAGATGAGAGGTTAGTCCCTGGCTTCGACTCCAGAGGAATACCACCTTATCACAAGCACCTCAAGAGGAGGCTTCCCTCAGCTCTAGCTATGTGAGAGGGACCCTGAGTTTGCGGCCTCAAGTGGAATAGACACCGCGATGCCCTGACTCGAAATAAGGCCGGATATCCCTGCAGTGACTTGAATGCAGGCTCGTCTTGCATCTCCCAAGACGAAAGGATGTCTGAATCCCCTGTGGAGACCACAGAGAAAGACCTAGTTCCCCACCTCATCGCGACCGGAGGCCTCACATCCTTTGAAAACTCCAGAGGTACGCGGAGATCAGTGCCTCCAAAGGAGACGATGCCTGACTCCTCGTGAAACTTGATAGGAGTCCCAGGATTTCTGTGGCACGTGGAAAGGGACCCTTGGTCTCCCGCCTCAGCTGGAGAGGCGTCCCAATTGCCCTGCCAAGCCTCGAGGAGAATCCCGAGTTGTCCCTCGCAACTAGGCAGGAGTCCTGACGTCGCTGAAGAAACACGTGTGTGGAAGGGCCATCCCTGTCGTAACTCGAGAATATACCCCAGGTTCCCGCCGCAACTCGAGAAAAACCATGAGACTTCCCCCTCGCCGCGAGATGAGTCCCGATTTCCCTGCACTGCGTGCAGAGCAATTCCGTGTTGCACATCACACATGAAAGGAGCCTTGATTTCCTTGATGGCACTCCAGAGAAACCCCAAGAACCCTGTTTCAAGGCTAGAGGGATCCTGAGGTCACTGTAGTAACACGAAAGAGCTCCGTGGACCAAAAATCAACTCGAGGTGAGAGGTTAGTCCCTGACTTCGACTCCAGAGGAATACCACCTTACCACAAGCACCTCAAGAGGAGGCTTCTCTCAGCTCTAGCTATGTGAGAGGGACCCTGAGTTTGCGGCCTCAAGTGGAATGGACATCGCGATGCCCTGACTCGAAATAAGGCCGGATATCCCTGCAGTGACTTGAATGCAGGCTCGTCTTGCATCTCCCAAGACGAAAGGATGTCTGAATCCCCTGTGGAGACCACAGAGAAAGACCTAGTTCCCCACCTCATCGCGACCGGAGGCCTCACATCCTTTGAAAACTCCAGAGGTACGCGGAGATCAGTGCCTCCAAAGGAGACGATGCCTGACTCCTCGTGAAACTTGATAGGAGTCCCAGGATTCCTGTGGCACGTGGAAAGGGACCCTTGGTCTCCCGCCTCAGCTGGAGAGGTGTCCCAATTGCCCTGCCAAGCCTCGAGGAGAACCCCGAGTTGTCCCTCGCAACTAGGCAGGAGTCCTGACGTCGCTGAACAAACACGTGGTTGGAAGGGCCATCCCCTTCGTACTTTGAGAATATACCCCAGGTTCCGCCGCAACTCGAGAAAAACCATGAGACTTCCCCCTCGCCGCGAGATGAGTCCGATTCCCCTGCACTGCGTGCAGAGCAATTCTGTGTTGCACATCACACATGAAAGGAGCCTTGATTTCCTTGATGGCACTCCAGAGAAACCCCAAGAACACTGTTTCAAGGCTAGACGGATCCTGAGGTCACTGTAGCAACACGAAAGATCTCCGTGGACCAAAAATCAACTCGAGATGAGAGGTTAGTCCCTGGCTTCGACTCCAGAGGAATACCACCTCACCACAAGCACCTCAAGAGGAGGCTTCTCTCAGCTCTAGCTATGTGAGAGGGACCCTGAGTTTGCGGCCTCAAGTGGAATGGACACGGCGATGCCCTGACGCGAAATAAGGCCGGATATCCCTGCAGTGACTTGAATGCAGGCTCGTCTTACATCTGCCAAGACGAAAGGATGTCTGAATCCCCTGTGGAGACCACAGAGAAAGACCTAGTTCCTCACCTCATCGCGAACGGAGGCCTCACATCCTTTGAAAACTCCAGAGGTACGCGGAGATCAGTGCCTCCAAAGGAGACGATGCCTGACTCCTCGTGAAACTTGATAGGAGTCCCAGGATTCCTGTGGCACGTGGAAAGGGACTCTTGGTCTCCCGCCGTAGCTGGAGAGGCGTCCCAATTGCCCTGCCAAGCCTCGAGGAGAACCCCGAGTTCTCCCTCGCAACTAGGCAGGAGTCCTGACGTCGCTGAAGAAACACGTGGGTGGAAGGGCCATCCCCGTCATAACTCAATAATATACCCCAGGTTCCCGCCGCAACTCGAGAAAAACCATGAGACTTCCCCCTCGCCACGAGATGAGGCCCGATTCCCCTGCACTGCGTGCAGAGCAATTCCGTGTTGCACATCACACATGAAAGGAGCCTTGATTTCCTTGATGGCACTCCAGAGAAACCCCAAGAACACTGTTTGAAGGCTAGAGGGATGCTGAGGTCACTGTAGCAACACGAAAGAGCTCCGTGGACCAAAAATCAACTCGAGATGAGAGATTAGTCCCTGGCTTCGACTCCAGAGGAATACCACCTTACCACAAGCACCTCAAGAGGAGGCTTCTCTCAGCTCTAGCTATGTGAGAGAGACCCTGAGTTTGCGGCCTCAAGTGGAATGGACAACGCGATGCCCTGACTCGAAATAAGGCCGGATATCCCTGCAGTGACTTGAATGCAGGCTCGTCTTGCATCTCCCAAGACGAAAGGATGTCTGAATCCCCTGTGGAGACCACAGAGAAAGACCTAGTTCCCCACCTCATCGCGACCGGAGGCCTCACAGCCTTTGAAAACTCCAGAGGTACGCGGAGATCAGTGCCTCCAAAGGAGACGATGCCTGACTCCTCCTGAAACTTGATAGGAGTCCCAGGATTCCTGGGGCACTTGGAAAGGGACCCTTGGTCTCCCGCCTCAGCTGGAGAGGCGTCCCAATTGCCCTGCCAAGCCTCGAGGAGAACCCCGAGTTGTCCCTCGCAACTAGGCAGGAGTCCTGACGTCGCTGAAGAAACACGTGGGTGGAAGGGCCATCCCCGTCGTAACTCGAGAATATAGCCCAGGTTCCCGCCGCAACTCGAGAAAAACCATGAGACTTCCCCCTCGCCGCGAGATGAGGCCCGATTCCCATGCACTGCGTGCAGAGCAATTCCGTGTTGCACATCACACATGAAAGGAGCCTTGATTTCCTTGATGGCACTCCAGAGAAACCCCAAGAACACTGTTTCAAGGCTAGAGGGATCCTGAGGTCACTGTAGCAACACGAAAGCGCTCCGTGGACCAAAAATCAACTCGAGATGAGAGGTTAGTCCCTGGCTTCGACTCCAGAGGAATACCACCTTACCACAAGCACCTCAAGAGGAGGCTTCTCTCAGCTCTAGCTATGTGAGAGGGACCCTGAGTTTGCGGCCTCAAGTGGAATGGACACGGCGATGCCCTGACGCGAAATAAGACCGGATATCCCTGCAGTGACTTGAATGCAGGCTCGTTTTGCATCTCCCAAGACGAAAGGATGTCTGAATCCCCTGTGGAGACCACAGAGAAAGACCTAGTTCCCCACCTCATCGCGACCGGAGGCCTCACATCACTTGAATACTCCAGAGGTACGCGGATATCAGTACCTCCAAAGGAGACGATGCCTGACTCCTCGTGAAACTTGATAGGAGTCCCAGGATTCCTGTGGCACGTGGAAAGGGACCCTTGGTCTCCCGCCTCAGCTGGAGAGGCGTCCCAATTGCCCTGCTAAGCCTCGATGAGAACCCCGAGTTGTCCCTCGCAACTAGGCATGAGTCCTGACGTCACTGAAGAAACAGGTGTGTGGAAGGGCCATCCCCGTCGTAACTCGAGAATATACCCCAGGTTCCCGCCGCAACTCGAGAAAAACCATGAGACTTCCCCCTCGCCGCGAGATGAGGCCCGATTCCCATGCACTGCGTGCAGAGCAATTCCGTGTTGCACATCACACATGAAAGGAGCCTTGATTTCCTTGATGGCACTCCAGAGAAACCCCAAGAACACTGTTTCAAGGCTAGAGGCATCCTGAGGTCACTGTAGCAACACGAACGAGCTCCGTGGACCAAAAATCAACTCGAGATGTGACGTTATTCCCTGGCTTCGACTCCAGAGAAATACCACCTTACCACAAGCACCTCAAGAGGAGGCTTCTCTCAGCTCTATCTATGTGAGAGGGACCCTGAGTTTGCGGCCTCAAGTGGAATGGACACCGCGATGCTCTGGCTCGAAATAAGGCCGGATATCCCTGCAGTGACTTGAATGCAGGCTCGTCTTGCATCTCCCAAGACGAAAGGATGTCTGAATCCCCTGTGGAGACCACAGAGAAAGACCTAGTTCCCCACCTCATCGCGACCGGAGGCCTCACATCCTTTGAAAACTCCAGAGGTACGCGGAGATCAGTGCCTCCAAAGGAGACGATGCCTGACTCCTCGTGAAACTTGATAGGAGTCCCAGGATTCCTGTGGCACGTGGAAAGGGACCCTTGGTCTCCCGCCTCAGCTGGAGAGGCGTCCCAATTGCCCTGCCAAGCCTCGAGGAGAATCCCGAGTTGTCCCTCGCAACTAGGCAGGAGTCCTGACGTCGCTGAACAAACACGTGTGTGGAAGGGCCATCCCTGTCGTAACTCGAGAATATACCCCAGGTTCCCGCCGCAACTCGAGAAAAACCATGAGACTTCCCCCTCGCCGCGAGATGAGGCCCGATTCCCCTGCACTGCGTGCAGAGCAATTCCGTGTTGCACATCACACATGAAAGGAGCCTTGATTTCCTTAATGGCACTCCAGAGAAACCCCAAGAACACTGTTTCAAGGCTAGAGGGTTCCTGAGGTCACTGTAGCAACAGGAAAGAGCTCCATGGACCAAAAATCAACTCGAGATGAGAGGTTAGTCCCTGGCTTCGACTCCAGAGGAATACCACCTTACCACAAGCACCTCTAGACGAGGCTTCTCTCAGCTCTAGGTATGTGAGAGGGACCCTGAGTTTGCGGCCTCAAGTGGAATGGACACCGCGATTCCCTGACTCGAAATAAGGCCGGATATCCCTGCAGTGACTTGAATGCAGGCTCGTCTTGCATCTCCCAAGACGAAAGGATGTCTGAATCCCCTGTGGAGACCACAGAGAAAGACCTAGTTCCCCACCTCATCGCGACCGGAGGCCTCACATCCTTTGAAAACTCCAGAGGTACGCGGAGATCAGTGCCTCCAAAGGAGACGATGCCTGACTCCTCGTGAAACTTGATAGGAGTCCCAGGATTCCTGTGGCACGTGGAAAGGGACCCTTGGTCTCCCGCCTCAGCTGGAGAGGCGTCCCAATTGCCCTGCCAAGCCTCGAGGAGAATCCCGAGTTGTCCCTCGCAACTAGGCAGGAGTCCTGACGTCGCTGAACAAACACGTGTGTGGAAGGGCCATCCCCGTCGTAACTCGAGAATATACCCCAGGTTCCCGCCGCAACTCGAGGAAAACCAAGAGACTTCCCCCTCGCCGCGAGATGAGGCCCGATTCCCCTGCACTGCGTGCAGAGCAATTCCGTGTTGCACATCATACATGAAAGGAGCCTTGATTTCCTTGGTGGCACTCCAGAGAAACCCCAAGAACACTGTTTCAAGGCTAGAGGGATCCTGAGGTCACTGTAGCAACACGAAAGAGCTCCGTGGACCAAAAATCAACTCGAGATGAGAGGTTAGTCCCTGGCTTCGACTCCAGAGGAATACCACCTTACCACAAGCACCTCAAGAGGAGGCTTCTCTCAGCTCTAGCTATGTGAGAGGGACCCTGAGTTTGCGGCCTCAAGTGGAATGGAGACCGCGATGCCCTGACTCGAAATAAGGCCGGATATCCCTGCAGTGACTTGAATGCAGGCACGTCTTGCATCTCCCAAGACGAAAGGATGTGTGAATCCCCTGTGGAGACCACAGAGAAAGACCTAGTTCCCCACCTCATCGCGACCGGAGGCCTCACATCCTTTGAAAACTCCAGAGGTACGCGGAGATCAGTGCCTCCAAAGGAGACGATGCCTGACTCCTCGTGAAACTTGATAGGAGTCCCAGGATTCCTGTGGCACGTGGAAAGGGACCTTGGTCTCACGCCTCAGCTGGAGAGGCGTCCTAATTGCCCTGCCAAGCCTCGAGGAGAATCCCGAGTTGTCCCTCGCAACTATGCAGGAGTCCTGCCGTCGCTGAACTAACACGTCTGTGGAAAGGCCATCCCCATCGTACTTCGAGAATATAGCCCAGGTTCCCGCCGCAACTCGAGAAAAACCATGAGACTTCCCCCTCGCCGCGAGATGAGGCCCGATTCCCCTGCACTGCGT
Source organism: Cervus elaphus (assembly GCF_910594005.1). Taxonomy (NCBI): domain Eukaryota; kingdom Metazoa; phylum Chordata; class Mammalia; order Artiodactyla; family Cervidae; genus Cervus; species Cervus elaphus. The sequence goes on along the minus strand of NC_057842.1, from coordinate 225,944 downwards.
GCAGAGCAATTCCGTGTTGCACATCATACATGAAAGGAGCCTTAAAAAAAAAAAAAAAAAAAAAAAGAAAGGAGCCTTGATTTCCTTGACGGCACTCCAGCGAAACCCCAAGAACACTGTTTCAAGGCTAGAGGGATCCTGAGGTCATTGTAGCAACACGAAAGAGCTCCGTGGACCAAAAATCAACTCGAGATGAGAGGTTAGTCCCTGGCTTCGACTCCAGAGGAATACCACCTCACCACAAGCACCTCAAGAGGAGGCTTCTCTCAGCTCTAGGTATGTGAGAGGGACCCTGAGTTTGCGGCCTCAAGTGGAATGGACACCGCGATGCCCTGACTCGAAATAAGGCCGGATATCCCTGCAGTGACTTGAATGCAGGCTCATCTTGCATCTCCCAAGACGAAAGGATGTCTGAATCCCCTGTGGAGACCACAGAGAAAGACCTAGTTCCCCACCTCATCGCAACCGGAGGCCTCACATCCCTTGAAAACTCCAGAGGTACGCGGAGATCAGTGCCTCCAAAGGAGACGATGCCTGACTCCTCGTGAAACTTGATAGGAGTCCCAGGATTCCTGTGGCACGTGGAAAGGGACCCTTGGTCTCCCGCCTCAGCTGGAGAGGCGTCCCAATTGCCCTGCCTAGCCTCGAGGAGAATCCCGAGTTGTCCCTCGCAACTAGGCAGGAGTCCTGTCGTCGCTGAAGAAACAAACGGGTGGAAGGGCCAACCCCGTCGTAACTTGCGAATATACCCCAGGTTCCCGCCGCAACTCGAGAAAAACCATGAGACTTCCCCCTCGCCGCGAGATGAGGCCCGATTCCCCTGCACTGCGTGCAGAGCAATTCCGTGTTGCACATCACACATGAAAGGAGCCTTGATTTCCTTGATGGCACTCCAGAGATAATCCAAGAACACTGTTTCAAGGCTAGAGGGATCCTGAGGTCACTGTAGCAACACGAAAGAGCTCCGTGGACCAAAAATCAACTCGAGATGAGAGGTTAGTCCCTGGCTTCGACTCCAGAGGAATACCACCTTACCACAAGCACCTCAAGAGGAGGCTTCTCTCAGCTCGAGGTATGTGAGAGGGACCCTGAGTTTGCGGCCTCAAGTGGAATGGACACCGCGATGCCCTGACTCGAAATAAGGCCGGATATCCCTGCAGTGACTTGAATGCAGGCTCGTCTTGCATCTCCCAAGAGGAAAGGATGTCTGAATCCCCTGTGGAGACCACAGAGAAAGACCTAGTTCCCCACCTCATCGCGACCGGAGGCCTCACATCCTTTGAAAACTCCAGAGGTACGCGGAGATTAGAGCCTCCAAAGGAGACGATGCCTGACTCCTCGTGAAACTTGATAGGATTCCCAGGATTCCTGTGGCACGTGGAAAGGGACCCTTGGTCTCCCGCCTCAGCTGGAGAGGCGTCCCAATTGCCCTGCCAAGCCTCGAGGAGAATCCCGAGTTTTCCCTTGCAACTAGGCAGGAGTCCTGACGTCGCTGAACAAACACGTGTGTGGAAGTGCCATCCCCGTCGTAACTCGAGAATATACCCCAGGTTCCCGCCGCAACTCGAGAAAAACCATGAGACTTCCCCCTCGCCGCGAGATGAGGCCCGATTCCCCTGCACTGCATGCAGAGCAATTCCGTGTTGCACATCACACATGAAAGGAGCCTTGATTTCCTTGATGGCACTCCAGAGAAAGCCCACGAACACTGTTTCAAGGCTACCGGGATCCTGAGGTCACTGTAGCAACACGAAAGAGCTCCGTGGGCCAAAAATCAACTCGAGATGAAAGGTTAGTCCCTGGCTTCGACTCCAGAGGAATACCACCTTACCACAAGCACCTCAAGAGGAGGTTTCCCTCAGCTCTAGCTATGTGAGAGGGACCCTGAGTTTGCGGCCTCAAGTGGAATGGACACCGCGATGCCCTGACTCGAAATAAGGCCGGATATCCCTGCAGTGACTTGAATGCAGGCTCGTCTTCCATCTCCCAAGACGAAAGGATGTCTGAATCCCCTGTGGAGACCACAGAGAAAGACCTAGTTCCCCACCTCATCGCGACCGGAGGCCTCACATCCTTTGAAAATTCCAGAGGTACGCGGAGATTAGTGCCTCCAAAGGAGACGATGCCTGACTCCTCGTGAAACTTGATAGGAGTCCCAGGATTCCTGTGGCACGTGGAAAGGGACACTTGGTCTCCCGCCTCAGCTGGAGAGGCGTCCCAATTGCCCTGCCAAGCCTCGAGGAGAACCCCGAGTTGTCCCTCGCAACTAGGCAGGAGTCCTGAAGTCGCTGAACAAATACGTGGTTGGAAGGGCCATCCCCGTCGTACTTCGAGAATATACCCCAGGTTCCCGCCGCAACTCGAGAAAAACCATGAGACTTCCCCCTCGCCGCGAGATGAGGCCCGATTCCCCTGCACTGCGTGCAGAGCAATTCCGTGTTGCACATCACACATGAAAGGAGCCTTGATTTCCTTGACGGCACCCCAGCGAATCCCCAAGAACACTGTTTCAAGGTTTGACGGATCCTGAGGGCACTGTAGCAACACGAAAGAGCTCCGTGGACCAAAAATCAACTCGAGATGAGAGGTTAGTCCCTGGCTTCGATTCCAGAGGAATACCAACTCACCACAAGCACCTCAAGAGGAGGCTTCTCTCAGCTCTAGGTATGTGAGAGGGACCCTGAGTTTGCAGCCTCAAGTGGAATGGACACCGCGATGCCCTGACTCGAAATAAGGCCGGATATCCCTGCAGTGACTTGAATGCAGGCTCGTCTTGCATCTCCCAAGACGAAAGGATGTCTGAATCCCTTGTGGAGACCACAGAGAAAGACCTAGTTCCCCACCTCATCGCGACCGGAGGCCTCACATCCTTTGAAAACTCCAGAGGTACGCGGAGATCAGTGCCTCCAAAGGAAACGATGCCTGACTCCTCGTGAAACTTGATAGGAGTCCCAGGATTCCTGTGGCACGTGGAAAGGGACCCTTGGTCTCCCGCCTCAGCTGGAGAGGCGTCCCAATTGCCCTGCCAAGCCTCGAGGAGAATCCCGAGTTGTTCCTCGCAACTAGGCAGGAGTCCTGACGTCGCTGAACAAACACGTGGGTGGAACGGCCATCCCCGTCGTAACTCGAGAATATACCCCAGGTTCCCGCCGCACCTCGAGAAAAACCATGAGACTGCCCCCTCGCCGCGAGATGAGGCCCGATTCCCCTGCACTGCGTGCAGAGCAATTCCGTGTTGCACATCACACATGAAAGGAGCCTTGATTTCCTTGATGGCACTCCAGAGAAACCCCAAGAACACTGTTTCAAGGCTAGAGGGATCCTGATGTCACGGTAGCCACACAAAAGAGCTCCGTGGACCAAAAATCAACTCGAGATGAGAGGTTAGTCCCTGGCTTCGACTCCAGAGGAATACCACCTTACCACAAGCACCTCAAGAGGAGGCTTCTCTCAGCTCTAGCTATGTGAGAGGGACCCTGAGTTTGCGGCCTCAAGTGGAATGGACACCGCGATGCCCTGACTCGAAATAAAGCCGGATATCCCTGCAGTGACTTAAATGCAGGCTCGTCTTGCATCTCCCAAGACGAAAGGATGTCTGAATCCCCTGTGGAGACCACAGAGAAAGACCTAGTTCCCCACCTCATCGCGACCGGAGGCCTCACATCCTTTGAAAACTCCAGAGGTACGCGGAGATCAGTGCCTCCAAAGGAGACGATGCCTGACTCCTGGTGAAACTTGATAGGAGTCCCAGGATTCCTGTGGCACGTGGAAAGGGACCCTTGGTCTCCCGCTTCAGCTGGAGAGGCGTCCCAATTGCCCTGCCAAGCCTCGAGGAGAACCCCGAGTTGTCCCTCGCAACTAGGCAGGAGTCCTGACGTCGCTGAACAAACACGTGTGTGGAAGGGCCATCCCCGTCGTACTTCGAGAATATACCCCAGGTTCCCGCCGCAACTCGAGAAAAACCATGAGACTTCCCCCTCGCCGCGAGATGAGTCCCGATTCCCCTGCACTGCGTGCAGAGCAATTCCGTGTTGCACATCACACATGAAAGGAGCCTTGATTTCCTTGATGGCACTCCAGAGAAACCCCAAGAACACTGTTTGAAGGCTAGAGGGTTCCTGACGTCACTGTAGCAACACGAAAGAGCTCCGTGGACTAAAATCAACTCGAGATGAGAGGTTAGTCCCTGGCTTCGACTCCAGAGGAATACCACCTTACCACAAGAACCTCAAGAGGAGGCTTCTCTCAGCTCTAGCTATGTGAGAGGGACCCTGAGTTTGCGGCCTCAAGTGGAATGCACACGGCGATGCCCTGACTCGAAATAAGGCCGGATATTCCTGCAGTGACTTGAATGCAGGCTCATCTTGCATCTCCCAAGACGAAAGGATGTCTGAATCCCCTGTGGAGACCACAGAGAAAGACCTAGTTCCCCACCTCATCGCGACCGGAGGCCTCACATCCTTTGAAAACTCCAGAGGTACGCGGAGATCAGTGCCTCCAAAGGAGACGATGCCTGACTCCTCTTGAATCTTGATAGGAGTCCCAGGATTCCTGTGGCACGTGGAAAGGGACCCTTGGTCTCCCGCCTCAGCTGGAGAGGCGTCCCAATTGCCCTGCCAAGCCTCGAGGAGAATCCCAAGTTGTCCCTCGCAACTAGGCAGGAGTCCTGCCGTCACTGAAGTAACACGTGTGTGGAAGGGCCATCCCCGTCGTAACTCGAGAATATACCCCAGGTTCCCGCCGCAACTCGAGAAAAACCATGAGACTTCCCCCTCGGCGCGAGATGAGGCCCGATTCCCCTGCACTGCGTGCAGAGCAATTCCGTGTTACACATCACACATGAAAGGAGCCTTGATTTCCTTGATGGCACTCCAGAGAAACCCCAAGAACACTGTTTCTAGGCTAGAGGGATGCTGAGGTCACTGTAGCAACACGAAAGAGCTCCGTGGACCAAAAATCAACTCGAGATGAGAGATTAGTCCCTGGCTTCGACTCCAGAGGAATACCACCTTACCACAAGCACCTCAGAGGAGGCTTCTCTCAGCTCTAGCTATGTGAGAGAGACCCTGAGTTTGCGGCCTCAAGTGGAATGCACACCGCGATGCCCTGACTCGAAATAAGGCCGGATATCCCTGCAGTGACTTGAATGCAGGCTCGTCTTGCATCTCCCAAGACGAAAGGATGTCTGAATCCCCTGTGGAGACCACAGAGAAAGACCTAGTTCCCCACCTCATCGCGACCGGAGGCCTCACATCCTTTGAAAACTCCAGAGGTACGGGGAGATCAGTGCCTCCAAAGGAGACGATGCCTGACTCCTCGTGAAACTTGATAGGAGTCCCAGGACTCCTGTGGCACGTGGAAAGGGACCCTTGGTCTCCCGCCTCAGCTGGAGAGGCGTCCCAATTGCCCTGCCAAGCCTCGAGGAGAATCCCAAGTTGTCCCTCGCAACTAGGCAGGAGTCCTGCCGTCACTGAACTAACACGTGTGTGGAAGGGCCATCCCCGTCGTAACTCGAGAATATACCCCAGGTTCCCGCCGCAACTCGAGAAAAACCATGAGACTTCCCCCTCGGCGCGAGATGAGGCCCGATTCCCCTGCACTGCGTGCAGAGCAATTCCGTGTTACACATCACACATGAAAGGAGCCTTGATTTCCTTGATGGCACTCCAGAGAAACCCCAAGAACACTGTTTCTAGGCTAGAGGGATGCTGAGGTCACTGTAGCAACACGAAAGAGCTCCGTGGACCAAAAATCAACTCGAGATGAGAGATTAGTCCCTGGCTTCGACTCCAGAGGAATACCACCTTACCACAAGCACCTCAAGAGGAGGCTTCTCTCAGCTCTAGCTATGTGAGAGAGACCCTGAGTTTGCGGCCTCAAGTGGAATGCACACCGCGATGCCCTGACTCGAAATAAGGCCGGATATCCCTGCAGTGACTTGAATGCAGGCTCGTCTTGCATCTCCCAAGACGAAAGGATGTCTGAATCCCCTGTGGAGACCACAGAGAAAGACCTAGTTCCCCACCTCATCGCGACCGGAGGCCTCACATCCTTTGAAAACTCCAGAGGTACGGGGAGATCAGTGCCTCCAAAGGAGACGATGCCTGACTCCTCGTGAAACTTGATAGGAGTCCCAGGACTCCTGTGGCACGTGGAAAGGGACCCTTGGTCTCCCGCCTCAGCTGGAGAGGCGTCCCAATTGCCCTGCCAAGCCTCGAGGAGAACCCCGAGTTGTCCCTCGCAACTAGGCAGGAGTCCTGACGTCGCTGAAGAAACACTTGGTTGGAAGGGCCATCCCCGTCGTACTTCGAGAATATACCCCAGGTTCCCGCCGCAACTCGAGAAAAACCATGAGACTTCCCCCTCGCCGCGAGATGAGGCCCGATTCCCCTGCACTGCGTGCAGAGCAATTCCGTGTTGCACATCACACATGAAAGGAGCCTTGATTGACTTGACGGCACTCCAGCGAAACCCCAAGAGCACTGTTTCAAGGCTAGAGGGATCCTGAGGTCACTGAAGCAACACGAAAGAGCTCCGTGGACCAAAAATCAACTCGAGATGAGAGGTTAGTCCCTGGCTTCGACTCCAGAGGAATACCACCTCACCACAAGCACCTCAAGAGGAGGCTTCTCTCAGCTCTAGCTATGTGAGAGGGACCCTGAGTTAGCGGCCTCAAGTGGAATGGACACCGCGATGCCCTGCCTCGAAATAAGGCCGGATATCCCTGCAGTGACTTGAATCCAGGCTCGTCTTGCATCTCCCAAGACGAAAGGATGTCTGAACCCCCTGTGGAGACCACAGAGAAAGACCTAGTTCCCCACCTCATCGCGACCGGAGGCCTCACAGCCTTTGAAAACTCCAGAGGTACGCGGAGATCAGTGCCTCCAAAGGAGACGATGCCTGACTCCTCGTGAAACTTGATAGGAGTCCCAGGATTCCTGGGGCACTTGGAAAGGGACCCTTGGTCTCCCGCCTCAGCTGGAGAGGCGTCCCAATTGCCTTGCCAAGCCTCGAGGAGAACCCCGAGTTGTCCCTCGCAACTAGGCATGAGTCCTGAAGTCGCTGAAGAAACACGTGGGTGGAAGGGCCATCCCCGTCGTAACTCGAGAATATACCCCAGGTTCCCGCCGCAACTCGAGAAAAACCATGAGACTTCCCCCTCGCCGCGAGATGAGGCCCGATTCCCATGCACTGCGTGCAGAGCAATTCCGTGTTGCACATCACACATGAAAGGAGCCTTGATTTCCTTGATGGCACTCCAGAGAAACCCCAAGAACCCTGTTTCAGGGCTAGAGGGATCCTGAGGTCACTGTAGCAACACGAAAGATCTCGTGAACCAAAAATCAACTTGAGATGGGAGGTTAGTCCCTGGCTTCGACTCCAGAGGAATACCACCTTACCACAAGCACCTCAAGAGTAGCCTTCTCTCAGCTCTAGGTAAGTGATAGGGACCCTGAGTTTGCGGCCTCAAGTGGAATGGACACCGCGATGCCCTGACTCGAAATAAGGCCGGATATCCCTACAGTGACTAGAATGCAGGTTCGTCTTGCGTCTCCCAAGACGAAAAGATGTCTGAATCCCCTGTGGAGACCACAGAGAAAGACCTAGTTCCCCACCTCATCGCGACCGGAAGCCTCACATCCTTTGAAAACTCCAGAGGTACCCGGAGATAAGTGCCTCCAAAGGAGACGATGCCTGAGTCCTCGTAAATCTTGATAGGAGTCCCAGGATTCCTGTGGCACGTGGAAAGGGACCCTTGGTCTCCCGCCTCAGCTGGAGAGGCGTCCCAATTGCCCTGCCAAGCCTCGAGGAGAATCCCGAGTTGTCCCTCGCAACTAGGCAGGAGTCCTGATGTCGCAGAACAGGCACGTGTGTGAAAGGGCTATCCCAGTCGTATCTCGAGAATATACCCCAGGTTCCCGCCGCAACTCGAGAAAAACCATGAGACTTCCCCCTCGCCGCGAGATGAGGCCCGATTCCTCTGCACCGTGTGCAGAGCAATTCCGTGTTGCACATCACACATGAAAGGAGCCTTGATTTCCTTGATGGCACTCCAGAGAAACCCCAAGAACACTGTTTTAAGGCTAGAGGAATTCTGATGTCACTGTAGTAACACGAAAGAGTTCGTGGACCAAGAATCATCTCGAGATGAGAGGTTAGTCCCTGGCTTCGACTCCAGAGGAATACCACCTTACCACAAGCACCTCAAGAAGAGGCTTCTCTCAGCTCTAGCTATGTGAGAGGGACCCTGAGTTTGCGGCGTCAAATGGAATGGACACCGCGATGCCCTGACTCGAAATAAGGCCGGATATCGCTGCAGTGACTTGAATGCAGGCTCGTCTTTCATCTCCCAAGACGAAAGGATGTCTGAATCCCCTGTGGAGACAACAGAGAAAGACCTACTTCCCCACCTCATCGAGACCGGAGGCCTCACATCCTTTGAAAACTCCAGAGGTACGCGGAGATCAGTGCCTCCAAAGGAGACGATGCCTGACTCCTCGTGAAACTTGATAGGAGTCCCAGGATTCCTGTGGCACGTGGAAAGGGACACTTGGTCTCCCGCCTCAGCTGGACAGGCGTCCCATTTGCCCTGCCAAGCCTCGAGGAGAATCTCGAGTTGTCCCTCGCAACTAGGCAGGAGTCCTGACGTCGCTGAACAAACACGTGGGTGGAAGGGCCATCCCCTTCGTAACTCGAGAATATACCCCAGGTTCCCGCCGCAACTCGAGAAAAACCATGAGCCTTCCCCCTCGCCGCGAGATGAGGCCCGATTCCCCTGCACTGCATGCAGAGCAATTCCGTGTTGCACATCACACATGAAAGGAGCCTTGATTTCCTTGATGGCACTCCAGAGAAACCCCAAGAACACTGTTTCAAGGCTAGAGGGATCCTGAGGTCACTGTAGCAACACAAAAGAACTCGGTGGACCAAAAATCAACTCGAGATGAGAGGTTAGTCCCTGGCTTCGACTTCAGAGGAATACCACCTAACCTCAAGCACCTCAAGAGGAGGCTTCTCTCACCTCTAGGTATGTGAGAGGGACCCTGAGTTTGCGGCCTCAAGTGGAATGGACACCGCGATGCCCTGACTCGATATAAGGCCGGATGTCCCTGCAATGACTTGAATGTAGGCTCGTCTTGCATCTCCCAAGACGAAAGGATGTCTGAATCCCCTGTGGAGACAACAGAGAAAGACCTACTTCCCCACCTCATCGCGACCGGAGGCCTCACATCCTTTGAAAACTCCAGAGGTACGCGGAGATCAGTGCCTCCAAAGGAGACGATGCCTGACTCCTCGTGAAACTTGATAGGAGTCCCAGGATTGCTGTGGCACGTGGAAAGGGACACTTGGTCTCCGCCTCAGCTGGAGAGGCCTCCAAATTTCCCTGCCAAGCCTCGAAGAGAATCCCGAGTTGTCCCTCGCAACTAGGAAGAAGTGCTGACGTCGCTGAACAAGCACGTGTGTGGAAGGGCCTTCCCCGTCGTAACTCGAGAATATACCCCAGGTTCCCGCCGCAACTCGAGAAAAACCATGAGACTTCCCCCTCGCCTCGAGATGAGGCCCGATTCCCCTGCACTGCGTGCAGAGCAATTCCGTGTTGCACATCACACATGAAAGGAGCCTTGATTTCCTTGATGGCACTCAAGAGAAACCCCAAGAACACTGTTTCAAGGCTAGAGGGATCCTGAGGTCACTGTAGCAACATGAAAGAGCTCCATGGACCAAAAATCAACTCGAGATGAGAGGTTAGTCCCTGGCTTCGACTCCAGAGGAATACCACCTTACCACAAGCACCTCAAGAGGAGGCTTCTCTCAGCTCTAGCTATGTGAGAGGGACCCTGAGTTTGCGGCGTCAAATGGAATGGACACCGCGATGCGCTGACTCGAAATAAGGCCGGATATCCCTGCAGTGACTTGAATGCAGGCTCGTCTTGCATCTCCCAAGACGAAAGGATGTCTGAATCCCCTGTGGAGACAACAGAGAAAGACCTAGTTCCCCACCTCATCGCGACCGGAGGCCTCACATCCTTTGAAAACTCCAGAGGTACGCGGAGATCAGTGCCTCCAAAGGAGACGATGCCTGACTCCTCGTGAAACTTGATAGGAGTCCCAGGATTCCTGTGGCACGTGGAAAGGGGCCTTTGGTCTCCCGCCTCAGCTGGACAGGCGTCCCATTTGCGCTGCCAAGCCTCGAGGAGAATCCCGAGTTGTCCCTCGCAACTAGGCAGGAGTCCTGACGTCGCTGAACAAACACGTGGGTGGAAGGGCCATCCCCGTCGTAACTCGAGAATATACCCCAGGTTCCCGCCGCAACTCGAGAAAAACCATGAGCCTTCCCCCTCGCCGCGAGATGAGGCGCGATTCTTCTGCACTGCGTGCAGAGCAATTCCGTGTTGCACATCACATATGAAAGGAGCCTTGATTTCCTTGATGGCACTCCAGAGAAACCGCAAGAACACTGTTTCAAGGGTAGAGGAATCGTGAGGTCACTGTAGCAACACGAAAGAGCTCCGTGGACCAAAAATCAACTTGAGATGAGAGGTTAGTCCCTGGCTTCGACTCCAGAGGAATACCACCTTACCACAAGCACCTCAAGAGGAGGCTTCTCTCAGCTCTAGGTATGTGAGAGGGACCCTGAGTTTGCGGCCTCAAGTGGAATGGACACCGCGATGCCCTGACTTGAAATAAGGCCGGATATCCCTGCAGTGACTTGAATGCAGGCTGGTCTTGCATCTCCCAAGATGAAAGGATGTCTGAATCCCCTGTGGAGACCACAGAGAAAGACCTAGTTCCCCACCTCATTGCGACCGGAAGGCTCACATCCTTTGAAAACTCCAGAGGGAAGCGGAGATCAGTGCCTACAAAGGAGACGATGCCTGACTCCTCGTGAAACTTGATAGGAGTCCCAGGATTCCTGTGGCACGTGGAAAGGGACCCTTGGTCTCCCGCCTCAGCTGGAGAGGCGTCCCAATTGCCCTGCCAAGCCTCGAGGAGAATCCCGAGTTGTCCCTCGCAACTAGGCAGGCGTCCTGACGTCACTGAACAAACACGTGGGTGGAAGTGCCATCCCCGTCGTAACTCGAGAATACACCCCAGGTTCCCGCCGCAACTCAAGAAAAACCATGAGACTTCCACCTCGCCGCGAGATGAGGCCTGATTCCCCTGCACTGCGTGCAGAGCAATTCCGTGTTGCACATCACACATGAAAGGAGACTTGATTTCCTTGATGGCACTCCAGAGAAACCCCAAGAACACTGTTTCAAGGCTAGAGGGATCCTGAGGTCACTGTAGCAACATGAAAGAGCTCCGTGGACCAAAAATCAACTCGAGATGTGAGGTTGGTCCCTGGCTTCGACTCCAGAGGAATACCACCTTACCACAAGCACCTCAAGAGGAGGCTTCTCTCAGCTCTAGGTATGGGAGAGGGACCCTGAGTTTGCGGCCTCAAGTGGAATGGACACCGCGATGCCCTGACTCGAAATAAGGCAGGATATCTCTGCAGTGACTTGAATGCCAGCTCGTCTTGCATCTCCCAAGATGAAAGAATGTCTGAATCCACTGTGGAGACCACAGAGAAAGACCTAGTTCCCCACCTCATCGCGACCGGAGGCCTCAAATCCTGTGAAAACTCCACAGGTACGCGGAGATCAGTGCCTCCAAAAGGGACGATGCCTGACTCCTCGTGAAACTTGATAGGAGTCCCAGGATTAATGTGGCACGTGGAAAGGGACCCTTCGTCTCCCGCCTCAGCTGGAGAGGCGTCCCAATTGCCCTGCCAAGCTTCGAGGAGAATCCGAGTTGTCCCTCACAACTAGGCAGGATCCTGACGTCGCTGAACAAACACGTGTGTGGAAGGGCCATCCCCGTCGTAATTCGAGAATATACCCCAGGTTCCCGCCGCAAGTCGAGAAAAACCATGAGACTTCCCCCTCGCCGCGAGATGAGGCCCGATTCCCCTGCACTGCGTGCAGAGCAATTCCGTGTTGCACATCACACATGAAAGGAGCCTTGATTTCCTTGATGGCACTCCAGAGAAACCCCAAGAACACTGTTTCAAGGCTAGAGGGATCCTGAGGTCACTGTAGCAACACGAAAGAGCTCCGTGGACCAAAAATCAACTTGAGATGAGAGGTTAGTCCCTGGTTTCTTCTCCAGCGGAATACCACCTTACCACAAGCACCTCAAGTGGAGGCCTCTCTCAGCTCTAGGTATGTGAGAGGGACCCTGAGTTTGCGGCCTCAAGTGGAATGGATACCGCGATGCCCTGACTCGAAATAAGGAAGGATATCCCTGCAGTGACTTGAATGCAGGCTCGTCTTGCATCTCCCAAGACGAAAAGATGTCTGAATCCCCTGTGGAGACCACAGAAAAAGACCTAGTTCCCCACCTCATCGCGACCGGATGCCTCACATCCTTTGAAAACTCCAGAGGTACGCGGAGATCAGTGCCTTCAAAGGAGACGATGCCTGACTCCTCGTGAAACTTAATAGGAGTCCCAGGATTACTGTGACACGTGGAAAGGGACCCTTGGTCTCCCGCCTCAGCTGGAGAGGCGTCCCAATTGCCCTGCCAAGCCTCGAGGAGAATCCCAAGTTGTCCCTCGCAACTAGGAAGGAGTCCTGACCTCGCAGAACAAGCACGTGTGTGGAAGGGCCTTCCCCGTCGTAACTCGAGAATATACCCCAGGTTCCCGCCGCAACTCGAGAAAAACCATGAGACTTCCCCCTCGCCTCGAGATGAGGCCCGATTCCCCTGCACTGCGTGCAGAGCAATTCCGTGTTGCACATCACACATGAAAGGAGCCTTGATTTCCTTGATGGCACTCCAGAGAAACCCCGAGAACACTGTTTCAAGGCTAGAGGGATCCTGAAGTCACTGTAGCAACATGAAAGAGCTCCATGGACCAAAAATCAACTCGAGATGAGTGGTTAGTCCCTGGCTTCGACTCCAGAGGAATACCACCTTAACACAAGCACCTCAAGAGGAGGCTTCTCTCAGCTCTAGGTATGTGAGAGGGACCCTGAGTGTGCGGCCTCAAGTGGAATGGACACCGCGATGCCCTGACTCGAAATAAGGCTGGATATCCCTGCAGTGACTTGAATGCAGGCTCGTCTTGCATCTCTCAAGATGAAAGGATGTCTGAATCCCCTGTGGAGACCACAGAGAAAGACCTAGTTCCCCACCTCATCGCGACCGGAGGACTCACATCATTTGAAAACTCCAGAGGTACGCGGAGATCAGTGCCTCCAAAGGAGACGATGCCTGACTCCTCGTGAAACTTGATAGGAGTCCCAGGATTCCTGTGGCACATGGAAAGGGACCCTTGGTCTCCCGCCTCAGCTGGAGAGGCGTCCCAATTGCCCTGCAAAGCCTCGAGGAGAATCCCGAGTTGTCCCTCTCAACTAGGCAGGAGTTCTGACGTCAGTGAAAAAACACGTGGGTGGAAGGGCCACCCCCATCGTAACTCGATAATATACCCCAGGTTCCCGTCGCAACTCGGGAAAAACCATGAGACTTCCCCCTCGCCGCGAGATGAGGCCCGATTCCCCTGCACTGCGTGCAGAGCAATTCCGTGTTGCACATCACACATGAAAGGAGCCTTGATTTCCTTGATGGCACTCCAGAGAAACCCCAAGAACCCTGTTTCAGGGCTAGAGGGATCCTGAGGTCACTGTAGCAACACGAAAGATCTCGTGGACCAAAAATCAACTTGAGATGGGAGGTTAGTCCCTTGCTTCGACTCCAGAGGAATTCCACCTTACCACAAGCACCTCAAGAGTAGCCTTCTCTCAGCTCTAGGTAAGTGATAGGGACCCTGAGTTTGCGGCCTCAAGTGGAATGGACACCGCGATGCCCTGACTCGAAGTAAGGCCGGATATCCCTACAGTGACTAGAATGCAGGTTCGTCTTGCGTCTCCCAAGACGAAAAGATGTCTGAATCCCCTGTGGAAACCACAGAGAAAGACCTAGTTCCCCACCTCATCGCGACCGGAAGCCTCACATCCTTTGAAAACTCCAGAGGTACGCGGAGATAAGTGCCTCCAAAGGAGACGATGCCTGAGTCCTCGTAAAACTTGATAGGAGTCCCAGGATTCCTGTGGCACGTGGAAAGGGACCCTTGGTCTCCCGCCTCAGCTGGAGAGGCGTCCCAATTGCCCTGCCAAGCCTCGAGGAGAATCCCGAGTTGTCCCTCGCAACTAGGCAGGAGTCCTGACGTCGCAGAACAGGCACGTGTGTGAAAGGGCTATCCCAGTCGTATCTCGAGAATATACCCCAGGTTCCCGCCGCAACTCGAGAAAAACCATGAGACTTCCCCCTCGCCGCGAGATGAGCTCCGATTCCTCTGCACCGTGTGCAGAGCAATTCCGTGTTGCACATCACACATGAAAGGAGCCTTGATTTCCTTGATGGCACTCCAGAGAAACCCCAAGAACACTGTTTTAAGGCTAGAGGAATTCTGATGTCACTGTAGTAACACGAAAGAGTTCGTGGACCAAGAATCATCTCGAGATGAGAGGTTAGTCCCTGGCTTCGACTCCAGAGGAATACCACCTTACCACAAGCACCTCAAGAGGAGGCTTCTCTCAGCTCTAGCTATGTGAGAGGGACCCTGAGTTTGCGGCGTCAAATGGAATGGACACCGCGATGCCCTGACTCGAAATAAGGCCGGATATCGCTGCAGTGACTTGAATGCAGGCTCGTCTTTCATCTCCCAAGATGAAAGGATGTCTGAATCCCCTGTGGAGACAACAGAGAAAGACCTACTTCCCCACCTCATCGAGACCGTAGGCCTCACATCCTTTGAAAACTTCAGAGGTACGCGGAGATCAGTGCCTCCAAAGGAGACGATGCCTGACTCCTCGTGAAACTTGATAGGAGTCCCAGGATTCCTGTGGCACGTGGAAAGGGACACTTGGTCTCCCGCCTCAGCTGGACAGGCGTCCCATTTGCCCTGCCAAGCCTCGAGGAGAATCTCGAGTTGTCCCTCGCAACTAGGCAGGAGTCCTGACGTCGCTGAACAAACACGTGGGTGGAAGGGCCATCCCCGTCGTAACTCGAGAATATACCCCAGGTTCCCGCCGCAACTCGAGAAAAACCATGAGACTTCCCCCTCGCCGTGAGATGAGGCCCGATTCCCCTACACTGTGGGCAGAGAAATTCCGTGTTGCACATCACATATGAAAGGAGCCTTGATTTCCTTCATGGCACTCCAGCGAAACCCCAAGAACACTGTTTCAAGGCTAGAGGAATCCTGAGGTCATTGTAGCAACACGAAAGAGCTCGGTGGACCAAAAATCATCTCGAGATGAGAGGTTAGTCCCAAACATCGACTCCAGAGGAATATCACCTAACCACAGGTACCTCAAGAGGAGGCTTCTCGCAGCTTTAGGTATGTGAGAGGGACCCTGAGTTTGCAGCCTCAAGTGGAATGGACACCGCAATGCCCTGACTCGAAATAAGGCCGGATATCACTGCATTGACATAAATGCAGGCTCGTCTTGCATCTCCCAAGACTAAAGGATGTCTGAATCCCCTGTGGAGACCACAGAGAAAGACCTAGTTCCCCACCTCATCGCGACCGGAGGCCTCACATCCTTTGAAAACTCCAGAGGTACGCGGAGATCAGTGCCTCCAAAGGAGACGATGCCTGACTCCTCGTGAAACTTGATGGGAGTCCCAGGATTCCTGTGGCACGTGGAAAGGGACCCTTGGTCTCCCGCCTCAGCTGGACAGGCGTCCCAATTGCCCTGCCAAGCCTCGAGGGGAATCCCGAGTTGTCCCTCGCAACTAGGCAGTAGTCCTGACATCGCTGAAAAAACACGTGTGTGGAAGGGCCATCCCCGTCGTAACTCGAGAATATACCCCAGATTCCCGCCGCATCTCGAGAAAAACCATGAGATTTCCCCCTCGCCGCGAGATGAGGCCCGATTCCCCTGCACTACGTGCAGAGCAATTCCGTGTTGCACATCACACATGAAAGGAGCCTTGATTTCCTTGATGGCACTCCAGAGGAACCCCAAGAACACTGTTTCAAGGCTAGAGGGATCCTGAGGTCAATGTAGTAACACAAAAGAGCTCCGTGGACCAAAAATCAACTCGAGATGAGAGGTTAGTCCCTGGCTTCGACTCCAGAGGAATACCACCTTACCACAAGCACCTCAAGAGGAGGCTTCTCTCAGCTCTAGCTATGTGAGAGGTACCCTGAGTTTGCGGCCTCAAGTGGAATGGACACCGCGATGCCCTGACTCGAAATAAGGCCGGATATCCCTGCAGTGACTTGAATGCAGGCTCGTCTTGCATCTCCCAAGACGAAAGGATGTCTGAATCCCCTGTGGAGACCACAGAGAACGACCTAGTTCCCCACCTCATTGCGACCGGAGGCCTCACATCTTTTGAAAACTCCAGAGGTACGCGGAGATCAGTGCCTCCAAAGGAGACGATGCCTGACTCCTCGGGAAACTTGATAGGAGTCCCAGGATTGCTGTGGCACGTGGAAAGGGACCCTTGGTCTACCGCCTCAGCTGGAGAGGCGTCCCAATTGCCCTGCCAAGCCTCGAGGAGAATCCCGAGTTGTCCCTCGCAACTAGGCAGGAGACCTGATGTCGCTGAAGAAACACGAGGGTGGATGGGCCATCCCCATCGTAACTCGATAATATAGCCCAGGTTCCCGCCGCAGCTCGAGAAAAACCATGAGACTTCCCCCTCGCCTCGAGATGAGGCCCGATTCCCCTACACTGCTGGCAGAGAAATTCCGTGTTGCACATCACACATGAAAGGAGCCTTGATTTCCTTGATGGCACTCCAGAGAAACCCCAAGAACACTGTTTCAAGGCTAGACGGATCCTGAGGTCACTGTAGCAACATGAAAGAGCTCCGTGGACCAAAAATCAACTCGAGATGAGAGGTTAGTCACTGGCTTCGACTCCAGAGGAATACCACCTTACCACAAGCACCTCAAGAGGAGGCTTCTCTCAGCTCTAGGTATGTGAGAGGTACCCTGAGTTTGCCGCCTCAAGTGGAATGGACACCGCGATGCACTGACTCGAAATAAGGCCGGATATCCCTGCAGTGACTTGAATGCAGGCTCGTCTTGCATCTCCCAAGACAAAAGGATGTCTGAATCCCCTGTGGAGACCACAGAGAAAGACCTAGTTCCCCACCTCATCGCGACCGGAGGCCTCACATCCTTTGAAAACTCCAGAGGTACGCGGAGATCAGTGCCTCCAAAGGAGACGATGCCTGATTCCTCTGAAACTTGATAGGAGTCCCAGGATTCCTGTGGTACGTGGAAAGGGACCCTTGGTCTCCCCCCTCAGCTGGAGAGGCGTCCCAATTGCCCTGCCAAGCCTCGAGGAGAATCCCGAGTTGTCCCTCGCAACTAGGCAGGAGTCCTGACATCGCTGAACAAACACGTGGGTGGATGGGCCATTCCCATCGTAACTCGATAATATAGCCCAGGTACCCGCCGCAACTCGAGATAAACCATAAAACTTCCCCCTCGCCGAGAGATGAAGCCCGATTCCCCTACACTGTGGGCAGAGAAATTCCGTGTTGCACATCACATATGAAAGGAGCCTGATTTCCTTCATGGCACTCCAGCGAAACCCCAAGAACACTGTTTCAAGGATAGAGGAATCCTGAGGTCACTGTAGCAACACGAAAGAACTCCGTGGACCACAAATCATCTCGAGATGAGAGGTTAGTCCCAAACTTCGACTCCAGAGGAATATCACCTAACCACAGGTACCTCAAGAGGAGGCTTCTCGCAGCTTTAGGTATGTGAGAGGGACCCTGAGTTTGCAGCCTCAAGTGGAATGGACACCGCAATGCCCTGACTCGAAATAAGGCCGTATATCACTGCATTGACATAAATGCAGGCTCGTCTTGCATCTCCCAAGACTAAAGGATGTCTGAATCCACTGTGGAGACCACAGAGAAAGACCTAGTTCCCCACCTCATCGCGACCGGAGGCCTCACATCCTTTGAAAACTCCAGAGGTACGCGGAGATCAGTGCCTCCAAAGGAGACGATGCCTGATTCCTCTGAAACTTGATAGGAGTCCCAGGATTCCTGTGGCACGTGGAAAGGGAACCTTGGTCTCCCCCCTCAGCTGGAGAGGCGTCCCAATTGCCCTGCCAAGCCTCGAGGAGAATCCCGAGTTGTCCCGCGCAACTAGGCAGGAGTCCTGACGTCGCTGAACAAACACGTG
The DNA here is from genome assembly GCF_910594005.1 of Cervus elaphus. Classification (NCBI taxonomy): domain Eukaryota; kingdom Metazoa; phylum Chordata; class Mammalia; order Artiodactyla; family Cervidae; genus Cervus; species Cervus elaphus. The sequence continues at coordinate 207,733 of NC_057842.1, read as the reverse complement.
GTTGGAAGGGCCATCCCCATCGTAACTCGAGAATATAGGCCAGGTTCCCGCCGCAACTCGAGAAAAACCATGAGAGTTCCCCCTCGCTGCGAGATGAGGCCCGATTCCCCTGCACTGCGTGCAGAGCAATTCCGTGTGGCACATCACACATGAAGGGAGCCTTGATTTCCTTGATGGCACTCCATTGAAAGCCCAAGAACACTGTTTCAAGGCTAGGGGGAACCTGAGGTCACTGTAGCAACACGAAAGAGCTCTGTGGACCAAAAATCAACTCGAGAGATGAGAGGTTAGTCCCTGGCTTCGACTCCAGAGGAATACCACCTTACCACAAGCACCACAAGAGGAGGCTTCTCTCAGCTCTAGGAATGTGAGAGGGACCCTGAGATTGCGGCCTCAAGTGGAATGGACACCGCGATACCGTGACTTAAAATAAGGCCAGATATCTCTGAAGTGACTTGAATGCCGGCTCGTCTTGCATCTCCCAAGATGAAAGGATGTTTGAATCCCTTGTGGAGACCACAGAGAACGACCTAGTTCCCCACCTCATCGCGACCGGAGGTCTCAAATTCTTTGAAAGCTCCAGAGGTACGCGGAGATCAGTGTCTCCAAAGGGGACGATGCCTGACTCCTCGTGAAAATTGATAGGAGTCCCAGAATTCCTGTGGCACGTGGACAGGGACCCTTGGTCTCCCGCCTCAGCTGGAGAGGCATCCCAATTGTCCTGCCAAGCCTCGAGAAGAATCCCGAGTTGTCCCTCGCAACAGGGCAGGAGTCCTGACATCGCTGAACAAACACGTGTGTGTAAGGGCCATCCCCGTCGTAACTCGAGAATATACCCCAGGTTCCCACCGCAACCCAAGAAAAACCATGAGACTTCCCCCTCGCCGCAAAATGAGGACCGATACCCTGCACTGCGTGCAGAGCAATTCCGTTTTGCACATCACACATGAAAGGAGCCTTGATTTCCTTGATGGCACTCCATTGAAAGCCCAAGAACACTGTTTCAAGGCTAGAGGGAACCTGAGGTCACTGTAGCAACACGAAAGAGCTCTGTGGACAAAAATCAACTCGAGATGAGAGGTTAGTCCCTGGCTTCGACTCCAGAGAAATACCACCTTACCACAAGCACCTCAAGAGGAGGCTTCGCTCAGCTCTAGGTATGTGAAAGGGACCTGAGTTTGCAGCCTCAAGTGGAAGGGACACCGCGATGCCCTGACTCGAAATAAGCCTGGATATCCGTGCAGTGACTTGAATGCAGGCTCGTCTTGCATTTCCCATGATGAAAGGATGTCTGAATCCCCTGTGTAGACCACAGAGAAAGACCTAGTTCCCCACCTCATCGCGACCGGAGGCCTCACATCCTTTGAAAACTCCAGAGGTACGCGGAGATCAGTGCCTCCAAAGGAGACGATGCCTGATTCCTCGTGAAACTTGATAGGAGTCCCAGGATTCCTGTTGCACGTGGAAAGGGACCCTTGGTCTCCCGCCTCAGCTGGAGAGACGTCCCAATTGCCATGCCAAGCCTCGAGGAGAATCCCGAGTTGTCCCTCGCAACTAGGCAGGAGACCTGATGTCGGTGAACAAACACGTGGGTGAAAGGGCCATTCCCGTCGTAACTCGAGAATATACCCCAGGTTCCCGCCGCAACTCGAGAAAAACCATGAGACTTCCCCCTCGCCGTGAGATGAGGCCAGATTCCCTGCACTGCGTGCAGAGCAATTCCGTGTTGCACATCACACATGAAAGGAGCCTTGATTTCCTTGATGGCACTCCAGAGAAACCCCAAGAACACTGTTTCAAGGCTAGAGGCATCCTGAGGTCACTGTAGCAACACGAAAGAGCTCCGTGGACCAAAAATCAACTCGAGATGAGAGGTTAGTCCCTGGCTTCGACTCCAGAGGAATACCACCTTACCACAGCACCTTAAGAGGAGGCTTCTCTCAGCTCTAGGAATGTGAGAGGGACCCTGATTTTGCGGCCTCAAGTGGAATGGACACCGTGATTCCCTGACTCGAAATAAGGCCGGATATCCCTGCAGTGACTTGAATGCCGGCTCGTCTTGCATCTCCCAAGATGAAAGGATGTTTGAATCCCTTGTGGAGACGACAGAGAACGACCTAGTGCCCCACCTCATCGCGACCGGAGGTCTCAAATTCTTTGAAAACTCCAGAGGTACGCGGAGATCAGTGCCTCCAAAGGAGACGATGCCTGACTCCTCGTGAAAATTGATAGGAGTCCCAGAATTCCTGTGGCACGTGGACAGGGACCCTTGGTCTCCCGCCTCAGCTGGAGAGGCATCCCAATTGTCCTGCCAAGCCTCGAGAAGAATCCCGAGTTGTCCCTCGCAACAGGGCAGGAGTCCTGACATCGCTGAACAAACACGTGTGTGTAAGGGCCATCCCCGTCGTAACTCGAGAATATACCCCAGGTTCCCACCGCAACCCAAGAAAAACCATGAGACTTCCCCCTCGCCGCAAAATGAGGACCGATACCCTGCACTGCGTGCAGAGCAATTCCGTTTTGCACATCACACATGAAAGGAGCCTTGATTTCCTTGATGGCACTCCATTGAAAGCCCAAGAACACTGTTTCAAGGCTAGAGGGAACCTGAGGTCACTGTAGCAACACGAAAGAGCTCTGTGGACAAAAATCAACTCGAGATGAGAGGTTAGTCCCTGGCTTCGACTCCAGAGAAATACCACCTTACCACAAGCACCTCAAGAGGAGGCTTCGCTCAGCTCTAGGTATGTGAAAGGGACCTGAGTTTGCAGCCTCAAGTGGAATGGACACCGCGATGCCCTGACTCGAAATAAGCCTGGATATCCGTGCAGTGACTTGAATGCAGGCTCGTCTTGCATTTCCCATGATGAAAGGATGTCTGAATCCCCTGTGTAGACCACAGAGAAAGACCTAGTTCCCCACCTCATCGCGACCGGAGGCCTCACATCCTTTGAAAACTCCAGAGGTACGCGGAGATCAGTGCCTCCAAAGGAGACGATGCCTGATTCCTCGTGAAACTTGATAGGAGTCCCAGGATTCCTGTTGCACGTGGAAAGGGACCCTTGGTCTCCCGCCTCAGCTGGAGAGACGTCCCAATTGCCATGCCAAGCCTCGAGGAGAATCCCGAGTTGTCCCTCGCAACTAGGCAGGAGACCTGATGTCGGTGAACAAACACGTGGGTGAAAGGGCCATTCCCGTCGTAACTCGAGAATATACCCCAGGTTCCCGCCGCAACTCGAGAAAAACCATGAGACTTCCCCCTCGCCGTGAGATGAGGCCAGATTCCATGCACTGCGTGCAGAGCAATTCCGTGTTGCACATCACACATGAAAGGAGCCTTGATTTCCTTGATGGCACTCCAGAGAAACCCCAAGAACACTGTTTCAAGGCTAGAGGCATCCTGAGGTCACTGTAGCAACACGAAAGAGCTCCGTGGACCAAAAATCAACTCGAGATGAGAGGTTAGTCCCTGGCTTCGACTCCAGAGGAATACCACCTTACCACAGCACCTTAAGAGGAGGCTTCTCTCAGCTCTAGGAATGTGAGAGGGACCCTGATTTTGCGGCCTCAAGTGGAATGGACACCGTGATTCCCTGACTCGAAATAAGGCCGGATATCCCTGCAGTGACTTGAAGGCCGGCTCGTCTTGCATCTCCCAAGATGAAAGGATGTTTGAATCCCTTGTGGAGACGACAGAGAACGACCTAGTGCCCCACCTCATCGCGACCGGAGGTCTCAAATTCTTTGAAAACTCCAGAGGTACGCGGAGATCAGTGCCTCCAAAGGAGACGATGCCTGACTCCTCGTGAAAATTGATAGGAGTCCCAGAATTCCTGTGGCACGTGGACAGGGACCCTTGGTCTCCCGCCTCAGCTGGAGAGGCATCCCAATTGTCCTGCCAAGCCTCGAGAAGAATCCCGAGTTGTCCCTCGCAACAGGGCAGGAGTCCTGACATCGCTGAACAAACACGTGTGTGTAAGGGCCATCCCCGTCGTAACTCGAGAATATACCCCAGGTTCCCACCGCAACTCAAGAAAAACCATGAGACTTCCCCCTCGCCGCAAAATGAGGACCGATACCCTGCACTGCGTGCAGAGCAATTCCGTTTTGCACATCACACATGAAAGGAGCCTTGATTTCCTTGATGGCACTCCATTGAAAGCCCAAGAACACTGTTTCAAGGCGAGAGGGAACCTGAGGTCACTGTAGCAACACGAAAGAGCTCTGTGGACCAAAAATCAACTCGAGATGAGAGGTTAGTCCCTGGCTTCGACTCCAGAGAAATACCACCTTACCACAAGCACCTCAAGAGGAGGCTTCGCTCAGCTCTAGGTATGTGAAAGGGACCTGAGTTTGCGGCCTCAAGTGGAATGGACACCGCGATGCCCTGACTCGAAATAAGCCTGGATATCCCTGCAGTCACTTGAATGCAGGCTTGTCTTTCATCTCCCAAGACGAAAGGATGTCTGAATCCCATGTGGAGACCACAGAGAAAGACCTAGTTCCCCACCTCATCGCGACCGGAGGCCTCACATCCTTTGAAAACTCCAGAGGTATGCGGAGATCAGTGCCTCCAAAGGAGACGATGCCTGACTCCTCGTGAATCTTGATGGGAGTCCCAGGATTCCTGTGGCACGTGGAAAGGGACCCTTGGTCTCCCGCTTCAGCTGGAGAGGAGTCCCAATTGCCCTGCCAAGCCTCGAGGAGAATCCCGAGTTGTCTTTCGCAACTAGGCAGAAGTCCTGACGTCGCTGAACAAACACGTGGGTGGAAGGGCCATCCCCGTCGTAACTCGAGAATATTCCCCAGGTTCCCGCCGCAACTCGAGAGAAACCATGAGACTTCCCCCTCGCCGAGAGATGAGGCCCGATTCCCCTGCACTGCGTGCAGAGCAATTCCGTGTTGCACATCACACATGAAAGGAACCTTGATTTCCTTGATGGCACTCCAGAGAATCCCCAAGAACACTGTTTCAAGGCTAGAGGGATCCTGAGGTCACTGTAGCAACATGAAAGAGCTCCGTGGACCAAAAATCAACTCGAGATGAGAGGTTAGTCCCTGGCTTCGACTCCAGAGGAATACCACCTTACCACAGCACCTTAAGAGGAGGCTTCTCTCAGCTCTAGGAATGTGAGAGGGACCCTGATTTTGCGGCCTCAAGTGGAATGGACACCGTGATTCCCTGACTCGAAATAAGGCCGGATATCCCTGCAGTGACTTGAATGCCGGCTCGTCTTGCATCTCCCAAATGAAAGGATGTTTGAATCCCTTGTGGAGACGACAGAGAACGACCTAGTGCCCCACCTCATCGCGACCGGAGGTCTCAAATTCTTTGAAAACTCCAGAGGTACGCGGAGATCAGTGCCTCCAAAGGAGACGATGCCTGACTCCTCGTGAAACTTGATAGGAGTCCCAGGATTTCTGTGGCACGTGGAAAGGAACCCTTGGTCTCCCGCCTCAGCTGGAGAGGCGTCCTATTGCGCTGCCAAGCCTCGAGGAGAATCCAGAATTGTTCCTCGCAACTAGGCAGGAGTCCTGACGTCGCTGAACAAACACGTCTGTGGAAGGGCCATTCCCGTCGTAACTCAAGAATATACCCCAGGTTCCCGCCGCAACTCGAGAAAAACCATCAGACTTCCCCCTCGCCGCGAGATGAGGCCCGATTCCCCCGCACTGCGTGCACAGCAATTCCGTGTTGCACATCACACATGAAAGGAGCCTTGATTTCCTTGATGGCACTACAGAGAAACCCCAAGAACACTGTTTCAAGGCTAGTGGGATCCTGAGGTCACTGCAGCAACATGAAAGTGCTCCGTCGACCAAAAATCAACTCGAGATGAGAGGTTAGTCCCTGGCTTCGACTCCAGAGGAATACCACCTTACCACAAGCACCTCAAGAGGACGCTTCTCTCAGCTCTAGGTATGTGAGAGGGACCCTGAGTTTGTGGCCTCAAATGGAATGGACACCGCGATGCCATGAGTCCAAATAAGGCCGAATATCCCTGCAGTGCCTTGAATGCAGGCTCGTCTTGCATCTCCCAAGATGAAAGGATGTCTGAATCCCCTGTGGAGACCACAGAGAAAGACCTAGTTCCCCACCACATCGCCACCGGAGTCCTCACATCCTTTGAAAACTCCAGAGGTACGCGGAGATTAGTGCCTCCAAAGGAGACGATGCCTGACTCCTCGTGAAAATTGATAGGAGTCCCAGGATTCCTGTGGCTTGTGGAAAGGGACACTTGGTCTCCCGCCTCAGCTGGAGAGGCGTCCCAATTGCTCTGCCATGCCTCGAGGAGAATCCCGAGTTGTCCCTCGCAACTAGGCATGAGTCCTGACATCGCTGAACAAACACGTGTGTGGAAGCGCCATCCCCGTCGTAACTCGAGAATATACCCCAGGTTCCCGCTGCAACTCGAGAAAAACCATGAGACTTCCCCCTCGCCGCGAGATGAGGCCCGATTCCCCTGCACTGCGTGCAGAGCAATTCCGTGTTGCACATCACACATGAAAGGAGCCTTGATTTCCTTGATGGCACTCCAGGGACACCCGAAGAACACTGTTTCAAGGCTAGAGGGATCCTGAGGTCACTGTAGCAACACGAAAGAGCTCCATGGACCAAACATCGACTCCAGATGAGAGGTTAGTCCCTGGCTTCGACTCCAGAGGAATACCACCTTACCATAAGCACCTCAAGAGGAGGCTTCTCTCAGCTCTAGGTATGTGAGAGGGACCCTGATTTAGCGGCCTCCAGTGGAATGTACACCGCGATGCCCTGACTCGAAATAAGGCCGGATATCCCTGCAGTGACTTGAATGCAGTCTCGTCTTGCATCTCCCAAGACGAAAAGATGTCTGAATCCCCTGTGGAGACTACAGAGAAAGACCTAGTTCCCCACCTCATCGCGACCGGAGGCCTCACATACTTTGAAATCTCCAGAGGTACGCGGAGATCAGTGCCTCCAAAGGAGACGATGCCTGACTCCTCGTGAAACTTGATAGGAGTCCCAGGATTCCTCTGGCACGTGGAAAGGGACCCTTGGTCTCCAGCCTCAGCTGGAGGAGCGTCCCAATTGCCCTGCCAAGCCTCGAGGAGAATCCCGAGTTGTCCCTCGCAACTAGGCAGGAGTCCTGACGTGGCTGAACTAACACGTGTTTGGAAGGGGCATCCCCGTCGTAACTCTAGAATATAACCCAGGTTCCCGCCGCAACTCCAGAAAAACCATGAGACTTCCCCCTCGTCGTGAGATGAGGCCCGATTCCCCTGCACTGCGTGCAGAGCAATTCCGTGTTGCACATCACACATGAAAGTGAAAGGTTGTTGCTGAACGATAAGACGCGGGATTCTTGGCCTCCGGAGGAGACGAATTCAATCCGGGGCCAGAGACGAGGCTGGATCGTTCAGAGCTTTTGTTTAATAAAGTTTTATTAAAGTATAGAGAAAGCTTCTGACATAGGCATCAGAAGGGGGCAAAAGAGTACCCCCCTCCTAGTCTTTAGCTGTATGTTATATAGTCACTCACAGTTTGTTAATGAAATGAAAGGAATGTCATAAAATTTAGAATGGCATCAGATAATTCATCCCAGGCCATAAAACGATTGACTTGAATCTTTTAGAAGGGCAGAATACCAACAAATAGTTCCGTTTACATAGATTAGGAGAACAATACCTGAGGAAGTAAGTTAGGCCATTTAGTGGAACCAACTTGAAGATTGAGTCTGGGGTTCATTAACATAGCTTAAGACCACATTTCCATACGAAAAAGGCATGTATTGGTTAACTCAAACTTTGAGAGTGGTTAGCTTTAGGTGAGACCAGAATGTTAAGAGAAACCTCCTTTTAATTTGTATAGAGAAGGAAAAACAGATCGCTGGTTTGTTTCTTCTTGCCATTTAAGAGAGATAAAAATGTCTGGCACTTACAGCCTCTTTCCTCCATTTGGAGACCCCTGGCCTTCCTGCCTGTTACCCTCTCATTCCCCCCTTTTCTTTTAGGAGAATTATGTTGCCTAGGGAAAAGGGGCGTCGTTTTCATTCCATAACTGCTTCCGAGCTGACAAGGGGCGTTGTCCCTAAATTGGTGAGGCAACATATTCTCCTAATCCTCATAATGAGGATGTCTGATCCAGGGGTCCCAAATAGTAGTCGGAAGAAGCTGCAGTGATAGCAAGAGTTTGAGCAACCATTTGTAACTTAAAAACTTTCAGGCGACTAGAAACAAGTCCAGTTACACAGTTACAGATGCAGGGAGCAAACAGCAAAAACAAAACAATCAGAATTAAAAGTCACGTTATGTCCATAGTTAAGGTACAAAGTATTGCACCAGTCCATTCTAGGGTTGTTAGATGTCATCAGACGAAGAAGAGGCATCACATGTGATTGTTGTCGAAGGTATTCGCAGACTTGGAGAAAGTCTTTTCCTTGAAGTGGAGATGTCCACCAAGGGAAGCCTTCCACTGATGAAGAGGGGAGTGTTCCGCAGACCCAACAGTTAGACCGATTGTGGAATGCAGCATAGGAGTGAGCCCAGGACAGGAAGGCATTGTCTTGAGGATCAAAGGGCAGACTCAGGATTTCTGGAGTCAGCAGAAGTAGGCTCACATAGATTATCAGGCCCATCTGAAACATACAAAGTCAGAGCATAGAAAGTAAAACATAAAATGACATCACTTAGTTCTGGTCAGGGTGCCACCTCTTGACTCGAGTGTGATGTACCCACGAATCAATTCCTGGGACTTTGACAGCTGTGGGAGAAGAAAGAATAACCTGGTAAGGGCCTTCCCAGAGGGGCTCGAGGGATGAGCCCCCAGATCCCAATGTTTTTATGAGGACCTCGGTTCCTGGCTCAAATAGAGGCTTGCTGGATTCAGAGGCTGGGTCAGGAGTCGTCTCCCGGAGTTCTTTTAAGGCCTGTTGAAAAGCTGAGAGTTGAGTTACATAATTAGTTAACTCTAAGGCCTCAGGATCTATAACAATGTCTGTGCGTAAGAAAGGCCTTCCATAAATACATTCAAAGGGGGACAGTCCCTCCTTTTTTGGGGCAGTTCGAGCCCTCATTAAAGCTATGGGTAGGACTTTAATCCAGTTGTCTTGTGTTTCTTGAGTTAATTTGCGCAGATGTCTTTTGATAATGTCATTAGCTTTTTCAACCTTTCCTGAGGATTGGGGTCTCCAGGAACAGTGTAAGTGATACTCTATTCCTAGAGCTTTGGACACCCCCTGAGTTACAGCAGCTTTAAAGGCGGAGCCATTGTCGCTCTGAAGGCTCCGTGGCAGCCCAAACCTGGGGATAATTTCATGGATTAAAATCTTTATAACCTCCTTAGCTTGTTCACTACGACAGGGGAACGCCTCAATCCATCCAGTAAAAGTATCCACCCAAACTTGTAAGCAAGAATATCCATTAGCTTTTGGCATATGAGTAAAATCAATTTCCCAGTCCTCTCCAGGATACTTTCCCTTTCGTTGTAATCCAGATTTTGCTAGCTTTTCAGTCTTTGGGTTATTTTTTTGACATATCTCACACCGTTTGATAATGTTCTTTAAAGTTTTTATTATATTTTTACCTTCAAACAAACGAGAAGCCATCTGGTAAGTACTTTCTACACCCAAATGAAAACTCTGATGTAAACCCTTAAGAATTTTCCACTGAGCATTTTCAGGAATTATTAATCGTCCATCCTCGGACTGTAACCATCCTTTATCAGTAATCTTTGCTCCTCTTTTCTCATATCTTTCTAATTCTTCCTCAGTATATTGTGGTTTTTCCTGTTCCACAGGACCTGTCCAGATCAAAGGCGTCTGTAGGGAGGGGGTTTCGTAAAGTGCCGCTTTTTTGGCTTGAGAATCAGCCAGCAGGTTACCGGCAGCTACTTTACTCCCATCCCTGTTGTGCCCTTTGCAATGCATAACCGCTACTTCTTTAGGACAATAGATAGCAGTTAAAAGTCTCTCAATCTCTCTGAAATGCTTAATAGGTTCTCCTGTTGCTGTTTTAAACTGTCTTTCTTTCCATATTGCAGCATGAGCATGTAAAGTCAAATAAGCATACTTAGAATCAGTGTAGATATTTACTCGCTGTCCTTTGCTTAACTCTAGAGCTCGGGTCAGAGCCACAAGCTCCGCTAACTGGGCACTGGTTCCCTGGGGGAGAGATTTTGCTTCTAAAACCTGTTCAGCAGTCACCACAGTGTAACCTGCTTTGCGCTTTCCATCCCAAACAAAAGAACTGCCATCTGTAAATATTTCCATGTCAGGATTGTCTAATGGGGTATCCATTAGATCCTCCCGAGCTGCATAGTTTAAGGTTAGGAATTGGGAACAATCGTGATCAGGTGTTTCATCTTCCTTCTCAGGAAGGAAAGTGGCAGGATTTAAATTTCCACAAATTTTAAGCTTAGTTACTGGTCCTTCTAACAACAGTGACTGATATTTAAGAAGCCTACTGTCTGTCATCCAAATATTAACCTTAGAATTCAAGATTCCACTCACATCATGAGAAGTCAGTACAGTAAGGTTTCGTCCATTAATTATTTTTAAAGCTTCAGGTGCTAATAAAGCCGCTGCCCCAATTACTCTTAGGCAGTGGGGCCACCCACGTGCAATTACATCTAATTCTTTGCTTAGATAAGCAATAGGTTGCTGGTGAGGCCCCCGGGGTTGTGTCAAAACTCCCAAGGCCATACCTTTTCTTTCAGTGACAAACAGGTTAAATTCTGACCCTGTGGGCAAACTCAAAGCGGGAGCTTGCAGGAGAGCAGTCTGAAGAACCTTGAAAGCCTTTTGAGTATCTGGAGACCAAACCAGTTTGTCGGTTTGGGCCCGCTGAGTTTCAGCTATAAGTTTATATAAAGGCCGGGCAAGTTCCCCATAGCTCGGAATCCAAATACGACAGTAGCCTGTGATTCCCAAAAATCCTCTCAATTGTCTTAAAGTCATAGGTAGGGGATGGTTTAGTATAGGTTTAATTCTCTCAGGGCCTATGGCCCTAGTCCCTTCTGAGATGATTAGGCCCAGATATCTAACAGATTGTTGACAAAGCTGAGCCTTTTCTCTTGATGCCTTGTACCCACAGCCTGCCAGAAAGTTTAAGAAATCTTCTGAGGCTCGTGAACAAGCTTCCTCTGTCTCAGCACAGAGCAAAATATCATCTACATATTGTAACACTACCGCTTCAGAGCTATTAAAGTTTTGTAGATCTCGTGACAAACTTTGTCCAAATAAGTGAGGACTGTCACGAAATCCCTGCGGCAAAACTGTCCAGGTTAACTGGGAAGCTGGCTGTGTAGGATCTTCAAAGGCAAATAGAAATTGACTTTCCTCCGCCAAAGGCACTGAATAGAAGGCATCTTTTAAATCAATTACTGAAAAATATTTGGCTCGTTCAGGAATTTCAGACAATAGAGTATAAGGATTAGGCACCACAGGGTGTAAAGGAACCACAGCCTCATTTATTATTCGTAAATCTTGAACTAATCTCCATTTATCATTTGATTTTTTTACACCCAAAATAGGAGTGTTGCATGGACTGTTACAGGGAACTAATATTCCCTGCTCCTTTAAATTCTCAATGATGGGTTTTAACCCTTCCTTAACCTCAGGTTTCAGTGGATACTGCTTCTTATGTGGGAATAGGTGTGGGTCCTTGAGCTTGACAACTACAGGAATAGCATTTTGTGCTCGACCCACAGATTTTCCATCAGCCCACACTCTCGGATTCACATTTTGTTCAACTAAAGGGAGAGAAAGGGAAGGCTCCATATTCATGAAAACAGAGGCATGGACTTTGCTCAGTATATCCCTCCCCAAAAGGGGTGAGGGTGATTCTGGCACGATAAGAAACTCGTGTGAAAATAGCACAGAATCCCAGTTGCATGATAGAGAATAACTGAAGTAATACCTTTTGGCTCGTCCAGACAGTCCCATTACGGAAGCGGATCGGGAAGAAAGTGGGCCAGGGGCTTCAGTAAGCACGGAGTAAGTTGCCCCAGTATCTAAAAGGAAATTGACGGATTGGCCTCCCACCGTTATCAATACCCGGGGTTCCTCAGGTGTAATTAGGACGGGAGCTTGTGTGGGGACCCCCGGGCACCTTCAGTCCTGATTGTCTTGAGAGTCAGACCCCTGAGACCTACGCCTCTGGGGGCAGTCTCTCCTCCAGTGTGGTCCCTTGCAGACCGGACAGGGAGCCGGGGGCGGCTTAGATGCCTGAGGGCAATCCTGCTTGAGATGCCCCTCCTTTCCACAGCAATAGCAAGCCCATCCCTTTTCACCTGGGTCCCTCTGGGCATTTTTCTCAGGCTGCTTAAGAACGGTTTTCATAGCCATTGCGAGGGCTTCCGCCTTTTCCTTCGTCTTTTTCTGCCTTTCTTTCTTTTCCTCATATTCCCTACCATAATAGACTGTCTGAGCCAGTTGTAACAGATTATCTAAAGACTGATTTGGTCCATACGCCCGTTTTGATAACTTACGGCGAATATCTGGAGCCGACTGAGTGAGAAATTTATCTTTTAAGATCACTTTCCCTTCTTCACTTTCGGGATCAATCTCAGTGAATCTGCGAAGGGCTTCTCTCAGTCTATCTAGGAATTTACCAGGAGCTTCCTTTTCCTCCTGTTCTATGTCTGCCAGTTTGCCATAGTTTAAAGGCTTAGAACGTGCCTGTCTGAGTCCTTCAAGAATACATCTGACAAAATGACTCTGATCCCATCTTCCTTTAGCAGTGTTATAGTCCCAGTCTGGTTCTGTAGCTGGGACCGCCTGACTCCCAGTGGGGAGGGCAGTTATCTCGTCCTCCCTCTTTCCCACTGATTCATTACCAAGCCACTCATCACCATAAGCAACCGCTTTCCCCAAAACTCGAGCCTTTGAGTCGGGAGTCAGCGTTTGTCCCAAGATATACATCACATCCTTCCAAGTGAGGTCATAATGCAGAGTAACACCTTTAAAAGCTCTAATATATTTTTCTGGGTCCTCTAAATAGTCTCCCAGGTCCTCTTTAATTCTTTGTATCTCTTGATAAGAAAAAGGCTTATTAACTCTCATAGACTGATAATTTCTCCCGGTGGGTACTTCGTGAAGAGGCAACAGCATGAGTGGCTGTCCCTCAGTCTCTCTGGCTACTCTGGACATATCCCAGGGATAGATTGGAGAAACCTGCTTTTCTTTATCTCTTTGCCTCCTGTCCTCTATCTCATCTCTTACTTCGATGGTCTGAGTTTCTACTGAAACCAGAGTAGTCTGAAGTCGTACTGAGACAGGAGTTGTTTGGACCTCTACATGAGCAATTCGAATCTCAATTTGGGTTCCCACTGAGACCGAGGCAGTTTGAGTCTCAGTTTGTGTTTCCACTGAGACCAAAGCAGTTTGAGTCTCAGTTTGTGTTTCTACTGAGACCAAAGCAGTTTGAACCTCAGCTTGGAGACCCGGATACAGGGGCAAAGTAGGAGGACAGGGGGGAGCGGAAGGTTTCACACCCAAATCTACACCCTTAGGACATAAGTCTGGCATATTTCGCAGAGAGAAAAAGGGCAACACATACGCTACTTCTACCCATTTCCCTTGCTTTTTACAGAACCGGTCTAATTGTAAAACAGTGTTATACTTAAGAGACCCTCCAACTGGCCACCGTTCGCCGTCCTCCAGTGGGTACCGCGGCCATGCAGTATCACATAGGAAGACCAGGTGTGTCTTCTTTAAGCCCTGGGGATCAAATCTATCCCAGTTTTTCAGGATACAGTTCAAAGGAGTGAGGCTAGAATTGTTAGCTCCCATCTGTAAGAGAGAAAAAAAGCGACCAGCGCCATTTTTTCTACCGGAGGCGTCCCTCCCTGCTCTAGATGGGGGTGTAGACAGACGTTACACCAAAAGCTTTTCCTTCCTGGTCGGACTTAGTCTGTCTCTTACTGATGCAGGCGTCACACGCATCCCTCCCGGTTCTACCACCGAGACGGGGTGGGGATGCACCAGGGGTAGACCTGATGGCATCCCTGACTGACGTCCAGCCCTTCACCTCGCTTGCCTCTGATGCCACCCGGGGCGCAATCAGAGTAACCTTCCGGAATGCCTCCCAAGCTAAGACCTCTGGGGGACACATTCATCACCTGAGTGCCTGTGCACGACCCTGAGTACATTCCTGACCGCAATAAGACCGATACAACATGAAACTGAGATGTTCCTTCCAAGCGTCACCACACCGGTATAAGAGCCTCCTCTGGTCCACTAAGAGCCAGTGTTACCAAAGGAAAAAACCATTGCAGTTCCAATCTGAGTAACCTTTAACCTCAGAGATGCTCTGGGAGTTGGAGTTCCATCTAGCTTCCGAACTTTCCATGCCTAGCGAGGCTAGGCGCTTCCTGACTACCAATCTAAGTTTGAGACCTAGACCACAGTAGAGTAGCAACATAGGTCACAGGTCCCTTGAAAGTCTATGATCCGATAGATAAGGTTAGTACTTCTAATTCCCAAGGAGTTATGAAATGGTCAAAGAGACCAAAAAGTTTGACCGAGAAAGGAGAGTTCGGTCCACACGCTTTGCCCGTTTCTGGTCAGTTCCCGAAGGAGACATTGGTTGCCTCTTGGCATTGGCATGTTGGTATAAACCCCCGACAGGTTTTTGCCATAGCCTTATGAGGTCACCGCGGGACCGCAGAGCAGGGCTTCTCACTTGCTTCGCGCAGGGCGTTTCATTTATTCACACAAGCACACCATAGAGTTAGTAAAGTACAGCGGAAAACGTGTTCGCTAGGAGAACAAAGAACTAGAGCTCCAAGCATCCTTACCTTGTCCTGAAGGATCCCGGACGAGCCCCCAAGATGAAAGGTTGTTGCTGAACGATAAGACGCGGGATTCTTGGCCTCCGGAGGAGACGAATTCAATCCGGGGCCAGAGACGAGGCTGGATCGCTCAGAGCTTTTGTGTAATAAAGTTTTATTAAAGTATAGAGAAAGCTTCTGACATAGGCATCAGAAGGGGGCAAAAGAGTACCCCCCTCCTAGTCTTTAGCTGTATGTTATATAGTCACTCACAGTTTGTTAATGAAATGAAAGGAATGTCATAAAATTTAGAATGGCATCAGATAATTCATCCCAGGCCATAAAACGATTGACTTGAATCTTTTAGAAGGGCAGAATACCAACAAATAGTTCCGTTTACATAGATTAGGAGAACAATACCTGAGGAAGTAAGTTAGGCCATTTAGTGGAACCAACTTGAAGATTGAGTCTGGGGTTCATTAACATAGCTTAAGACCACATTTCCATACGAAAAAGGCATGTATTGGTTAACTCAAACTTTGAGAGTGGTTAGCTTTAGGTGAGACCAGAATGTTAAGAGAAACCTCCTTTTAATTTGTATAGAGAAGGAAAAACAGATCGCTGGTTTGTTTCTTCTTGTCATTTAAGAGAGATAAAAATGTCTGGCACTTACAGCCTCTTTCCTCCATTTGGAGACGCCTGGCCTTCCTGCCTGTTACCCTTTCAAAAGGAGCCTTGATTTCCTTGATGGCACTCCAGAGAAACCCCAAGAACAATGTTTCAAGGCTAGAGTGAACCTGAGGTCACTGTAGCAACACGAAAGAGCTCTGTGGACCAAGAATCCACTCGAAATGAGAGGTTAGTCCCTGACTTCGACTCCAGAGGAATACCACCTTACCACAAGCACCTCAAGAGGAGGCTCCTCTCAGCTCTAGGTATGTGAGAGGTACCCTGAGTTTGCGGCCTCAAGTGGAATGGACATCGCGATGCCCTGACTCGAAATAAGGCCGGATATCCCTGCAGTGACTTGAATGCAGGCTCGTCTTGCATCTCCCAAGACGAAAGGATGTCTGAATCCCCTGTGGAGACCACAGAGAACGACCTAGTTCCCCACCTCATCGCGACCGGAGGCCTCACATCCTTTGAAAACTCCAGAGGTACGCGGAGATCAGTGCCTCCAAAGGAGAGGATGCCTGAGTCCTCGGGAAACTTGATAGGAGTCCCAGGATTGCTGTTGCACGTGGAAAGGGACCCTTGGTCTCCCGCCTCAGCTGGAGAGGCGTCCCAATTGCCCTGCCAAGCCTCGAGGAGAATCCCGAGTTGTCCCTCGCAACTAGGCAGGAGACCTGATGTCGCTGAAGAAACACGAGGGTGGATGGGCCATCCCCATCGTAACTCGATAATATAGCCCAGGTTCCCGCCGCAGCTCGAGAAAAACCAAGAGACTTCCCCCTCGCCTCGAGATGAGGCCCGATTCCCCTACACTGCTGGCAGAGAAATTCCGTGTTGCACATCACACATGAAAGGAGCCTTGATTTCCTTGATGGCACTCCAGAGAAACCCCAAGAACACTGTTTCAATGCTAGAGGGATCCTGAGGTCACTGTAGCAACATGAAAGAGCTCCGTGGACCAAAAATCAACTCGAGATGAGAGGTTAGTCCCTGGCTTCGACTCCAGAGAAATACCGCCTTACCACAAGCACCTCAAGAGGAGGCTTCTCTCAGCTCTAGGTATGTGAGAGGGACCCTGAGTTTGCCGCCTCAAGTGGAATGGACACCGCGATGCACTGACTCGAAATAAGGCCGGATATCCCTGCAGTGACTTGAATGCAGGCTCGTCTTGCATCTCCCAAGACGAAAGGATGTCTGAATCCCCTGTGGAGACCACAGAGAAAGACCTAGTTCCCCACCTCATCGCGACCGGAGGCCTCACATAATTTGAAAACTCCAGAGGTACGCGGAGATCAGTGCCTCCAAAGGAGACGATGCCTGATTCCTCTGAAACTTGATAGGAGTCCCAGGATTCCTGTGGTACGTGGAAAGGGAACCTTGGTCTCCCCCCTCAGCTGGAGAGGCGTCCCAATTGCCCTGCCAAGCCTCGAGGAGAATCCCGAGTTGTCCCGCGCAACTAGGCAGGAGTCCTGACGTCGCTGAACAAACACGTGGTTGGAAGGGCCATCCCCATCGTAACTCGAGAATATAGGCCAGGTTCCCGCCGCAACTCGAGAAAAACCATGAGAGTTCCCCCTCGCTGCGAGATGAGGCCCGATTCCCCTGCACTGCGTGCAGAGCAATTCCGTGTGGCACATCACACATGAAAGGAGCCTTGATTTCCTTGATGGCACTCCAGAGAAACCCCAAGAACACTGTTTCAAGGCTAGAGGGATCCTGAGGTCACTGTAGCAGCACGAAATAGCTCCGTGGACCAAAAATCAACTCGAAATGAGACGTTAGTCCCTGGCTTCGACTCCAGAGGAATACCACCTTACCACAAGCACCTCAAGAGGACGCTTCTCTCAGCTCTAGGTATGTGAGAGGGACCCTGAGTTTGCCGCCTCAAGTGGAATGGACACCGCGATGCCCTGACTCGAAATAAGGCCAGATATCCCTGCAGTGACTTGAATGCAGGCTCGTCTTGCATCTCCCAAGACGAAAGGATGTCTGAGTCCCCTGTGGAGACCACAGAGAAAGACCTAGTTCCCCACCTCATCGCGACCGGAGGCCTCACATCCTTTGAAAACTCCAGAGGTACACGGAGATCAGTGCCTCCAAAGGAGACGATGCCTGACTCCTCGTGAAACTTGATAGGAGTCCCAGGATTCCTGTGGCACGTGGAAAGCGACCCTTGGTCTTCCGCCTCAGCTGGAGAGGCGTCCCAATTGCCCTGCCAAGCCTCGAGGAGAATCCCGAATTGTCCCTCGCAACTAGGCAGGAGTCCTAACGTGGCTGAACAAACACGTGGGTGGAAGGGCCATCCCCGTCGTAACTCGAGAATATACCCCAGGTTCCCGCCGCAACTCGAAAAAAGCCATGAGACGTCCCCCTCGCTGCTAGATGAGGCCCGATTCCCCTGCATTGCGTGCAGAGCAATTCCGAGTTGCACATCACACTTGAAAGGAGGCTTGATTTCCTTGATGGCACTCCAGAGAAACCCCAAGAACACTGTTTCAAGGCGAGAGGGATCCTGAGGTCACTGTAGCAACACGAAAGAGCTCCGTGGACCAAAAATCAACTCGAGATGAGAGGTTAGTCCCTGGCTTCGACTCCAGAGAAATACCACCTTACCACAAGCACCTCAAGAGGAGGCTTCTCTGAGCTCTAGGTATGTGAGAGGGACCCTGAATTTGCGGCCTCAAGTGGAATGAACACCGCGATGCCCTGACTCGAAATAAGGCCAGATATCCCTGCAGTGACTTGAATGCAGGCTTGTCTTGCATCTCCCAAGACGAAAGGATGTCTGAATCCCCTGTGGAGACCACAGAGAAAGACCTTGTTCCCCACCTCATCGCGACCGGAGGCCTCACATCCTTTGAAAATTCCAGAGGTACGCAGAGATCAGTGCCTCCAAAGGAGACGATGCCTGACTCCTCGTGAAACTTGATAGGAGTCCCAGGATTCCTGTGGCACGTGGAAAGGGACCCTCTGTCTCCCGCCTCTGACGGAGAGGCGTCCTAATTGCCCTGCCAAGCCTCGAGGAGAATCCCGAATTGTCCCTCGCAACTAGGAAGGAGTCCTGACCTCGCTGAACAAACACGTGTGTGGAAGGGCCATCCCCCTCGTAACTCGAGAATATACCCCAGGTTCCCGCCGCAACTCGAGAAAAACCATGAGACTTCCCCCTCGCCGCGAGATGAGGCCCGATTCCCCTGCACTGCGTGCAGAGCAATTCCGTGTTGCACATCACACATGAAAGGAGCCTTGATTTCCTTCATGGCACTCCAGAGAAACCCCAAGAACACTGTTTCAAGGCTAGAGGGATCCTGAGGTCACTGTGGCAACACGAAAGAGCTCCCTGAAGTAAAAATCAACTCGAGATGAGAGGTTAGTCCCTGGCTTCGACTCCAGTGGAATACCACCTTACCACAAGCACTTCAAGAAGAGGCTTCTCTCAGCTCTATGTATGGGAGAGGGACCCTGAATTTGCGGACTCCAGTGTAATGCGCACCGAGATGCCCTGACTCGAAATAAGGCCGGATATCCCTACAGTGACTTGAATGCAGGCTCGTCTTGCATCTCCCAAGATGAAAGGATGTCTGAATCCCCTGTGGAGACCACAGAGAAAGACGTAGTTCCCCACTTCATCGCGAACGGAGGACTCACATCCTTTGAAAACTCCAGAGGTACGTGGAGATCAGTGCCTCCAAAGGAGACGATGCCTGACTCCTCGTGAAACTTGATAGGAGTCCCAGGATTCCTGTGGCACATGGAAAGGGAACCTTGGTCTCCTGCCTCAGCTGGAGAGGCGTCCCTATTGCCCTGCCAAGCCTCGAGGAGAATCCCGAGTTGTCCCTCGCAACTAGGCCGGAGTCCTGACATCGCTGAACAAACACGTGGGTGGAATGGCCATCCCCGTTGTAACTCGAGAATATACCTCAGGTTCCCACCGCAACTCGAGAAAAACCATGAGACTTCCCCCTCGCCGCAAAATGAGGCCCGATACCCTGCACTGCGTGCAGAGCAATTCCGTGTTGCACATCACACATGAAAGGAGCCTTGATTTCCTTGATGGCACTCCAGAGAAACCCCAAGAACACTATTTTAAGGCTAGAGGGATCCTGAGGTCACTGCAGCAACACGAAAAAGCTCCGTGGAACAAAAATCAACTCGAGATGAGAGGTTAGTCCCTGGCTTCGACTCCAGAGGAATACCACCTTACCACAAGCACCTCAAGAGGAGGCTTCTCTCAGCTCTAGGTATGTGAGAGGGACCCTGAGTTTGTGGCCTCAAGTGGAATGGACACCGCGATGTCCTGACGCGAAATAAGGCCGGATATCCCTGCAGTGACTTGAATGCAGGCTCGTCTTGCATCTCCAAAGATGAAAGGATGTCTGAATCCCCTGTGGAGACCACAGAGAAAGACCTAGTTCCCCACCTCATCACGACTGGAGGCCTCACATCCTTTGAAAACTCCAGAGGTATGCGGAGATCAGTGCCTCCAAAGGAGACGATGCCTGACTCCTCGTGAAACTTGATAGGAGTCCCAGGATCCCTGTGGCACGTGCAAAGGGACACTTGGTCTCCCGCCTCAGCTGGAGAGGCATCCCAATTGCCCTGCCAAGCCTCGAGGAGAATCCCGAGTTGTCCCTCACAACTAGGCAGGAGTCCTGACGTGGCTGAACAAACACGTGGGTGGAAGGGCCATCCCCGTCGTAACTCGAGAATATACCCCAGGTTCCCGCCGCAACTCGAGAAAAACCATGAGACTTCCCCCTCGGCGCGAGATGAGGCCCGATTCCTCTGCACTGCGTGCAGAGCAATTCCGTCCTGCACATCACACATGTAAGGAGCCTTGATTTCCTTAATGGCACTCCAGAGAAACCCCAAGAACACTGTTTCAAGGCTAGAGGGATCCTGAGGTCACTGTAGCAACACGAAAGAGCTCCGTGGACCCAAAATCAACTCGAGATGAGAGGTTATTCCCTGGCTTCGACTCCAGAGGAATACCACCTTACCACAAGCACCTCAAGAGGAGGCTTCTCTCAGCTCTAGGTATGTGAGAGGGACCCTGAGTTTGTGGCCTCAAGTGGAATGGACACCGCGATGCCCTGACTCGAAATAAGGCCGGATATCCCTGCAGTGACTTGAATGCAGTCTCGTCTTGCATCTCCCAAGACGAAAGCATGTCTGAATCCCCTGTGGAGACCACAGAGAAAGACCTAGTTCCCCACTTCATCGCGACCGGAGGCCTCACATCCTTTGAAAACTCCAGAGGTACGCGGAGATCAGTGCCTCCAAAGGGGACGATGCCTGACTCCTCGTGAAACTTGATAGGAGTCCCAGGATTCCTGTGGCACGTGGATAGGGACACTTGGTCTCCCGCCTCAGCTGGAGAGGCGTCCCAATTGCCCTGCCAAGCCTGGAGGAGAATCCCGAGTTGTCCCTCGCAACTAGGCAGGAGTCCTGACGTCGCTGAACAAACACGTGGGTGGAAGGGCCATCCCCGTAGTAACTCGAGAATATACCCCAGGTTCCCGCCGCAACTCGAGAAAAACCATGAGACTTCCCCCTCGCCGCGAGATGAGGCCCGATTCCCCTGCACTGCGTGCAGAGCAATTCCGTGTTGCACATCACAGATGAAAGGAGCCTTGATTTCCTTGATGGCACTCCAGAGAAACCCCAAGAACACTGTTTCAAGGCTAGAGGGATCCTAAGGTCTCTGTAGCAACACGAAAGAGCTCCGTGGACCACAAATCAACTCGAGATGAGAGGTTAGTCCCTGGCTTCGACTCCAGAGGAATACCACCTTACCACAAGCACCTCAAGAGGAGGCTTCTCTCAGCTCTAGGTATGTGAGAGGGA
This sequence comes from Cervus elaphus, assembly GCF_910594005.1. Classification (NCBI taxonomy): domain Eukaryota; kingdom Metazoa; phylum Chordata; class Mammalia; order Artiodactyla; family Cervidae; genus Cervus; species Cervus elaphus. The sequence goes on along the minus strand of NC_057842.1, from coordinate 186,465 downwards.
CCCTGAGTTTGCGGCCTCAAGTGGAATGGACACCGCGATGCCCTGACTCGAAATAAGGCCGGATATCCCTGCAGTGACTTGAATGCAGGCTCGTCTTGCATCTCCCAAGATGAAAGGATGTCTGAACCCCCTGTGGAGACCACAGAAAAAGACCTAGTTCCCCACCTCATCGCGACCGGAAGCCTCACATCCTTTGAAAACTCCAGAGGTACGCGGAGATCAGTGCCTCCAAAGGAGACGATGCCTGACTCCTCGTGAAACTTGGTAGGAGTCCCAGGATTCCTGTGGCACGTGGAAAGGGACCCTTGGTCTCCCGCCTCAGCTGGAGAGGCGTCCCAATTGCCCTGCCAAGCATCGAGGAGAATCCAGAATTGTCCCTCGCAACTAGGCAGGAGTCCTGACGTCACTGAACAAACACGTGGGTGGAAGGGCCATCCCCGTCGTAACTCTAGAATATACCCCAGGTTCCCGCCGCAACTCGAGAAAAACCATGAGACTTCCCCCTCGCCACGAGATGAGACCCGATTCCCCTGCACTGCGTGCAGAGCAATTCCGTCTTGCACATCAAACATGAAAGGAGCCTTGATTTCCTTCATGGCACTCCAGAGAAACCCCAAGAACACTGTTTCAAGGCTAGAGGGATCCTGAGGTCACTGTAGCCACACGAAAGAGCTCCGTGGACCAAAAATCAACTCGAGATGAGAGGTTAGTCCCTGGCTTCGACTCCAGTGGAATACCACCTTACCACAAGCACTTCAAGAAGAGGCTTCTCTCAGCTCTATGTATGGGAGAGGGACCCTGAATTTGCGGACTCCAGTGTAATGCGCACCGAGATGCCCTGACTCGAAATAAGGCCGGATATCCCTACAGTGACTTGAATGCAGGCTCGTCTTGCATCTCCCAAGATGAAAGGATGTCTGAATCCCCTGTGGAGACCACAGAGAAAGACGTAGTTCCCCACTTCATCGCGAACGGAGGACTCACATCCTTTGAAAACTCCAGAGGTACGTGGAGATCAGTGCCTCCAAAGGAGACGATGCCTGACTCCTCGTGAAACTTGATAGGAGTCCCAGGATTCCTGTGGCACATGGAAAGGGAACCTTGGTCTCCTGCCTCAGCTGGAGAGGCGTCCCTATTGCCCTGCCAAGCCTCGAGGAGAATCCCGAATTGTCCCTCGCAACTAGGCCGGAGTCCTGACATCGCTGAACAAACACGTGGGTGGAATGGCCATCCCCGTTGTAACTCGAGAATATACCTCAGGTTCCCACCGCAACTCGAGAAAAACCATGAGACTTCCCCCTCGCCGCAAAATGAGGCCCGATACCCTGCACTGCGTGCAGAGCAATTCCGTGTTGCACATCACACATGAAAGGAGCCTTGATTTCCTTGATGGCACTCCAGAGAAACCCCAAGAACACTATTTTAAGGCTAGAGGGATCCTGAGGTCACTGCAGCAACACGAAAAAGCTCCGTGGAACAAAAATCAACTCGAGATGAGAGGTTAGTCCCTGGCTTCGACTCCAGAGGAATACCACCTTACCACAAGCACCTCAAGAGGAGGCTTCTCTCAGCTCTAGGTATGTGAGAGGGACCCTGAGTTTGTGGCCTCAAGTGGAATGGACACCGCGATGTCCTGACGCGAAATAAGGCCGGATATCCCTGCAGTGACTTGAATGCAGGCTCGTCTTGCATCTCCAAAGATGAAAGGATGTCTGAATCCCCTGTGGAGACCACAGAGAAAGACCTAGTTCCCCACCTCATCACGACTGGAGGCCTCACATCCTTTGAAAACTCCAGAGGTATGCGGAGATCAGTGCCTCCAAAGGAGACGATGCCTGACTCCTCGTGAAACTTGATAGGAGTCCCAGGATCCCTGTGGCACGTGCAAAGGGACACTTGGTCTCCCGCCTCAGCTGGAGAGGCATCCCAATTGCCCTGCCAAGCCTCGAGGAGAATCCCGAGTTGTCCCTCACAACTAGGCAGGAGTCCTGACGTGGCTGAACAAACACGTGGGTGGAAGGGCCATCCCCGTCGTAACTCGAGAATATACCCCAGGTTCCCGCCGCAACTCGAGAAAAACCATGAGACTTCCCCCTCGGCGCGAGATGAGGCCCGATTCCTCTGCACTGCGTGCAGAGCAATTCCGTCCTGCACATCACACATGTAAGGAGCCTTGATTTCCTTAATGGCACTCCAGAGAAACCCCAAGAACACTGTTTCAAGGCTAGAGGGATCCTGAGGTCACTGTAGCAACACGAAAGAGCTCCGTGGACCCAAAATCAACTCGAGATGAGAGGTTATTCCCTGGCTTCGACTCCAGAGGAATACCACCTTACCACAAGCACCTCAAGAGGAGGCTTCTCTCAGCTCTAGGTATGTGAGAGGGACCCTGAGTTTGTGGCCTCAAGTGGAATGGACACCGCGATGCCCTGACTCGAAATAAGGCCGGATATCCCTGCAGTGACTTGAATGCAGTCTCGTCTTGCATCTCCCAAGACGAAAGCATGTCTGAATCCCCTGTGGAGACCACAGAGAAAGACCTAGTTCCCCACTTCATCGCGACCGGAGGCCTCACATCCTTTGAAAACTCCAGAGGTACGCGGAGATCAGTGCCTCCAAAGGGGACGATGCCTGACTCCTCGTGAAACTTGATAGGAGTCCCAGGATTCCTGTGGCACGTGGATAGGGACACTTGGTCTCCCGCCTCAGCTGGAGAGGCGTCCCAATTGCCCTGCCAAGCCTGGAGGAGAATCCCGAGTTGTCCCTCGCAACTAGGCAGGAGTCCTGACGTCGCTGAACAAACACGTGGGTGGAAGGGCCATCCCCGTAGTAACTCGAGAATATACCCCAGGTTCCCGCCGCAACTCGAGAAAAACCATGAGACTTCCCCCTCGCCGCGAGATGAGGCCCGATTCCCCTGCACTGCGTGCAGAGCAATTCCGTGTTGCACATCACAGATGAAAGGAGCCTTGATTTCCTTGATGGCACTCCAGAGAAACCCCAAGAACACTGTTTCAAGGCTAGAGGGATCCTAAGGTCTCTGTAGCAACACGAAAGAGCTCCGTGGACCACAAATCAACTCGAGATGAGAGGTTAGTCCCTGGCTTCGACTCCAGAGGAATACCACCTTACCACAAGCACCTCAACAGGAGGCTTCTCTCAGCTCTAGGTATGTGAGAGGGACCCTGAGTTTGCGGCCTCAAGTGGAATGGACACCGCGATGCCCTGACTCGAAATAAGGCCGGATATCCCTGCAGTGACTTGAATGCAGGCTCGTCTTGCATCTCCCAAGACGAAAGGATGTCTGAACCCCCTGTGGAGACCACAGAAAAAGACCTAGTTCCCCACCTCATCGCGACCGGAAGCCTCACATCCTTTGAAAACTCCAGAGGTACGCGGAGATCAGTGCCTCCAAAGGAGACGATGCCTGACTCCTCGTGAAACTTGGTAGGAGTCCCAGGATTCCTGTGGCACGTGGAAAGGGACCCTTGGTCTCCCGCCTCAGCTGGAGAGGCGTCCCAATTGCCCTGCCAAGCATCGAGGAGAATCCAGAATTGTCCCTCGCAACTAGGCAGGAGTCCTGACGTCACTGAACAAACACGTGGGTGGAAGGGCCATCCCCGTCGTAACTCTAGAATATACCCCAGGTTCCCGCCGCAACTCGAGAAAAACCATGAGACTTCCCCCTCGCCACGAGATGAGACCCGATTCCCCTGCACTGCGTGCAGAGCAATTCCGTCTTGCACATCAAACATGAAAGGAGCCTTGATTTCCTTCATGGCACTCCAGAGAAACCCCAAGAACACTGTTTCAAGGCTAGAGGGATCCTGAGGTCACTGTAGCCACACGAAAGAGCTCCGTGGACCAAAAATCAACTCGAGATGAGAGGTTAGTCCCTGGCTTCGACTCCAGTGGAATACCACCTTACCACAAGCACTTCAAGAAGAGGCTTCTCTCAGCTCTATGTATGGGAGAGGGACCCTGAATTTGCGGACTCCAGTGTAATGCGCACCGAGATGCCCTGACTCGAAATAAGGCCGGATATCCCTACAGTGACTTGAATGCAGGCTCGTCTTGCATCTCCCAAGATGAAAGGATGTCTGAATCCCCTGTGGAGACCACAGAGAAAGACGTAGTTCCCCACTTCATCGCGAACGGAGGACTCACATCCTTTGAAAACTCCAGAGGTACGTGGAGATCAGTGCCTCCAAAGGAGACGATGCCTGACTCCTCGTGAAACTTGATAGGAGTCCCAGGATTCCTGTGGCACATGGAAAGGGAACCTTGGTCTCCTGCCTCAGCTGGAGAGGCGTCCCTATTGCCCTGCCAAGCCTCGAGGAGAATCCCGAGTTGTCCCTCGCAACTAGGCCGGAGTCCTGACATCGCTGAACAAACACGTGGGTGGAATGGCCATCCCCGTTGTAACTCGAGAATATACCTCAGGTTCCCACCGCAACTCGAGAAAAACCATGAGACTTCCCCCTCGCCGCAAAATGAGGCCCGATACCCTGCACTGCGTGCAGAGCAATTCCGTGTTGCACATCACACATGAAAGGAGCCTTGATTTCCTTGATGGCACTCCAGAGAAACCCCAAGAACACTATTTTAAGGCTAGAGGGATCCTGAGGTCACTGCAGCAACACGAAAAAGCTCCGTGGAACAAAAATCAACTCGAGATGAGAGGTTAGTCCCTGGCTTCGACTCCAGAGGAATACCACCTTACCACAAGCACCTCAAGAGGAGGCTTCTCTCAGCTCTAGGTATGTGAGAGGGACCCTGAGTTTGTGGCCTCAAGTGGAATGGACACCGCGATGTCCTGACGCGAAATAAGGCCGGATATCCCTGCAGTGACTTGAATGCAGGCTCGTCTTGCATCTCCAAAGATGAAAGGATGTCTGAATCCCCTGTGGAGACCACAGAGAAAGACCTAGTTCCCCACCTCATCACGACTGGAGGCCTCACATCCTTTGAAAACTCCAGAGGTATGCGGAGATCAGTGCCTCCAAAGGAGACGATGCCTGACTCCTCGTGAAACTTGATAGGAGTCCCAGGATCCCTGTGGCACGTGCAAAGGGACACTTGGTCTCCCGCCTCAGCTGGAGAGGCATCCCAATTGCCCTGCCAAGCCTCGAGGAGAATCCCGAGTTGTCCCTCACAACTAGGCAGGAGTCCTGACGTGGCTGAACAAACACGTGGGTGGAAGGGCCATCCCCCGTCGTAACTCGAGAATATACCCCAGGTTCCCGCCGCAACTCGAGAAAAACCATGAGACTTCCCCCTCGGCGCGAGATGAGGCCCGATTCCTCTGCACTGCGTGCAGAGCAATTCCGTCCTGCACATCACACATGTAAGGAGCCTTGATTTCCTTAATGGCACTCCAGAGAAACCCCAAGAACACTGTTTCAAGGCTAGAGGGATCCTGAGGTCACTGTAGCAACACGAAAGAGCTCCGTGGACCCAAAATCAACTCGAGATGAGAGGTTATTCCCTGGCTTCGACTCCAGAGGAATACCACCTTACCACAAGCACCTCAAGAGGAGGCTTCTCTCAGCTCTAGGTATGTGAGAGGGACCCTGAGTTTGTGGCCTCAAGTGGAATGGACACCGCGATGCCCTGACTCGAAATAAGGCCGGATATCCCTGCAGTGACTTGAATGCAGTCTCGTCTTGCATCTCCCAAGACGAAAGCATGTCTGAATCCCCTGTGGAGACCACAGAGAAAGACCTAGTTCCCCACTTCATCGCGACCGGAGGCCTCACATCCTTTGAAAACTCCAGAGGTACGCGGAGATCAGTGCCTCCAAAGGGGACGATGCCTGACTCCTCGTGAAACTTGATAGGAGTCCCAGGATTCCTGTGGCACGTGGATAGGGACACTTGGTCTCCCGCCTCAGCTGGAGAGGCGTCCCAATTGCCCTGCCAAGCCTGGAGGAGAATCCCGAGTTGTCCCTCGCAACTAGGCAGGAGTCCTGACGTCGCTGAACAAACACGTGGGTGGAAGGGCCATCCCCGTAGTAACTCGAGAATATACGCCAGGTTCCCGCCGCAACTCGAGAAAAACCATGAGACTTCCCCCTCGCCGCGAGATGAGGCCCGATTCCCCTGCACTGCGTGCAGAGCAATTCCGTGTTGCACATCACAGATGAAAGGAGCCTTGATTTCCTTGATGGCACTCCAGAGAAACCCCAAGAACACTGTTTCAAGGCTAGAGGGATCCTAAGGTCTCTGTAGCAACACGAAAGAGCTCCGTGGACCACAAATCAACTCGAGATGAGAGGTTAGTCCCTGGCTTCGACATCAGAGGAATACCACCTTACCACAAGCACCTCAAGAGGAGGCTTCTCTCAGCTCTAGGTATGTGAGAGGGACCCTGAGTTTGCGGCCTCAAGTGGAATGGACACCGCGATGCCCTGACTCGAAATAAGGCCGGATATCCCTGCAGTGACTTGAATGCAGGCTCGTCTTGCATCTCCCAAGATGAAAGGATGTCTGAACCCCCTGTGGAGACAACAGAAAAAGACCTAGTTCCCCACCTCATCGCGACCGGAAGCCTCACATCCTTTGAAAACTCCAGAGGTACGCGGAGATCAGTGCCTCCAAAGGAGACGATGCCTGACTCCTCGTGAAACTTGGTAGGAGTCCCAGGATTCCTGTGGCACGTGGAAAGGGACCCTTGGTCTCCCGCCTCAGCTGGAGAGGCGTCCCAATTGCCCTGCCAAGCATCGAGGAGAATCCAGAATTGTCCCTCGCAACTAGGCAGGAGTCCTGACGTCACTGAACAAACACGTGGGTGGAAGGGCCATCCCCGTCGTAACTCTAGAATATACCCCAGGTTCCCGCCGCAACTCGAGAAAAACCATGAGACTTCCCCCTCGCCACGAGATGAGACCCGATTCCCCTGCACTGCGTGCAGAGCAATTCCGTCTTGCACATCAAACATGAAAGGAGCCTTGATTTCCTTCATGGCACTCCAGAGAAACCCCAAGAACACTGTTTCAAGGCTAGAGGGATCCTGAGGTCACTGTAGCCACACGAAAGAGCTCCGTGGACCAAAAATCAACTCGAGATGAGAGGTTAGTCCCTGGCTTCGACTCCAGTGGAATACCACCTTACCACAAGCACTTCAAGAAGAGGCTTCTCTCAGCTCTATGTATGGGAGAGGGACCCTGAATTTGCGGACTCCAGTGTAATGCGCACCGAGATGCCCTGACTCGAAATAAGGCCGGATATCCCTACAGTGACTTGAATGCAGGCTCGTCTTGCATCTCCCAAGATGAAAGGATGTCTGAATCCCCTGTGGAGACCACAGAGAAAGACGTAGTTCCCCACTTCATCGCGAACGGAGGACTCACATCCTTTGAAAACTCCAGAGGTACGTGGAGATCAGTGCCTCCAAAGGAGACGATGCCTGACTCCTCGTGAAACTTGATAGGAGTCCCAGGATTCCTGTGGCACATGGAAAGGGAACCTTGGTCTCCTGCCTCAGCTGGAGAGGCGTCCCTATTGCCCTGCCAAGCCTCGAGGAGAATCCCGAGTTGTCCCTCGCAACTAGGCCGGAGTCCTGACATCGCTGAACAAACACGTGGGTGGAATGGCCATCCCCGTTGTAACTCGAGAATATACCTCAGGTTCCCACCGCAACTCGAGAAAAACCATGAGACTTCCCCCTCGCCGCAAAATGAGGCCCGATACCCTGCACTGCGTGCAGAGCAATTCCGTGTTGCACATCACACATGAAAGGAGCCTTGATTTCCTTGATGGCACTCCAGAGAAACCCCAAGAACACTATTTTAAGGCTAGAGGGATCCTGAGGTCACTGCAGCAACACGAAAAAGCTCCGTGGAACAAAAATCAACTCGAGATGAGAGGTTAGTCCCTGGCTTCGACTCCAGAGGAATACCACCTTACCACAAGCACCTCAAGAGGAGGCTTCTCTCAGCTCTAGGTATGTGAGAGGGACCCTGAGTTTGTGGCCTCAAGTGGAATGGACACCGCGATGTCCTGACGCGAAATAAGGCCGGATATCCCTGCAGTGACTTGAATGCAGGCTCGTCTTGCATCTCCAAAGATGAAAGGATGTCTGAATCCCCTGTGGAGACCACAGAGAAAGACCTAGTTCCCCACCTCATCACGACTGGAGGCCTCACATCCTTTGAAAACTCCAGAGGTATGCGGAGATCAGTGCCTCCAAAGGAGACGATGCCTGACTCCTCGTGAAACTTGATAGGAGTCCCAGGATCCCTGTGGCACGTGCAAAGGGACACTTGGTCTCCCGCCTCAGCTGGAGAGGCATTCCAATTGCCCTGCCAAGCCTCGAGGAGAATCCCGAGTTGTCCCTCACAACTAGGCAGGAGTCCTGACGTGGCTGAACAAACACGTGGGTGGAAGGGCCATCCCCGTCGTAACTCAATAATATACCCCAGGTTCCCGCCGCAACTCGAGAAAAACCATGAGACTTCCCCCTCGGCGCGAGATGAGGCCCGATTCCTCTGCACTGCGTGCAGAGCAATTCCGTCCTGCACATCACACATGTAAGGAGCCTTGATTTCCTTAATGGCACTCCAGAGAAACCCCAAGAACACTGTTTCAAGGCTAGAGGGATCCTGAGGTCACTGTAGCAACACGAAAGAGCTCCGTGGACCCAAAATCAACTCGAGATGAGAGGTTATTCCCTGGCTTCGACTCCAGAGGAATACCACCTTACCACAAGCACCTCAAGAGGAGGCTTCTCTCAGCTCTAGGTATGTGAGAGGGACCCTGAGTTTGTGGCCTCAAGTGGAATGGACACCGCGATGCCCTGACTCGAAATAAGGCCGGATATCCCTGCAGTGACTTGAATGCAGTCTCGTCTTGCATCTCCCAAGACGAAAGCATGTCTGAATCCCCTGTGGAGACCACAGAGAAAGACCTAGTTCCCCACTTCATCGCGACCGGAGGCCTCACATCCTTTGAAAACTCCAGAGGTACGCGGAGATCAGTGCCTCCAAAGGGGACGATGCCTGACTCCTCGTGAAACTTGATAGGAGTCCCAGGATTCCTGTGGCACGTGGATAGGGACACTTGGTCTCCCGCCTCAGCTGGAGAGGCGTCCCAATTGCCCTGCCAAGCCTGGAGGAGAATCCCGAGTTGTCCCTCGCAACTAGGCAGGAGTCCTGACGTCGCTGAACAAACACGTGGGTGGAAGGGCCATCCCCGTAGTAACTCGAGAATATACCCCAGGGTCCCGCCGCAACTCGAGAAAAACCATGAGACTTCCCCCTCGCCGCGAGATGAGGCCCGATTCCCCTGCACTGCGTGCAGAGCAATTCCGTGTTGCACATCACAGATGAAAGGAGCCTTGATTTCCTTGATGGCACTCCAGAGAAACCCCAAGAACACTGTTTCAAGGCTAGAGGGATCCTAAGGTCTCTGTAGCAACACGAAAGAGCTCCGTGGACCACAAATCAACTCGAGATGAGAGGTTAGTCCCTGGCTTCGACTCCAGAGGAATACCACCTTACCACAAGCACCTCAAGAGGAGGCTTCTCTCAGCTCTAGGTATGTGAGAGGGACCCTGAGTTTGCGGCCTCAAGTGGAATGGACACCGCGATGCCCTGATTCGAAATAAGGCCGGATATCCCTGCAGTGACTTGAATGCAGGCTCGTCTTGCATCTCCCAAGATGAAAGGATGTCTGAACCCCCTGTGGAGACCACAGAAAAAGACCTAGTTCCCCACCTCATCGCGACCGGAAGCCTCACATCCTTTGAAAACTCCAGAGGTACGTGGAGATCAGTGCCTCCAAAGGAGACGATGCCTGACTCCTCGTGAAACTTGATAGGAGTCCCAGGATTCCTGTGGCACGTGGAAAGGGACCCTTGGTCTCCCGCCTCAGCTGGAGAGGCGTCCCAATTGCCCTGCCAAGCATCGAGGAGAATCCAGAATTGTCCCTCGCAACTAGGCAGGAGTCCTGACGTCACTGAACAAACACGTGGGTGGAAGGGCCATCCCCGTCGTAACTCTAGAATATACCCCAGGTTCCCGCCGCAACTCGAGAAAAACCATGAGACTTCCCCCTCGCCACGAGATGAGACCCGATTCCCCTGCACTGCGTGCAGAGCAATTCCGTCTTGCACATCAAACATGAAAGGAGCCTTGATTTCCTTCATGGCACTCCAGAGAAACCCCAAGAACACTGTTTCAAGGCTAGAGGGATCCTGAGGTCACTGTAGCCACACGAAAGAGCTCCGTGGACCAAAAATCAACTCGAGATGAGAGGTTAGTCCCTGGCTTCGACTCCAGTGGAATACCACCTTACCACAAGCACTTCAAGAAGAGGCTTCTCTCTGCTCTATGTATGGGAGAGGGACCCTGAATTTGCGGACTCCAGTGTAATGCGCACCGAGATGCCCTGACTCGAAATAAGGCCGGATATCCCTACAGTGACTTGAATGCAGGCTCGTCTTGCATCTCCCAAGATGAAAGGATGTCTGAATCCCCTGTGGAGACCACAGAGAAAGACGTAGTTCCCCACTTCATCGCGAACGGAGGACTCACATCCTTTGAAAACTCCAGAGGTACGTGGAGATCAGTGCCTCCAAAGGAGACGATGCCTGACTCCTCGTGAAACTTGATAGGAGTCCCAGGATTCCTGTGGCACATGGAAAGGGAACCTTGGTCTCCTGCCTCAGCTGGAGAGGCGTCCCTATTGCCCTGCCAAGCCTCGAGGAGAATCCCGAGTTGTCCCTCGCAACTAGGCCGGAGTCCTGACATCGCTGAACAAACACGTGGGTGGAATGGCCATCCCCGTTGTAACTCGAGAATATACCTCAGGTTCCCACCGCAACTCGAGAAAAACCATGAGACTTCCCCCTCGCCGCAAAATGAGGCCCGATACCCTGCACTGCGTGCAGAGCAATTCCGTGTTGCACATCACACATGAAAGGAGCCTTGATTTCCTTGATGGCACTCCAGAGAAACCCCAAGAACACTATTTTAAGGCTAGAGGGATCCTGAGGTCACTGCAGCAACACGAAAAAGCTCCGTGGAACAAAAATCAACTCGAGATGAGAGGTTAGTCCCTGGCTTCGACTCCAGAGGAATACCACCTTACCACAAGCACCTCAAGAGGAGGCTTCTCTCAGCTCTAGGTATGTGAGAGGGACCCTGAGTTTGTGGCCTCAAGTGGAATGGACACCGCGATGTCCTGACGCGAAATAAGGCCGGATATCCCTGCAGTGACTTGAATGCAGGCTCGTCTTGCATCTCCAAAGATGAAAGGATGTCTGAATCCCCTGTGGAGACCACAGAGAAAGACCTAGTTCCCCACCTCATCACGACTGGAGGCCTCACATCCTTTGAAAACTCCAGAGGTATGCGGAGATCAGTGCCTCCAAAGGAGACGATGCCTGACTCCTCGTGAAACTTGGTAGGAGTCCCAGGATTCCTGTGGCACGTGGAAAGGGACCCTTGGTCTCCCGCCTCAGCTGGAGAGGCGTCCTAATTGCCCTGCCAAGCCTCGAGGAGAATCCCGTGTTGTCCCTCGTAACTAGGCAGGAGTCCTGACGTCGCTGAACAAACACGTGTGTGGAAGGGCCATCCCCGTCATAACTCGAGAATATACCCCAGGTTCCCGCCGTAACTTGAGAAAAACCAAGAGACTTCCCCCTCGCCGCGAGATAAGGCCCGATTCACCTGCACTGCATGCAGAGCAATTCCGTGTTGCACATCAAACATGAAAGGAGCCTTGATTTCCTTGATGGCACTCCAGTGAAACCCCAAGAACACTGTTTCAAGGCTAGAGGGATCCTGAGGTCACTGTAGCAACACGAAAGAGCTCCGTGGACCACAAATCAACTCGAGATGAGAGGTTAGTCCCTGGCTTCGACTCCAGAGGAATACCACCTTACCACAAGCACCACAAGAGGAGGCTTCTCTCAGCTCTAGGAATGTGAGAGGGACCCTGAGATTGCGGCCTCAAGTGGAATGGACACCGCGATACCGTGACTTAAAATAAGGCCAGATATCTCTGAAGTGACTTGAATGCCGGCACGTCTTGCATCTCCCAAGATGAAAGGATGTTTGAATCCCTTGTGGAGACCACAGAGAACGACCTAGTTCCCCACCTCATCGCGACCGGAGGTCTCAAATTCTTTGAAAACTCCAGAGGTACGTGGAGATCAGTGTCTCCAAAGGGGACGATGCCTGACTCCTCGTGAAAATTGATAGGAGTCCCAGAATTCCTGTGGCACGTGGAAAGGGACCCTTGGTCTCCCGCCTCAGCTGGAGAGGCATCCCAATTGTCCTGCCAAGCCTCGAGAAGAATCCCGAGTTGTCCCTCGCAACAGGGCAGGAGTCCTGACATCGCTGAACAAACACGTGTGTGTAAGGGCCATCCCCGTCGTAACTCGAGAATATACCCCAGGTTCCCACCGCAACTCAAGAAAAACCATGAGACTTCCCCCTCGCCGCAAAATGAGGACCGATACCCTGCACTGCGTGCAGAGCAATTCCGTTTTGCACATCACACATGAAAGGAGCCTTGATTTCCTTGATGGCACTCCATTGAAAGCCCAAGAACACTGTTTCAAGGCTAGAGGGAACCTGAGGTCACTGTAGCAACACGAAAGAGCTCCGTGGACCAAAAATCAACTCGAGATGAGAGGTTAGTCCCTGGCTTCGACTCTAGAGAAATACCACCTTACCACAAGCACCTCAAGAGGAGGCTTCGCTCAGCTCTAGGTATGTGAAAGGGACCTGAGTTTGCAGCCTCAAGTGGAATGGACACCGCGATGCCCTGACTCGAAATAAGCCGGGATATCCCTGCAGTCACTTGAATGCAGGCTCGTCTTGCATTTCCCATGATGAAAGGATGTCTGAATCCCCTGGGTAGACCACAGAGAAAGACCTAGTTCCCCACCTCATCGCGACCGGAGGCCTCACATCCTTTGAAAACTCCAGAGGTACGCGGAGATCAGTGCCTCCAAAGGAGACGATGCCTGATTCCTCGTGAAACTTGATAGGAGTCCCAGGATTCCTGTTGCACGTGGAAAGGGACCCTTGGTCTCCCGCCTCAGCTGGAGAGACGTCCCAATTGCCATGCCAAGCCTCGAGGAGAATCCCGAGTTGTCCCTTGCAACTAGGCAGGAGTCCTGACATCGCTGAACAAACACGTGGGTGGAAGGGCCATTCCCGTCGTAACTCGAGAATATACCCCAGGTTCCCGCCGCAACTCGAGAAAAACCATGAGACTTCCCCCTCGCCGTGAGATGAGGCCAGATTCCCTGCACTGCGTGCAGAGCAATTCCGTGTTGCACATCACACATGAAAGGAGCCTTGATTTCCTTGATGGCACTCCAGAGAAACCCCAAGAACACTGTTTCAAGGCTAGAGGCATCCTGAGGTCACTGTAGCAACACGAAAGAGCTCCGTGGACCAAAAATCAACTCGAGATGAGAGGTTAGTCCCTGGCTTCGACTCCAGAGGAATACCACCTTACCACAAGCACCTCAAGAGGAGGCTTCTCTCAGCTCTAGGTATGTGAGAGGGACCCTGAGTTTGCCGCCTCAAGTGGAATGGACACCGCGATGCCCTGACTCGAAATAAGGCCGGATATCCCTGCAGTGACTTGAATGCAGGCTCGTCTTGCATCTCCCAAGACGAAAGGATGTCTGAATCCCCTGTGGAGACCACAGAGAAAGACCTAGTTCCCCACTTCATCGCGACCGGAGGCCTCACATCCTTTGAAAACTCCAGAGGTACACAGAGAACAGTGCCTCCAAAGGAGACGATGCCTGACTCCTCGTGAATCTTGATAGGAGTCCCAGGATTCCTGTGGCACGTGGAAAGCGACACTTGGTCTCCCGCCTCAGCTGGAGAGGCGTCCCAATTGCCCTGCCAAGCCTCGAGGAGAATCCCGAGTTGTCCCTCGCAACTAGGCAGGAGTCCTAACGTGGCTGAACAAACACGTGGGTGGAAGGGCCATCCCCGTCGTAACTCGAGAATATACCCCAGGTTCCCGCCGCAACTCGAGAAAAACCATGAGACTTCCCCCTCGCCGCGAGATGAGGCCCGACTCCCCTGCACTGCGTGCAGAGCAATTCCGTGTTGCATATCACACATGAAAGGAGCCTTGATTTCCTTGATGGCACTCCAGAGAAACCCCAAGAACACTGTTTCAAGGCGAGAGGGATCCTGAGGTCACTGTAGCAACATGAAAGAGCTCCGTGGACCAAAAATCAACTCGAGATGAGAGGTTAGTCCCTGGCTTCGACTCCAGAGGAATACCACCTTACCACAGCACCTTAAGAGGAGGCTTCTCTCAGCTCTAGGAATGTGAGAGGGACCCTGATTTTGCGGCCTCAAGTGGAATGGACACCGTGATTCCCTGACTCGAAATAAGGCCGGATATCCCTGCAGTGACTTGAATGCCGGCTCGTCTTGCATCTCCCAAGATGAAAGGATGTTTGAATCCCTTGTGGAGACGACAGAGAACGACCTAGTGCCCCACCTCATCGCGACCGGAGGTCTCAAATTCTTTGAAAACTCCAGAGGTACGCGGAGATCAGTGCCTCCAAAGGAGACGATGCCTGACTCCTCGTGAAAATTGATAGGAGTCCCAGAATTCCTGTGGCACGTGGACAGGGACCCTTGGTCTCCCGCCTCAGCTGGAGAGGCATCCCAATTGTCCTGCCAAGCCTCGAGAAGAATCCCGAGTTGTCCCTCGCAACAGGGCAGGAGTCCTGACATCGCTGAACAAACACGTTTGTGTAAGAGCCATCCCCGTCGTAACTCGAGAATATACCCCAGGTTCCCACCGCAACTCAAGAAAAACCATGAGACTTCCCCCTCGCCGCAAAATGAGGACCGATACCCTGCACTGCGTGCAGAGCAATTCCGTTTTGCACATCACACATGAAAGGAGCCTTGATTTCCTTGATGGCACTCCATTGAAAGCCCAAGAACACTGTTTCAAGGCTAGAGGGAACCTGAGGTCACTGTAGCAACACGAAAGAGCTCTGTGGACCAAAAATCAACTCGAGATGAGAGGTTAGTCCCTGGCTTCGACTCCAGAGAAATACCACCTTACCACAAGCACCTCAAGAGGAGGCTTCGCTCAGCTCTAGGTATGTGAAAGGGACCTGAGTTTGCGGCCTCAAGTGGAATGGACACCGCGATGCCCTGACTCGAAATAAGCCTGGATATCCCTGCAGTCACTTGAATGCAGGCTCGTCTTGCATTTCCCATGAAGAAAGGATGTCTGAATCCCCTGTGTAGACCACAGAGAAAGACCTAGTTCCCCACTTCATCGCGACCGGAGGCCTCACATCCTTTGAAAACTCCAGAGGTACACAGAGATCAGTGCCTCCAAAGGAGACGATGCCTGATTCCTCGTGAAACTTGATAGGAGTCCCAGGATTCCTGTTGCACGTGAAAAGGGAACCTTGGTCTCCCGCCTCAGCTGGAGAGACGTCCCAATTGCCATGCCAAGCCTCGAGGAGAATCCCGAGTTGTCCCTTGCAACTAGGCAGGAGTCCTGACGTCGCTGAACAAACACATGGGTGGAAGGGCCATCCCCGTCGTAACTCGAAAATATACCCCAGGTTCCCGCCGCAACTCGAGAAAAACCATGAGACTTCCCCCTCGCCGCGAGATGAGGCCCGATTCCCCTGCACTGCGTGCAGAGCAATTCCGTGTTGCATATCACACATGAAAGGAGCCTTGATTTCCTTGATGGCACTCCAGAGAAACCCCAAGAACACTGTTTCAAGGCGAGAGGGATCCTGAGGTCACTGTAGCAACATGAAAGAGCTCCGTGGACCAAAAATCAACTCGAGATGAGAGGTTAGTCCCTGGCTTCGACTCCAGAGGAATACCACCTTACCACAGCACCTTAAGAGGAGGCTTCTCTCAGCTCTAGGAATGTGAGAGGGACCCTGATTTTGCGGCCTCAAGTGGAATGGACACCGTGATTCCCTGACTCGAAATAAGGCCGGATATCCCTGCAGTGACTTGAATGCCGGCTCGTCTTGCATCTCCCAAGATGAAAGGATGTTTGAATCCCTTGTGGAGACGACAGAGAACGACCTAGTGCCCCACCTCATCGCGACCGGAGGTCTCAAATTCTTTGAAAACTCCAGAGGTACGCGGAGATCAGTGCCTCCAAAGGAGACGATGCCTGACTCCTCGTGAAACTTGATAGGAGTCCCAGGATTTCTGTGGCACGTGGAAAGGAACCCTTGGTCTCCCGCCTCAGCTGGAGAGGCGTCCTATTGCCCTGCCAAGCCTCGAGGAGAATCCAGAATTGTTCCTCGCAACTAGGCAGGAGTCCTGACGTCGCTGAACAAACACGTGGGTGGAAGGGCCATTCCCGTCGTAACTCAAGAATATACCCCAGGTTCCCGCCGCAACTCGAGAAAAACCATGAGACTTCCCCCTCGCCGCGAGATGAGGCCCGATTCCCCCGCACTGCGTGCACAGCAATTCCGTGTTGCACATCACACATGAAAGGAGCCTTGATTTCCTTGATGGCACTACAGAGAAACCCCAAGAACACTGTTTCAAGGCTAGAGGGATCCTGAGGTCACTGCAGCAACATGAAAGTGCTCCGTCGACCAAAAATCAACTCGAGATGAGAGGTTAGTCCCTGGCTTCGACTCCAGAGGAATACCACCTTACCACAAGCACCTCAAGAGGACGCTTCTCTCAGCTCTAGGTATGTGAGAGGGACCCTGAGTTTGTGGCCTCAAATGGAATGGACACCGCGATGCCATGAGTCCAAATAAGGCCGGATATCCCTGCAGTGCCTTGAATGCAGGCTCGTCTTGCATCTCCCAAGATGAAAGGATGTCTGAATCCCCTGTGGAGACCACAGAGAAAGACCTAGTTCCCCACCTCATCGCCACCGGAGGCCTCACATCCTTTGAAAACTCCAGAGGTACGCGGAGATTAGTGCCTCCAAAGGAGACGATGCCTGACTCCTCGTGAAAATTGATAGGAGTCCCAGGATTCCAGTGGCACGTGGAAAGGGACACTTGGTCTCCCCCCTCAGCTGGAGAGGCGTCCCAATTGCCCTGCCAAGCATCGAGGAGAATCCCGAGTTGTCCCTCGCAACTAGGCATGAGTCCTGACATCGCTGAACAAACACGTGTGTGGAAGCGCCATCCCCGTCGTAACTCGAGAAGATACCCCAGGTTCCCGCCGCAACTCGAGAAAAACCATGAGACTTCCCCCTCGCCGCGAGATGAGGCCCGATTCCCCTGCACTGCGTGCAGAGCAATTCCGTGTTGCACATCACACATGAAAGGAGCCTTGATTTCCTTGGTGGCACTCCAGAGAAACCCCAAGAACACTGTTTCAAGGCTAGAGGGATCCTGAGGTCACTGTAGCAACACGAAAGAGCTCCATGGACCAAACATCGACTCGAGATGAGAGGTTAGTCCCTGGCTTCGACTCCAGAGGAATACCACCTTACCATAAGCACCTCAAGAGGAGGCTTCTCTCAGCTCTAGGTATGTGAGAGGGACCCTGATTTAGCGGCCTCCAGTGGAATGTACACCGCGATGCCCTGACTCGAAATAAGGCCGGATATCCCTGCAGTGACTTGAATGCAGTCTCGTCTTGCATCTCCCAAGACGAAAAGATGTCTGAATCCCCTGTGGAGACTACAGAGAAAGACCTAGTTCCCCACCTCATCGCGACCGGAGGCCTCACATACTTTGAAATCTCCAGAGGTACGCGGAGATCAGTGCCTCCAAAGGAGACGATGCCTGACTCCTCGTGAAACTTGATAGGAGTCCCAGGATTCCTCTGGCACGTGGAAAGGGACCCTTGGTCTCCAGCCTCAGCTGGAGGAGCGTCCCAATTGCCCTGCCAAGCCTCGAGGAGAATCCCGAGTTGTCCCTCGCAACTAGGCAGGAGTCCTGACGTGGCTGAACTAACACGTGTTTGGAAGGGGCATCCCCGTCGTAACTCTAGAATATAACCCAGGTTCCCGCCGCAACTCCAGAAAAACCATGAGACTTCCCCCTCGCCGTGAGATGAGGCCCGATTCCCCTGCACTGCGTGCAGAGCAATTCCGTGTTGCACATCACACATGAAAGTGAAAGGTTGTTGCTGAACGATAAGACGCGGGATTCTTGGCCTCCGGAGGAGACGAATTCAATCCGGGGCCAGAGACGAGGCTGGATCGTTCAGAGCTTTTGTTTAATAAAGTTTTATTAAAGTATAGAGAAAGCTTCTGACATAGGCATCAGAAGGGGGCAAAAGAGTACCCCCCTCCTAGTCTTTAGCTGTATGTTATATAGTCACTCACAGTTTGTTAATGAAATGAAAGGAATGTCATAAAATTTAGAATGGCATCAGATAATTCATCCCAGGCCATAAAACGATTGACTTGAATCTTTTAGAAGGGCAGAATACCAACAAATAGTTCCGTTTACATAGATTAGGAGAACAATACCTGAGGAAGTAAGTTAGGCCATTTAGTGGAACCAACTTGAAGATTGAGTCTGGGGTTCATTAACATAGCTTAAGACCACATTTCCATACGAAAAAGGCATGTATTGGTTAACTCAAACTTTGAGAGTGGTTAGCTTTAGGTGAGACCAGAATGTTAAGAGAAACCTCCTTTTAATTTGTATAGAGAAGGAAAAACAGATCGCTGGTTTGTTTCTTCTTGCCATTTAAGAGAGATAAAAATGTCTGGCACTTACAGCCTCTTTCCTCCATTTGGAGACCCCTGGCCTTCCTGCCTGTTACCCTCTCATTCCCCCCTTTTCTTTTAGGAGAATTATGTTGCCTAGGGAAAAGGGGCGTCGTTTTCATTCCATAACTGCTTCCGAGCTGACAAGGGGCGTTGTCCCTAAATTGGTGAGGCAACATATTCTCCTAATCCTCATAATGAGGATGTCTGATCCAGGGGTCCCAAATAGTAGTCGGAAGAAGCTGCAGTGATAGCAAGAGTTTGAGCAACCATTTGTAACTTAAAAACTTTCAGGCGACTAGAAACAAGTCCAGTTACACAGTTACAGATGCAGGGAGCAAACAGCAAAAACAAAACAATCAGAATTAAAAGTCACGTTATGTCCATAGTTAAGGTACAAAGTATTGCACCAGTCCATTCTAGGGTTGTTAGATGTCATCAGACGAAGAAGAGGCATCACATGTGATTGTTGTCGAAGGTATTCGCAGACTTGGAGAAAGTCTTTTCCTTGAAGTGGAGATGTCCACCAAGGGAAGCCTTCCACTGATGAAGAGGGGAGTGTTCCGCAGACCCAACAGTTAGACCGATTGTGGAATGCAGCATAGGAGTGAGCCCAGGACAGGAAGGCATTGTCTTGAGGATCAAAGGGCAGACTCAGGATTTCTGGAGTCAGCAGAAGTAGGCTCACATAGATTATCAGGCCCATCTGAAACATACAAAGTCAGAGCATAGAAAGTAAAACATAAAATGACATCACTTAGTTCTGGTCAGGGTGCCACCTCTTGACTCGAGTGTGATGTACCCACGAATCAATTCCTGGGACTTTGACAGCTGTGGGAGAAGAAAGAATAACCTGGTAAGGGCCTTCCCAGAGGGGCTCGAGGGATGAGCCCCCAGATCCCAATGTTTTTATGAGGACCTCGGTTCCTGGCTCAAATAGAGGCTTGCTGGATTCAGAGGCTGGGTCAGGAGTCGTCTCCCGGAGTTCTTTTAAGGCCTGTTGAAAAGCTGAGAGTTGAGTTACATAATTAGTTAACTCTAAGGCCTCAGGATCTATAACAATGTCTGTGCGTAAGAAAGGCCTTCCATAAATACATTCAAAGGGGGACAGTCCCTCCTTTTTTGGGGCAGTTCGAGCCCTCATTAAAGCTATGGGTAGGACTTTAATCCAGTTGTCTTGTGTTTCTTGAGTTAATTTGCGCAGATGTCTTTTGATAATGTCATTAGCTTTTTCAACCTTTCCTGAGGATTGGGGTCTCCAGGAACAGTGTAAGTGATACTCTATTCCTAGAGCTTTGGACACCCCCTGAGTTACAGCAGCTTTAAAGGCGGAGCCATTGTCGCTCTGAAGGCTCCGTGGCAGCCCAAACCTGGGGATAATTTCATGGATTAAAATCTTTATAACCTCCTTAGCTTGTTCACTACGACAGGGGAACGCCTCAATCCATCCAGTAAAAGTATCCACCCAAACTTGTAAGCAAGAATATCCATTAGCTTTTGGCATATGAGTAAAATCAATTTCCCAGTCCTCTCCAGGATACTTTCCCTTTCGTTGTAATCCAGATTCTGCTAGCTTTTCAGTCTTTGGGTTATTTTTTTGACATATCTCACACCGTTTGATAATGTTCTTTAAAGTTTTTATTATATTTTTACCTTCAAACAAACGAGAAGCCATCTGGTAAGTACTTTCTACACCCAAATGAAAACTCTGATGTAAACCCTTAAGAATTTTCCACTGAGCATTTTCAGGAATTATTAATCGTCCATCCTCGGACTGTAACCATCCTTTATCAGTAATCTTTGCTCCTCTTTTCTCATATCTTTCTAATTCTTCCTCAGTATATTGTGGTTTTTCCTGTTCCACAGGACCTGTCCAGATCAAAGGCGTCTGTAGGGAGGGGGTTTCGTAAAGTGCCGCTTTTTTGGCTTGAGAATCAGCCAGCAGGTTACCGGCAGCTACTTTACTCCCATCCCTGTTGTGCCCTTTGCAATGCATAACCGCTACTTCTTTAGGACAATAGATAGCAGTTAAAAGTCTCTCAATCTCTCTGAAATGCTTAATAGGTTCTCCTGTTGCTGTTTTAAACTGTCTTTCTTTCCATATTGCAGCATGAGCATGTAAAGTCAAATAAGCATACTTAGAATCAGTGTAGATATTTACTCGCTGTCCTTTGCTTAACTCTAGAGCTCGGGTCAGAGCCACAAGCTCCGCTAACTGGGCACTGGTTCCCTGGGGGAGAGATTTTGCTTCTAAAACCTGTTCAGCAGTCACCACAGTGTAACCTGCTTTGCGCTTTCCATCCCAAACAAAAGAACTGCCATCTGTAAATATTTCCATGTCAGGATTGTCTAATGGGGTATCCATTAGATCCTCCCGAGCTGCATAGTTTAAGGTTAGGAATTGGGAACAATCGTGATCAGGTGTTTCATCTTCCTTCTCAGGAAGGAAAGTGGCAGGATTTAAATTTCCACAAATTTTAAGCTTAGTTACTGGTCCTTCTAACAACAGTGACTGATATTTAAGAAGCCTACTGTCTGTCATCCAAATATTAACCTTAGAATTCAAGATTCCACTCACATCATGAGAAGTCAGTACAGTAAGGTTTCGTCCATTAATTATTTTTAAAGCTTCAGGTGCTAATAAAGCCGCTGCCCCAATTACTCTTAGGCAGTGGGGCCACCCACGTGCAATTACATCTAATTCTTTGCTTAGATAAGCAATAGGTTGCTGGTGAGGCCCCCGGGGTTGTGTCAAAACTCCCAAGGCCATACCTTTTCTTTCAGTGACAAACAGGTTAAATTCTGACCCTGTGGGCAAACTCAAAGCGGGAGCTTGCAGGAGAGCAGTCTGAAGAACCTTGAAAGCCTTTTGAGTATCTGGAGACCAAACCAGTTTGTCGGTTTGGGCCCGCTGAGTTTCAGCTATAAGTTTATATAAAGGCCGGGCAAGTTCCCCATAGCTCGGAATCCAAATACGACAGTAGCCTGTGATTCCCAAAAATCCTCTCAATTGTCTTAAAGTCATAGGTAGGGGATGGTTTAGTATAGGTTTAATTCTCTCAGGGCCTATGGCCCTAGTCCCTTCTGAGATGATTAGGCCCAGATATCTAACAGATTGTTGACAAAGCTGAGCCTTTTCTCTTGATGCCTTGTACCCACAGCCTGCCAGAAAGTTTAAGAAATCTTCTGAGGCTCGTGAACAAGCTTCCTCTGTCTCAGCACAGAGCAAAATATCATCTACATATTGTAACACTACCGCTTCAGAGCTATTAAAGTTTTGTAGATCTCGTGACAAACTTTGTCCAAATAAGTGAGGACTGTCACGAAATCCCTGCGGCAAAACTGTCCAGGTTAACTGGGAAGCTGGCTGTGTAGGATCTTCAAAGGCAAATAGAAATTGACTTTCCTCCGCCAAAGGCACTGAATAGAAGGCATCTTTTAAATCAATTACTGAAAAATATTTGGCTCGTTCAGGAATTTCAGACAATAGAGTATAAGGATTAGGCACCACAGGGTGTAAAGGAACCACAGCCTCATTTATTATTCGTAAATCTTGAACTAATCTCCATTTATCATTTGATTTTTTTACACCCAAAATAGGAGTGTTGCATGGACTGTTACAGGGAACTAATATTCCCTGCTCCTTTAAATTCTCAATGATGGGTTTTAACCCTTCCTTAACCTCAGGTTTCAGTGGATACTGCTTCTTATGTGGGAATAGGTGTGGGTCCTTGAGCTTGACAACTACAGGAATAGCATTTTGTGCTCGACCCACAGATTTTCCATCAGCCCACACTCTCGGATTCACATTTTGTTCAACTAAAGGGAGAGAAAGGGAAGGCTCCATATTCATGAAAACAGAGGCATGGACTTTGCTCAGTATATCCCTCCCCAAAAGGGGTGAGGGTGATTCTGGCACGATAAGAAACTCGTGTGAAAATAGCACAGAATCCCAGTTGCATGATAGAGAATAACTGAAGTAATACCTTTTGGCTCGTCCAGACAGTCCCATTACGGAAGCGGATCGGGAAGAAAGTGGGCCAGGGGCTTCAGTAAGCACGGAGTAAGTTGCCCCAGTATCTAAAAGGAAATTGACGGATTGGCCTCCCACCGTTATCAATACCCGGGGTTCCTCAGGTGTAATTAGGACGGGAGCTTGTGTGGGGACCCCCGGGCACCTTCAGTCCTGATTGTCTTGAGAGTCAGACCCCTGAGACCTACGCCTCTGGGGGCAGTCTCTCCTCCAGTGTGGTCCCTTGCAGACCGGACAGGGAGCCGGGGGCGGCTTAGATGCCTGAGGGCAATCCTGCTTGAGATGCCCCTCCTTTCCACAGCAATAGCAAGCCCATCCCTTTTCACCTGGGTCCCTCTGGGCATTTTTCTCAGGCTGCTTAAGAACGGTTTTCATAGCCATTGCGAGGGCTTCCGCCTTTTCCTTCGTCTTTTTCTGCCTTTCTTTCTTTTCCTCATATTCCCTACCATAATAGACTGTCTGAGCCAGTTGTAACAGATTATCTAAAGACTGATTTGGTCCATACGCCCGTTTTGATAACTTACGGCGAATATCTGGAGCCGACTGAGTGAGAAATTTATCTTTTAAGATCACTTTCCCTTCTTCACTTTCGGGATCAATCTCAGTGAATCTGCGAAGGGCTTCTCTCAGTCTATCTAGGAATTTACCAGGAGCTTCCTTTTCCTCCTGTTCTATGTCTGCCAGTTTGCCATAGTTTAAAGGCTTAGAACGTGCCTGTCTGAGTCCTTCAAGAATACATCTGACAAAATGACTCTGATCCCATCTTCCTTTAGCAGTGTTATAGTCCCAGTCTGGTTCTGTAGCTGGGACCGCCTGACTCCCAGTGGGGAGGGCAGTTATCTCGTCCTCCCTCTTTCCCACTGATTCATTACCAAGCCACTCATCACCATAAGCAACCGCTTTCCCCAAAACTCGAGCCTTTGAGTCGGGAGTCAGCGTTTGTCCCAAGATATACATCACATCCTTCCAAGTGAGGTCATAATGCAGAGTAACACCTTTAAAAGCTCTAATATATTTTTCTGGGTCCTCTAAATAGTCTCCCAGGTCCTCTTTAATTCTTTGTATCTCTTGATAAGAAAAAGGCTTATTAACTCTCATAGACTGATAATTTCTCCCGGTGGGTACTTCGTGAAGAGGCAACAGCATGAGTGGCTGTCCCTCAGTCTCTCTGGCTACTCTGGACATATCCCAGGGATAGATTGGAGAAACCTGCTTTTCTTTATCTCTTTGCCTCCTGTCCTCTATCTCATCTCTTACTTCGATGGTCTGAGTTTCTACTGAAACCAGAGTAGTCTGAAGTTGTACTGAGACAGGAGTTGTTTGGACCTCTACATGAGCAATTCGAATCTCAATTTGGGTTCCCACTGAGACCGAGGCAGTTTGAGTCTCAGTTTGTGTTTCCACTGAGACCAAAGCAGTTTGAGTCTCAGTTTGTGTTTCTACTGAGACCAAAGCAGTTTGAACCTCAGCTTGGAGACCCGGATACAGGGGCAAAGTAGGAGGACAGGGGGGAGCGGAAGGTTTCACACCCAAATCTACACCCTTAGGACATAAGTCTGGCATATTTCGCAGAGAGAAAAAGGGCAACACATACGCTACTTCTACCCATTTCCCTTGCTTTTTACAGAACCGGTCTAATTGTAAAACAGTGTTATACTTAAGAGACCCTCCAACTGGCCACCGTTCGCCGTCCTCCAGTGGGTACCGCGGCCATGCAGTATCACATAGGAAGACCAGGTGTGTCTTCTTTAAGCCCTGGGGATCAAATCTATCCCAGTTTTTCAGGATACAGTTCAAAGGAGTGAGGCTAGAATTGTTAGCTCCCATCTGTAAGAGAGAAAAAAAGCGACCAGCGCCATTTTTTCTACCGGAGGCGTCCCTCCCTGCTCTAGATGGGGGTGTAGACAGACGTTACACCAAAAGCTTTTCCTTCCTGGTCGGACTTAGTCTGTCTCTTACTGATGCAGGCGTCACACGCATCCCTCCCGGTTCTACCACCGAGACGGGGTGGGGATGCACCAGGGGTAGACCTGATGGCATCCCTGACTGACGTCCAGCCCTTCACCTCGCTTGCCTCTGATGCCACCCGGGGCGCAATCAGAGTAACCTTCCGGAATGCCTCCCAAGCTAAGACCTCTGGGGGACACATTCATCACCTGAGTGCCTGTGCACGACCCTGAGTACATTCCTGACCGCAATAAGACCGATACAACATGAAACTGAGATGTTCCTTCCAAGCGTCACCACACTGGTATAAGAGCCTCCTCTGGTCCACTAAGAGCCAGTGTTACCAAAGGAAAAAACCATTGCAGTTCCAATCTGAGTAACCTTTAACCTCAGAGATGCTCTGGGAGTTGGAGTTCCATCTAGCTTCCGAACTTTCCATGCCTAGCGAGGCTAGGCGCTTCCTGACTACCAATCTAAGTTTGAGACCTAGACCACAGTAGAGTAGCAACATAGGTCACAGGTCCCTTGAAAGTCTATGATCCGATAGATAAGGTTAGTACTTCTAATTCCCAAGGAGTTATGAAATGGTCAAAGAGACCAAAAAGTTTGACCGAGAAAGGAGAGTTCGGTCCACACGCTTTGCCCGTTTCTGGTCAGTTCCCGAAGGAGACATTGGTTGCCTCTTGGCATTGGCATGTTGGTATAAACCCCCGACAGGTTTTTGCCATAGCCTTATGAGGTCACCGCGGGACCGCAGAGCAGGGCTTCTCACTTGCTTCGCGCAGGGCGTTTCATTTATTCACACAAGCACACCATAGAGTTAGTAAAGTACAGCGGAAAACGTGTTCGCTAGGAGAACAAAGAACTAGAGCTCCAAGCATCCTTACCTTGTCCTGAAGGATCCCGGACGAGCCCCCAAGATGAAAGGTTGTTGCTGAACGATAAGACGCGGGATTCTTGGCCTCCGGAGGAGACGAATTCAATCCGGGGCCAGAGACGAGGCTGGATCGCTCAGAGCTTTTGTGTAATAAAGTTTTATTAAAGTATAGAGAAAGCTTCTGACATAGGCATCAGAAGGGGGCAAAAGAGTACCCCCCTCCTAGTCTTTAGCTGTATGTTATATAGTCACTCACAGTTTGTTAATGAAATGAAAGGAATGTCATAAAATTTAGAATGGCATCAGATAATTCATCCCAGGCCATAAAACGATTGACTTGAATCTTTTAGAAGGGCAGAATACCAACAAATAGTTCCGTTTACATAGATTAGGAGAACAATACCTGAGGAAGTAAGTTAGGCCATTTAGTGGAACCAACTTGAAGATTGAGTCTGGGGTTCATTAACATAGCTTAAGACCACATTTCCATACGAAAAAGGCATGTATTGGTTAACTCAAACTTTGAGAGTGGTTAGCTTTAGGTGAGACCAGAATGTTAAGAGAAACCTCCTTTTAATTTGTATAGAGAAGGAAAAACAGATCGCTGGTTTGTTTCTTCTTGTCATTTAAGAGAGATAAAAATGTCTGGCACTTACAGCCTCTTTCCTCCATTTGGAGACGCCTGGCCTTCCTGCCTGTTACCCTTTCAAAAGGAGCCTTGATTTCCTTGATGGCACTCCAGAGAAACCCCAAGAACAATGTTTCAAGGCTAGAGTGAACCTGAGGTCACTGTAGTAACACGAAAGAGCTCTGTGGACCAAGAATCCACTCGAAATGAGAGGTTAGTCCCTGACTTCGACTCCAGAGGAATACCACCTTACCACAAGCACCTCAAGAGGAGGCTCCTCTCAGCTCTAGGTATGTGACAGGGACCCTGAGTTTGCGGCCTCAAGTGGAATGGACACCGTGATGCCCTGACTCGAAATAAGGCCAGATATCCCTGCAGTGACTTGAATGCAGGCTCGTCTTGCATCTCCCAAGACGAAAGGATGTCTGAATCCCCTGTGCAGACCACAGAGAAAGACCTAGATCCCCACCTCATCACGACCGGAGGCCTCACATTTTTGAAAACTCTAGAGGTACGCGGAGATCAGTCCCTCCAAAGGAGACGATGCCTGACTCCTCGTGAAACTTGATAGGAGTCCCAGGATTCCTGTGGCACGTGGAAAGGGACCCTTGGTCTCCCGCCTAAGCTGGAGAGGCGTCCCAATTGCCGTACCAAGCCTCGAGGAGAATCCCGAGTTGTCCCTCGCAACTAGGCAGGAGTCCTGACGTCGCAGAACAAACACGTGGGTGGAAGGGCCATCCCCGTCGTAACTCGAGAATATACCCCAGGTTCCCGCCGCAACTCGAGAAAAACCATGAGACTTCCCCCTCGCCGCCAGATGAGGCCCGATTCCCCTGCACTGCGTGCAGAGCAATTCCGTGTTGCACATCACACATGAAAGGAGCCTTGATTTCCTTGATGGCACTCCAGAGAAACCCCAAGAACACTATTTCAAGGCTAGAGGGATCCTGAGGTCACTGCAGCAACACGAAAAAGCTCCGTGGAACAAAAATCAACTCGAGATGAGAGGTTAGTCCCTGGCTTCGACTCCAGAGGAATACCACCTTACCACAAGCACCTCAAGAGGAGGCTTCTCTCAGCTCTAGGTATGTGAGAGGGACCCTGAGTTTGTGGCCTCAAGTGGAATGGACACCGCGATGTCCTGACGCGAAATAAGGCCGGATATCCCTGCAGTGACATGAATGCAGGCTCGTCTTGCATCTTCAAAGATGAAAGGATGTCTGAATCCCCTGTGGAGACCACAGAGAAAGACCTAGTTCCCCACCTCATCACGACTGGAGGCCTCACATCCTTTGAAAACTCCAGAGGTATGCGGAGATCAGTGCCTCCAAAGGAGACGATGCCTGACTCCTCGTGAAACTTGATAGGAGTCCCAGGATCCCTGTGGCACGTGCAAAGGGACACTTGGTCTCCCGCCTCAGCTGGAGAGGCATCCCAATTGCCCTGCCAAGCCTCGAGGAGAATCCCGAGTTGTCCCTCGCAACTAGGCAGGAGTCCTGACGTGGCTGAACAAACACGTGTGTGGAAGGGCCATCCCCGTCGTAACTCGAGAATATACCCCAGGTTCCCGCCGCAACTCGAGAAAAACCATGAGACTTCCCCCTCGCCGCGAGATGAGGCCCGATTCCTCTGCACTGCGTGCAGAGCAATTCCGTCCTGCACATCACACATGTAAGGAGCCTTGATTCCCTTGATGGCACTCCAGAGAAACCCCAAGAACACTGTTTCAAGGCTAGAGGGATCCTGAGGTCACTGTAGCAACACGAAAGAGCTCCGTGGACCCAAAATCAACTCGAGATGAGAGGTTATTCCCTGGCTTCGACTCCAGAGGAATACCACCTTACCACAAGCACCTCAAGAGGAGGCTTCTCTCAGCTCTAGGTATGTGAGAGGGACCCTGAGTTTGCGGCCACAAGTGGAATGGACACCGCGATGCCCTGACTCGAAATCAGGCCGGATATCCCTGCAGTGACTTGAATGCAGGCTCGTCTTGCATCTCCCAAGACGAAAGGATGTCTGAATCCCATGTGGAGACCACAGAGAAAGACCTAGTTCCCCACTTCATCGCGACCGGAGGCCTCACATCCTTTGAAAACTCCAGAGGTACGCGGAGATCAGTGCCTCCAAAGGGGACGATGCCTGACTCCTCGTGAAACTTGATAGGAGTCCCAGGATTCCTGTGGCACGTGGATAGGGACACTTGGTCTCCCGCCTCAGCTGGAGAGGCGTCCCAATTGCCCTGCCAAGCCTGGAGGAGAATTCCGAGTTGTCCCTCGCAACTAGGCAGGAGTCCTGACGTCGCTGAACAAACACGTGGGTGGAAGGGCCATCCCCGTAGTAACTCGAGAATATACCCCAGGTTCCCGCCGCAACTCGAGAAAAACCATGAGACTTCCCCCTCGCCGCGAGATGAGGCCCGATTCCCCTGCACTGCGTGCAGAGCAATTCCGTGTTGCACATCACAGATGAAAGGAGCCTTGATTTCCTTGATGGCACTCCAGAGAAACCCCAAGAACACTGTTTCAAGGCTAGAGGGATCCTGAGGTCTCTGTAGTAACACGAAAGAGCTCCGTGGACCACAAATCAACTCGAGATGAGAGGTTAGTCCCTGGCTTCGACTCCAGAGGAATACCACCTTACCACAAGCACCTCAAGAGGAGGCTTCTCTCAGCTCTAGGTATGTGAGAGGGACCCTGAGTTTGCGGCCTCAAGTGGAATGGACACCGCGATGCCCTGACTCGAAATAAGGCCGGATATCCCTGCAGTGACTTGAATGCAGGCTCGTCTTGCATCTCCCAAGATGAAAGGATGTCTGAACCCCCTGTGGAGACCACAGAAAAAGACCTAGTTCCCCACCTCATCGCGACCGGAAGCCTCACATCCTTTGAAAAGTCCAGAGGTACGCGGAGATCAGTGCCTCCAAAGGAGACGATACCTGACTCCTCGTGAAACTTGGTAGGAGTCCCAGGATTCCTGTGGCACGTGGAAAGGGACCCTTGGTCTCCCGCCTCAGCTGGAGAGGCGTCCCAATTGCCCTGCCAAGCATCGAGGAGAATCCAGAATTGTCCCTCGCAACTAGGCAGGAGTCCTGACGTCACTGAACAAACACGTGGGTGGAAGGGCCATCCCCGTCGTAACTCGAGAATATACCCCAGGTTCCCGCCGCAACTCGAGAAAAACCATGAGACTTCCCCCTCGCCACGAGATGAGACCCGATTCCCCTGCACTGCGTGCAGAGCAATTCCGTCTTGCACATCAAACATGAAAGGAGCCTTAATTTCCTTCATGGCACTCCAGAGAAACCCCAAGAACACTGTTTCAAGGCTAGAGGGATCCTGAGGTCACTGTAGCCACACGAAAGAGCTCCGTGGACCAAAAATCAACTCGAGATGAGAGGTTAGTCCCTGGCTTCGACTCCAGAGGAATACAACCTTACCACAAGCACCTCAAGAGGAGGCTTCTCTCAGCTCTAGGTATGTGAGAGGGACCCTGATTATGCGGCCTCAAGTGGAATTGACACTGCGATGTCCTGACGCGAAATAAGGCCGGATATCCCTGCAGTGACTTGAATGCAGGCTCGTCTTGCATCTCCCAAGACGAAAGGATGTCTGAATCCCCTGTGCAGACCACAGAGAAAGACCTAGTTCCCCACCTCATCGCGACCGGAGGCCTCACATCCTTTGAAAACTCCAGAGGTACGCGGAGATCAGTGCCTCCAAAGGAGACGATGCCTGACTCCTCGTGAAACTTGGTAGGAGTCCCAGGATTCCTGTGGCACGTGGAAAGGGACCCTTGGTCTCCCGCCTCAGCTGGAGAGGCGTCCCAATTGCCCTGCCAAGCCTCGAGGAGAATCCCGTGTTGTCCCTCGTAACTAGGCAGGAGTCCTGACGTCGCTGAACAAACACGTGTGTGGAAGGGCCATCCCCGTCATAACTCGAGAATATACCCCAGGTTCCCGCCGTAACTTGAGAAAAACCAAGAGACTTCCCCCTCGTCGCGAGATAAGGCCCGATTCACCTGCACTGCATGCAGAGCAATTCCGTGTTGCACATCACAGATGAAAGGAGCCTTGATTTCCTTGATGGCACTCCAGGGAAACCCCAAGAACACTGTTTCAAGTCTAGAGGGATCCTGAGGTCACTGTAGCAGCACGAAAGAGCTCCGTGGGCCCAAAATCAACTCGAGATAAGAGGTTAGTCCCTGGCTTCGACTCCAGAGGAATACCACCTTACCACAAGCACCTCAAGAGGAGGCTTCTCTCAGCTCTAGGTATGTGAGAGGGACCCTGACTTGCGGCCTCAAGTGGAATGGACACTGCGATGCCCTGACGCGAAATAAGGCCGGATTTCCCTGCAGTGACTTGAATGCAGGCTCGTCTTGCATCTCCCAAGATGAAAGGATGTCTGAATCCCCTGTGGAGACCACAGAGAAAGGCTTAGTTCCCCACCTCATCGCGACCGGAGGCCTCACATCCTTTGAAAACTCCAGAGGTACACGGAGATCAGTGCCTCCAAAGGAGACGATGCCTGACTCCTCGTGAAACTTGATAGGAGTCCCAGGATTCCTGTGGCACGTGGAAAGGGACCCTTGGTCTCCCGCCTCAGCTGGAGGGGCGTCCCAATTGCCCTGCCAAGCCTCGAGGAGAATCCCGAGTTGTCCCTCGCAACAAGGCAGGAGTCCTAGGTCGCTGAACAAACACGCGTGTGGAAGGGCCATCCCCGTCGCAACTCGAGAATATACCCCAGGTTCCCGCCGCAACTCGAGAAAAACCATGAGACTTCCCCCTCGCTACGAGATGAGGCCCGATTCCCCTGCACTGGGTGCAGAGCAATTCCGTGTTGCACATCACACATGAAAGAAGCCTTAATTTCCTTGATGGCACTCCAGAGAAACACCAAGAACACTGTTTCAGGGCGACAGGGATCCTGAGGTCACTGTAGCAGCACGAAAGAGCTCCGTGGGCCCAAAATCAACTCGAGATGAGAGGTTAGTCCCTGGCTTCGACTCCAGAGGAATACCACCTTACCACAAGCACCTCAAGAGGAGGCTTCTCTCAGCTCTAGGTATGTGAGGGGGACCCTGAGTTAGCGGCCTCAAGTGGAATGGACACCGCGATGCCCTGACGCGAAATAAGGCTGGATATCCCTGCAGTGACTGGAATGCAGGCTCGTCTTGCATCTCCCAAGACGGAAGGATGTCTGAATCCCCTGTGGAGACCACAGAGAAAGACCTATTTCCCCACCTCATCGCGACCGGAGGCCTCACATCCTTTGAAAACTCCAGAGGTACTCGGAGATCAGTGCCTCCAAAGGAGACGATGCCTGACTCCTCGTGAAACTTCTTAGGAGTCCCAGAATTTCTGTGGCACGTGGAAAGGG
Source organism: Cervus elaphus (assembly GCF_910594005.1). NCBI lineage: Eukaryota > Metazoa > Chordata > Mammalia > Artiodactyla > Cervidae > Cervus > Cervus elaphus. The sequence continues at coordinate 154,922 of NC_057842.1, read as the reverse complement.
ACCCTTGGTCTCCCGCCTCAGATGGAGAGGCGTCCCAATTGCCCTGCCAAGCCTCGAGGAGAATCCCGAGTTGTCCCTCGCAACTAGGCAGGAGTCCTGACGTCGCTGAACAAACACGTGTGTTCAAGGGCAGTCCCCGTCGTAACTCGAGAATATACCCCAGGTTCCCGCCGCAACTCGCGAAAAACCATGAGACTTCCCCCTCGCCGTGAGATGAGGCCCGATTCCCCTGCACTGCATGCAGAGCAATTCCGTGTTGCACATCAAACATGAAAGGAGCCTTGATTTCCTTGATGGCACTCCAGAGAAACACCAAGAACACTGTTTCAAGGCTAGAGGGATTCTGAGGTCACTGTAGCAACACAAAGAGCTCCGTGGACCAAAAATCAACTCGAGATGAGAGGTTAGTCCCTGGTTTCGACTCCAGAGGAATACCACCTTACCACAGGCACTTCAAGAGGAGGCTTCTCTCAGCTCTAGGTATGTCAGAGGGACCCTGAGTTTGCGGCCTCAAGTGGAATGGACACTGCGATGCCCTGACGCGAAATAAGGCTGGACATCCCTGCAGTGACTTGAATGCAGGCTCGTCTTGCATCTCCCAAGATGAAAGGATGTCTGAATCCCCTGTGGAGACCACAGAGAAAGACCTAGTTCCCCACCTCATCGCGACCGGAGGCCTCACATCCTTTGAAAACTCCAGAGGTACGCGGACATCAGTGCCTCCAAAGGAGACGATGACTGACTCCTCGTGAAACTTGATAGGAGTCCCAGGATTCCTGTGGCACGAGGAAAGGGACCCTTGGTCTCCCGCCTCAGCTGGAGGGGCGTCCCAATTGCCCTGCCAAGCCTCGAGGAGAATCCCGAGTTGTCCCTCGCAACTAGGCAGGAGTCCTGACGTCGCTGAACAAACACGTGTGTGGAAGGTCCATCCCCGTCGTAACTCGAGAATATACCCCAGGTTCCCGCCGCAACTCGAGAAAAACCATGAGACTTCCCCCTCGCCGCGAGATGAGGCCAGATTCCCCTGCAGTGCGTTCAGAGCAATTCTGTGCTGCACATCACACATGAAAGGAGCCTTAATTTCCTTGATGGCACTCCAGAGAAACCCCATGAACACTGTTTCAAGGCTAGAGGGATCCTGAGGTCACTGTAGCAACACGAAAGAGCTCCGTCGACCAAAAATCAACTCGAGATGAGAGGTTAGTCCCTGGCTTCGACTCCAGAGGAATACCACCTTACCACAAGCACCTCAAGAGGAGGCTTCTCTCAGCTCTAGCTATGTGAGAGGGACCCTGAGTTTGCGGCCTCAATTGGAATGGACACCGCGATGCCCTGACTCGAAATAAGGCCGGATATCCCTGCAGTGACTTGAATGCAGGCTTGTCTTGAATCTCCCAAGACGAAAGGATGTCTGAATTCCCTGTGGAGATCACAGAGAAAGACCTAGTTCCCCACTTCATCGCGACCGGAGGCTTCACATCCTTTGAAAACTCCAGAGGTTCGCGGAAATCATTGCATCCAATGGAGACGATGCCTGACTCCTCGTGAAACTTGATAGGAGTCCCAGGATTCCTGTGGCACGTGGAAAGGGACCTTTGGTCTCCCGCCTCAGATGGACAGGCGTCCCAATTGCTCTGCCAAGCCTCGAGGAGAATCCCGAGTTGTCCCTCGCAACTAGGCAGGAGTCCTGACGTCGCTGAACAAACACGTGGGTGGAAGGGCCATCCTCGTCGTAACTCGAGAATATACCCCAGGTTCCCGCCGCAACTTGAGAAAAACCATGAGACTTCCCCCTCGCCACGAGATGAGGCCCGATTCCCCTGCACTGCGTGCAGAGCAATTCCGTGCTGCACATCACAGATGAAAGGAGCCTTGATTTCCTTGATGGCACTCCAGAGAAACCCCAAGAACACTGTTTCAAGTCTAGAGGGATCCTGAGGTCACTGTAGCAGCACGAAAGAGCTCCGTGGGCCCAAAATCAACTCGAGATGAGAGGTTAGTCCCTGGCTTCGACTCCAGAGGAATACCACCTTACCACAAGCACCTCAAGAGGAGGCTTCTCTCAGCTCTAGGTATGTGAGAGGGACCCTGACTTGCGGCCTCAAGTGGAATGGACACTGCGATGCCCTGACGCGAAATAAGGCCGGATATCCCTGCAGTGACTTGAATGCAGGCTCGTCTTGCATCTCCCAAGATGAAAGGATGTCTGAATACCATGTGGAGACCACAGAGAAAGACCTAGTTCCCCACCTCATCGCGACCGGAGGCCTCACATCCTTTGAAAACTCCAGAGGTACACGGAGATCAGTGCCTCCAAAGGAGACGATACCTGACTCCTCGTGAAACTTGATAGGAGTCCCAGGATTCCTGTGGCACGTGGAAAGGGACCCTTGGTCTCCCGCCTCAGCTGGAGGGGCGTCCCAATTGCCCTGCCAAGCCTCGAGGAGAATCCCGAGTTGTCCCTCGCAACTAGGCAGGAGTCCTGACGTCGCTGAACAAACACGCGTGTGGAAGGGCCATCCCCGTCGTAACTCGAGAATATACCCCAGGTTCCCGCCGCAACTCGAGAAAAACCATGAGACTTCCCCCTCGCCACGAGATGAGGCCCGATTCCCCTGCACTGCGTGCAGAGCAATTCTGTGTTGCACATCACACATGAAAGAAGCCTTGATTTCCTTGATGGCACTCCAGAGAAACCCCAAGAACACTGTTTCAAGGCTAGAGGGATCCTGAGGACACTGTAGCAACACGAAAGAGCTCCGTGGACCAAAAATCAACTCGAGATGAGAGGTTAGTCCCTGGCTTCGACTCCAGAGGAATACCACCTTACCACAAGCACCTCAAGAGGAGGCTTCTCTCAGCTCTAGGTATGTGAGAGGGACCCTGAGTTTGCGGCCTCAAGTGGAATGGACACTGCGATGCCCTGACTCTAAATAAGGCCGGATATCCCTGCAGTGACTTGAATGCAGGCTCGTCTTGCATCTCCCAAGAAGAAAGGATGTCTGAATCCTCTGTGGAGACCACAGAGAAAGACCAAGTTCCCCACCTCATCGCGACCGGAGGCCTCACATCGTTTGAAAACTACAGAGGTACGTGGAGATCAGTGCCTCCAAAGGAGACGATGCCTGACTCCTCGTGAAACTTCATAGGAGTCTCAGGATTCCTGTGGCACGTGGAAAAGGACCCTTGGTCTCCCGCCTCAGCTCGAGAGGCGTCCCAATTGTCCTGCCAAGCCTCGAGTAGAATCCCGAGTTGTCCCTCCCAACTAGGCAGGAGTCCTGACGTCGCTGAACAAACACGTGTGTGGAAGGGCCATCCCCATCGTAACTCGAGAATTTACCCCAGGTTCCCGCCGCAACTCGAGAAAAACCATGAGACTTCCCCCTCGCCGCGAGATGAGGCCCGATTCCCCTGCACTGCGTGCAGAGCAATTCCGTGTTGCACATCACACATGAAAGGAGCCTTGATTTCCTTGATGGCACTCCAGAGAAACCCCAAGAACACTGTTTCAAGGCTAGAGGGATCCTGAGGTCACTGTAGCAGCACGAAAGAGCTCCGTGGGCCCAAAATCAACTCGAGATGAGAGGTTAGTCCCTGGCTTCGACTCCAGAGGAATACCACCTTACCACAAGCACCTCAAGAGGAGGCTTCTCTCAGCTCTAGGTATGTGAGGGGGACCCTGAGTTAGCGGCCTCAAGTGGAATGGACACCGCGATGCCCTGACGCGAAATAAGGCTGGATATCCCAGCAGTGACTTGAATGCAGGCTCGTCTTGCATCTCCCAAGACGAAAGGATGTCTGAATCCCCTGTAGAGAGCACAGAGAAAGACCTAGTTCCCCACCTCATCGCGACCGGAGGCCTCACATCCTTTGAAAACTCCAGAGGTACACGGAGATCAGTGCCTCCAAAGGAGACGATGCCTGACTCCTCGTGAAACTTGATAGGAGTCCCAGGATTCCTGTGGCACGTGGAAAGGGACCCTTGGTCTCCCGCCTCAGCTGGAGGGGCGTCCAAATTGCCCTGCCAAGCCTCGAGGAGAATCCCGAGTTGTCCCTCGCAACTAGGCAGGAGTCCTGACGTCGCTGAACAAACACGCGTGTGGAAGGGCCATCCCCGTCGTAACTCGAGAATATACCCCAGGTTCCCGCCGCAACTCGAGAAAAACCATGAGACTTCCCCCTCGCCACGAGATGAGGCCCGATTCCCCTGCACTGCGTGCAGAGCAATTCCGTGTTGCACATCACACATGAAAGAAGCATTGATTTCCTTGATGGCACTCGGGAGAAACCCCAAGAACACTGTTTCAAGGCTAGAGGGATCCTGAGGTCACTGTAGCAACACGAAAGAGCTCCGTGGACCAAAAATTAACTCGAGATGAGAGGTTAGTCCCTGGCTTCGACTCCAGAGGAATACCACCTTACCACAAGCACCTCAAGAGGAGGCTCCTCTCAGCTCTAGGTATGTGAGGGGGACCCTGAGTTAGCGGCCTCAAGTGGAATGGACACCGCGATGCCCTGACGCGAAATAAGGCTGGATATCCCTGCAGTGACTGGAATGCAGGCTCGTCTTGCATCTCCCAAGACGGAAGGATGTCTGAATCCCCTGTGGAACCACAGAGAAAGACCTAGTTCCCCACCTCATCGCGACTGGAGGCCTCACATCCTTTGAAAACTCCAGAGGTACTCGGAGATCAGTGCCTCCAAAGGAGACGATGCCTGACTCCTCGTGAAACTTCTTAGGAGTCCCAGAATTTCTGTGGCACGTGGAAAGGGACCCTTGGTCTCCCGCCTCAGATGGAGAGGCGTCCCAATTGCCCTGCCAAGCCTCGAGGAGAATCCCGAGTTGTCCCTCGCAACTAGGCAGGAGTCCTGACGTCGCTGAACAAACACGTGTGTGGAAGGGCCATCCCCGTCGTAACTCGAGAATATACCCCAGGTTCCCGCCGCAACTCGCGAAAAACCATGAGACTTCCCCCTCGCCGTGAGATGAGGCCCGATTCCCCTGCACTGCATGCAGAGCAATTCCGTGTTGCACATCAAACATGAAAGGAGCCTTGATTTCCTTGATGGCACTCCAGAGAAACACCAAGAACACTGTTTCAAGGCTAGAGGGATTCTGAGGTCACTGTAGCAACACGAAAGATCTCCGTGGACCAAAAATCAACTCGAGATGAGAGGTTAGTCCCTGGCTTCGACTCCAGAGGAACACCACCTTACCACAAGCACCTCAAGAGGAGGCTTCTCTCAGCTCTAGGTATGTGAGAGGGACCCTGAGTTTGCGGCCTCAAGTGGAATGGACACTGCGATGCCCTGACGCGAAATAAGGCCGGACATCCCTGCAGTGACTTGAATGCAGGCTCGTCTTGCATCTCCCAAGATGAAAGGATGTCTGAATCCCCTGTGGAGACCACAGAGAAAGACCTAGTTCCCCACCTCATCGCGACCGGAGGCCTCACATCCTTTGAAAACCCCAGAGGTACGCGGACATCAGTGCCTCCAAAGGAGACGATGACTGACTCCTCGTGAAACTTGATAGGAGTCCCAGGATTCCTGTGGCACGAGGAAAGGGACACTTGGTCTCCCGCCTCAGCTGGAGGGGCGTCCCAATTGCCCTGCCATGCCTCGAGGAGAATCCCGAGTTGTCCCTCGCAACTAGGCAGGAGTCCTGACGTCGCTGAACAAACACTTGTGTGGAAGGTCCATCCCCGTCGTAACTCGAGAATATACCCCAGGTTCCCGCCGCAACTCGAGAAAAACCATGAGACTTCCCCCTCGCCGCGAGATGAGGCCAGATTCCCCTGCAGTGCGTTCAGAGCAATTCTGTGCTGCACATCACACATGAAGGAGCCTTAATTTCCTTGATGGCACTCCAGAGAAACCCCAAGAACACTGTTTCAAGGCTAGAGGGATCCTGAGGTCACTGTAGCAACACGAAAGAGCTCCGTGGACCAAAAATCAACTCGAGATGAGAGGTTAGTCCCTGGCTTCGACTCCAGAGGAATACCACCTTACCACAAGCACCTCAAGAGGAGGCTTCTCTCAGCTCTAGCTATGTGAGAGGGACCCTGAGTTTGCGGCCTCAATTGGAATGGACACCGCGATGCCCTGACTCGAAATAAGGCCGGATATCCCTGCAGTGACTTGAATGCAGGCTCGTCTTGCATCTCCCAAGACGAAAGGATGTCTGAATCCCCTGTGGAGATCACAGAGAAAGACCTAGTTCCCCACTTCATCGCGACCGGAGGCTTCACATCCTTTGAAAACTCCAGAGGTTCGCGGAAATCATTGCATCCAATGGAGACGATGCCTGACTCCTCGTGAAACTTGATAGGAGTCCCAGGATTCCTGTGGCACGTGGAAAGGGACCTTTGGTCTCCCGCCTCAGCTGGACTGGCGTCCCAATTGCTCCGCCAAGCCTCGAGGAGAATCCCGAGTTGTCCCTCGCAACTAGGCAGGAGTCCTGACGTCGCTGAACAAACACGTGGGTGGAAGGGCCATCCTCGTCGTAACTCGAGAATATACCCCAGGTTCCCGCCGCAACTTGAGAAAAACCATGAGACTTCCCCCTCGCCACGAGATGAGGCCCGATTCCCCTGCACTGCGTGCAGAGCAATTCCGTGTTGCACATCACAGATGAAAGGAGCCTTGATTTCCTTCATGGCACTCCAGAGCAACCCCAAGAACACTGTTTCAAGTCTAGAGGGATCCTGAGGTCACTGTAGCAGCACGAAAGAGCTCCGTGGGCCCAAAATCAACTCGAGATGAGAGGTTAGTCCCTGGCTTCGACTCCAGAGGAATACCACCTTACCACAAGCACCTCAAGAGGAGGCTTCTCTCAGCTCTAGGTATGTGAGAGGGACCCTGACTTGCGGCCTCAAGTGGAATGGACACTGCGATGCCCTGACGCGAAATAAGGCCGGATATCCCAGCAGTGACTTGAATGCAGGCTCGTCTTGCATCTCCCAAGATGAAAGGATGTCTGAATCCCATGTGGAGACCACAGAGAAAGACCTAGTTCCCCACCTCATCGCGACCGGAGGCCTCACATCCTTTGAAAACTCCAGAGGTACACGGAGATCAGTGCCTCCAAAGGAGACGATGCCTGACTCCTCGTGAAACTTGATAGGAGTCCCAGGATTCCTGTGGCACGTGGAAAGGGACCCTTGGTCTCCCGCCTCAGCTGGAGGGGCGTCCCAATTGCCCTACCAAGCCTCGAGGAGAATCCCGAGTTGTCCCTCGCAACTAGGCAGGAGTCCTGACGTCGCTGAACAAACACGCGTGTGGAAGGGCCATCCCCGTCGTAACTCGAGAATATACCCCAGGTTCCCGCCGCAACTCGAGAAAAACCATGAGACTTCCCCCTCGCCACGAGATGAGGCCCGATTCCCCTGCACTGCGTGCAGAGCAATTCCGTGTTGCACATCACACATGAAAGAAGCCTTGATTTCCTTGATGGCACTCCAGAGAAACCCCAAGAACACTGTTTCAAGGCTAGAGGGATCCTGAGGTCACTGTAGCAACACGAAAGAGCTCCGTGGACCACAAATCAACTCGAGATGAGAGGTTAGTCCCTGGCTTCGACTCCAGAGGAATACCACCTTACCACAAGCACCTCAAGAGGAGGCTTCTCTCAGGTCTAGGTATGTGAGAGGGACCCTGAGTTTGCGGCCTCAAGTGGAATGGACACTGCGATGCCCTGACGCGAAATAAGGCCGGATATCCCTGCAGTGACTTGAATGCAGGCTCGTCTTGCATCTCCCAAGAAGAAAGGATGTCTGAATCCTCTGTGGAGACCACAGAGAAAGACCAAGTTCCCCACCTCATCGCGACCGGAGGCCTCACATCGTTTGAAAACTACAGAGGTACGTGGAGATCAGTGCCTCCAAAGGAGACGATGCCTGACTCCTCGTGAAACTTGATAGGAGTCTCAGGATTCCTGTGGCACGTGGAAAGGGACCCTTGGTCTCCCGCCTCAGCTGGAGAGGCGTCCCAATTGTCCTGCCAAGCCTCGAGGAGAATCCCGAGTTGTCCCTCGCAACTAGGCAGGAGTCCAGAAGTCGCTGAACAAACACGTGGGTGGAAGGGCCATCCCCGTCGTAACTCGAGAATTTACCCCAGGTTCCCGCCGCATCTCGAGAAAAACCATGAGACTTCCCCCTCGCCGCGAGATGAGGCCCGATTCCCCTGCACTGTGTGCAGAGCAATTCCGTGTTGCACATCACACATGAAAGGAGCCTTGATTTCCTTGATGGCACTCCAGAGAAACCCCAAGAACACTGTTTCAAGGCTAGAGGGATCCTGAGGTCACTGTAGCAACACGAAAGAGCTCCGTCGACCAAAAATCACTCGAGATGAGAGGTTAGTCCCTGGCTTCGACTCCAGAGGAATACCACCTTACCACAAGCACCTCAAGAGGAGGCTTCTCTCAGCTCTAGGTATGTGAGAGGGACCCTGAGTTTGCAGCCTCAAGTGGAATGGACACCGCGATGCCCTGACGCGAAATAAGGCTGGATATCCCTGCAGTGACTGGAATGCAGGCTCGTCTTGCATCTCCCAAGACGGAAGGATGTCTGAATCCCCTGTGGAGACCACAGAGAAAGACCTAGTTCCCCACCTCATCGCGACTGGAGGCCTCACATCCTTTGAAAACTCCAGAGGTACTCGGAGATCAGTGCCTCCAAAGGAGACGATGCCTGACTCCTCGTGAAACTTCTTAGGAGTCCCAGAATTTCTGTGGCACGTGGAAAGGGACCCTTGGTCTCCCGCCTCAGCTGGAGAGGCGTCCCAATTGCCCTGCCAAGCCTCGAGGAGAACCCCGAGTTGTCCCTCGCAACTAGGCAGGAGTCCTGACGTCGCTGAACAAACACGTGTGTGGAAGGGCCATCCCCGTCGTAACTCGAGAATATACCCCAGGTTCCCGCCGCAACTCGCGAAAAACCATGAGACTTCCCCCTCGCCGTGAGATGAGGCCCGATTCCCCTGCACTGCATGCAGAGCAATTCCGTGTTGCACATCAAACATGAAAGGAGCCTTGATTTCCTTGATGGCACTCCAGAGAAACCGGAAGAACACTGTTTCAAGGCTAGAGGGATCCTGAGGTCACTGTAGCAACACGAAAGAGCTCCGTCGACCAAAAATCAACTCGAGATGAGAGGTTAGTCCCTGGCTTCGACTCCAGAGGAATACCACCTTACCACAAGCACCTCAAGAGGAGGCTTCTCTCAGCTCTAGCTATGTGAGAGGGACCCTGAGTTTGCGGCCTCAATTGGAATGGACACCGCGATGCCCTGACTCGAAATAAGGCCGGATATCCCTGCAGTGACTTGAATGCAGGCTCGTCTTGCATCTCCCAAGACAAAAGGATGTCTGAATCCCCTGTGGAGATCACAGAGAAAGACCTAGTTCCCCACTTCATCGCGCCCGGAGGCTTCACATCCTTTGAAAACTCCAGAGGTTCGCGGAAATCATTGCATCCAATGGAGACGATGCCTGACTCCTCGTGAAACTTGATAGGAGTCCCAGGATTCCTGTGGCACGTGGAAAGGGACCTTTGGTCTCCCGCCTCAGCTGGACTGGCGTCCCAATTGCTCTGCCAAGCCTCGAGGAGAATCCCGAGTTGTCCCTCGCAACTAGGCACGAGTCCTGACGTCGCTGAACAAACACGTGGGTGGAAGGGCCATCCTCGTCGTAACTCGAGAATATACCCCAGGTTCCCGCCGCAACTTGAGAAAAACCATGAGACTTCCCCCTCGCCACGAGATGAGGCCCGATTCCCCTGCACTGCGTGCAGAGCAATTCCGTGTTGCACATCACAGATGAAAGGAGCCTTGATTTCCTTCATGGCACTCCAGAGCAACCCCAAGAACACTGTTTCAAGTCTAGAGGGATCCTGAGGTCACTGTAGCAGCACGAAAGAGCTCCGTGGGCCCAAAATCAACTCGAGATGAGAGGTTAGTCCCTGGCTTCGACTCCAGAGGAATACCACCTTACCACAAGCACCTCAAGAGGAGGCTTCTCTCAGCTCTAGGTATGTGAGAGGGACCCTGACTTGCGGCCTCAAGTGGAATGGACACTGCGATGCCCTGACGGGAAATAAGGCCGGATATCCCAGCAGTGACTTGAATGCAGGCTCGTCTTGCATCTCCCAAGAAGAAAGGATGTCTGAATCCTCTGTGGAGACCACAGAGAAAGACCAAGTTCCCCACCTCATCGCGACCGGAGGCCTCACATCGTTTGAAAACTACAGAGGTACGTGGAGATCAGTGCCTCCAAAGTAGACGATGCCTGACTCCTCGTGAAACTTGATAGGAGTCTCAGGATTCCTGTGGCACGTGGAAAGGGACCCTTGGTCTCCCGCCTCAGCTGGAGAGGCGTCCCAATTGTCCTGCCAAGCCTCGAGTAGAATCCCGAGTTGTCCCTCCCAACTAGGCAGGAGTCCAGAAGTCGCTGAACAAACACGTGTGTGGAAGGGCCATCCCCATCGTAACTCGAGAATTTACCCCAGGTTCCCGCCGCAACTCGAGAAAAACCATGAGACTTCCCCCTCCCCGCGAGATGAGGCCCGATTCCCCTGCACTGCGTGCAGAGCAATTCCGTGTTGCACATCACACATGAAAGGAGCCTTGATTTCCTTGATGGCACTCCAGAGAAACCCCAAGAACACTGTTTCAAGGCTAGAGGGATCCTGAGGTCACTGTAGCAACACGAAAGAGCTCCGTCGACCAAAAATCACTCGAGATGAGAGGTTAGTCCCTGGCTTCGACTCCAGAGGAATACCACCTTGCCACAAGCACCTCAAGAGGAGGCTTCTCTCAGCTCTAGCTTTGTGATAGGGACCCTGAGTTTGCGGCCTCAATTGGAATGGACACCGCGATGCCCTGATTCGAAATAAGGCCGGATATCCCTGCAGTGACTTGAATGCAGGCTCCTCTTGCATCTCCCAAGATGAAAGGATGTCTGAATCCCCGGTGGAGACCACAGAGAAAGACCTAGTTCCCCACCTCATCGGGCCCGGAGGCTTCACATCCTTTGAAAACTCCAGAGGTTCGCGGAAATCATTGCCTCCAATGGAGACGATGCCTGACTCCTCGTGAAACTTGATAGGAGTCCCAGGATTCCTGTGGCACGTGGATAGGGACCTTTGGTCTCCCGCCTCAGCTGGACAGGCGTCCCAATTGCTCTGCCAAGCCTCGAGGAGAATCCCGAGTTGTTCCTCGCAACTAGGCAGGAGTCCTGACGTCGCTGAACAAACACGTGTGTGGAAGGGCCATCCCCGTCGTAACTCGAGAATATACCCCATGTTCCCGCCGCAACTCGAGAAAAACCATGAGACTTCCCCCTCGCCACGAGATGAGGCCCAATTCCCCTGCACTGCGTGCAGAGCAATTCCGTGTTGCACATCACACATGAAAGGAGCCTTGATTTCCTTGATGGCACTCCAGAGAAACCCCAAGAACACTTTTTCAAGGCTAGAGGGATCCTGAGGTCACTGTAGCAGCACGAAAGAGCTCCGTGGGCCCAAAATCAACTCGAGATGAGAGGTTAGTCCCTGGCTTCGACTCCAGAGGAATACCACCTTACCACAAGCACCTCAAGAGGAGGCTTCTCTCAGCTCTAGGTATGTGAGAGGGACCCTGAGTTTGCGGCCTCAAGTGGAATGGACACTGCGATGCCCTGACGCGAAATAGGGCCGGATATCCCTGCAGTGACTTGAATGCAGGCTCGTCTTGCATCTCCCAAGACGAAAGGATGTCTGAATTCCTTGTGGAGACCACAGAGAAAGACCTAGTTCCCCACCTCATCGCGACCGGAGGCCTCATATCCTTTGAAAACTCCAGAGGTACACGGAGATCAGTGCCTCCAAAGGAGACGATGCCTGACTCCTCGTGAAACTTGATAGGAGTCCCAGGATTCCTGTGGCACGTGGAATGGGACCCTTGGTCTCCCGCCTCAGCTGGAGGGGCGTCCCAATTGCCCTGGCAAGCCTCGAGGAGAATCCCGAGTTGTCCCTCGCAACTAGGCAGGAGTCCTGACGTCGCTGAACAAACACGTGGGTGGAAGGGCATTCCCCGTCGTAACTCGAGAATATACCCCAGGTTCCCACCGCAACTCGAGAAAAACCATGAGACTTCCCCCTCACCGCGAGATGAGGCCCGATTCACCTGCACTGCATGCAGAGCAATTCCGTGTTGTACATCAAACATGAAAGGAGCCTTGATTTCCTTGATGGCATTCCAGAGAAACCCCAAGAACACTGTTTCAAGGCTAGAGGGATCCTGAGGTCACTGTAGCAACACGAAAGAGCTCCGTGGACCACAAATCAACTCGAGATGAGAGGTTAGTCTCTGGCCTCGACTCCAGAAGAATACCACCTTACCACAAGCACCTCAAGAGGAGGCTTCTCTCAGTTCTAGGTATGTGAGAAGGACCCTTAGTTTGTGGCCTCAAGTGGAATAGATACCGCGATGCCCTGACTTGAAATAAGGCCGGATATCCCGGCAGTGACTTGAATGCAGGCTCGTCTTGCATCTCCCAAGAAGAAAGGATGTCTGAATCCCCTGTGGAGACCACAGAGAAAGACCTAGTTCCCCACCTCATCGCGACCGGAGGCCTCACATCGTTTGAAAACTACAGAGGAACGTGGAGATCAGTGCCTCCAAAGGAGACGATGCCTGACTCCTCGTGAAACTTGATAGGAGTCTCAGGATTACTGTGGCACGTGGAAAGGGACGCTTGGTCTCCCGCCTCAGCTGGACAGGCGTCCCAATTGCCCTGCCAAGCCTCGAGGAGAATCCCGAGTTGTCCCTCACAACTAGGCAGGAGTCCTGACGTCGCTGAACAAACGTGGGTGGAAGGGTCATTCGCGTCGTAACTCGAGAATGTACCCAAGGTTCCAGCCGCAACTCGAGAAAAACCATGAGACTTCCCCCTCGCCGCGAAATGAGGCCCGATTCCCATGCACTGCACGCAGAGCAATTCCGTGTTGCACATCAAACATGAAAGGAGCCTTGATTTCCTTGATGGCACTCCAGAGAAACCCCAAGAACACTGTTTCAAGGCTAGAGGGATCCTGAGGTCACTGTAGCAACACGAAAGAACTCCGTGGACCAATAATCAACTCTAGATGAAAGGTTAGTCCCTGGCTTCGACTCCAGAGGAATACCACCTTACCACAAGCACCTCAAGAGGAGGCTTCTCTCAGCTCTAGGTATGTGAGAGGGACCCTGATTTTGCGGCCTCAAGTGGAATGGACACTGCGATGCCCTGACTTGAAATAAGGCCGGATATCCCTGCAGTGACTTGAATGCAGGCTCGTCTTTCATCTCCCAAGACGAAAGGATGTCTGAATCCCCTGTGGAGACCACAGAGAAAGACCTAGTTCCCCACCTCATCGCGACCGGAGGCCTCACATCCTTTGAAAACTCCAGAGGTACGCGGAGATCAGTGCCTCCAAAGGAGACGATGCCTGACTCCTCATGAAACTTGATAGGAGTCCCAGGATTCCTGTGGCACGTGGAAAGGGACACTTGGTCTCCCGCCTCAGCTGGAGAGGCGTCCCAATTGCCCTGCCAAGCCTCGAAGAGAATCCCGAGTTGTCCCTCGCAACTAGGCAGGAGTCCTGCCGTCGCTGAACAAACACGTGGGTGGAAGGGCGTTCCCCGTCGTAACTCGAGAATATACCCCAGGTTCCCGCCGCAACTCGAGAAAAACCATGAGACTTCCCCCTCGCCGCGAGATGAGGCCCGATTCCCCTGCACTGCATGCAGAGCAATTCCGTGCTGTACATCAAACATGAAAGGAGCCTTGATTTCCTTGATGGCACTCCAGAGAAACCCCAAGAACACTGTTTCAAGGCTAGAGGGATCCTGAGGTCACTGTAGCAACACGAAAGAGCTCCGTGGACCACAAATCAACTCGAGATGAGAGGTTAGTCTCTGGCTTCGACTCCAGAAGAATACCACCTTACGACAAGCACCTCAAGAGGAGGCTTCTCTCAGCTCTAGGTATGTGAGAGGGACCCTTAGTTTGTGGCCTCAAGTGGAATAGACACCGCGATGCCCTGACTTGAAATAAGGCCGGATATCCCGGCAGTGACTTGAATGCAGGCTCGTCTTGCATCTCCCAAGAAGAAAGGATGTCTGAATCCCCTGTGGAGACCACAGAGAAAGACCTTGTTCCCCACCTCATCACGATCGGAGGCCTCACATCGTTTGAAAACTACAGAGGTACGTGGAGATCAGTGCCTCCAAAGGAGACGATGCCTGACTCCTCGTGAAACTTGATAGGAGTCTCAGGATTCCTGTGGCACGTGGAAAGGGACCCTTGGTCTCCCGCCTCAGCTGGAGAGGCGTCCCAATTGCCCTGCCAAGCCTCGAGGAGAATCCCGAGTTGTCCCTCGCAACTAGGCAGGAGTCCAGAAGTCGCTGAACAAACATGTGGGTGGAAGGGCCATCCCCGTCGTAACTCGAGAATTTACCCCAGGTTCCCGCCGCAACTCGAGAAAAACCATGAGACTTCCCCCTCGCCGCGAGATGAGGCCCGATTCCCCTGCACTGCGTGCAGAGCAATTCCGTGTTGCACATCACACATGAAAGGAGCCTTGATTTCCTTGATGGCACTCCAGAGAAACCCCAAGAACACTGTTTCAAGGCTAGAGGGATCCTGAGGTCACTGTAGCAACACGAAAGAGCTCCGTGGACCACAAATCAACTCGAGATGAGTGGTTAGTCCCTGGCTTCGACTCCAGAGGAATACCACCTTACCACAAGCACCTCAAGAGGAGGCTTCTCTCAGCTCTAGGTATGTGAGGGGACCCTGAGTTAGCGGCCTCAAGTGGAATGGACACCGCGATGCCCTGACGCGAAATAAGGCTGGATATCCCTGCAGTGACTGGAATGCAGGCTCGTTTTGCATCTCCCAAGACGAAAGGATGTCTGAATCCCCTGTGGAGACCACAGAGAAAGACCTAGTTCCCCACCTCATCGGGACCGGAGGCCTCACATCCTTTGAAAACTCCAGAGGTACTCGGAGATCAGTGCCTCCAAAGGAGACGATGCCTGACTCCTCGAGAAACTTCTTAGGAGTCCCAGAATTTCTGTGGCACGTGGAAAGGGACCCTTGGTCTCCCGCCTCAGATGGAGAGGCGTCCCAATTGCCCTGCCAAGCCTCGAGGAGAATCCCGAGTTCTCCCTCGCAACTAGGCAGGAGTCCTGACGTCGCTGAACAAACACGTGTGTGGAAGGGCCATCCCCGTCGTAACTCGAGAATATACCCCAGGTTCCCGCCGCAACTCGCGAAAAACCATGAGACTTCCCCCTCGCCGTGAGATGAGGCCCGATTCCCCTGCACTGCATGCAGAGCAATTCCGTGTTGCACATCAAACATGAAAGGAGCCTTGATTTCCTTGATGGCACTCCAGAGAAACACCAAGAACACTGTTTCAAGGCTAGAGGGATCCTGAGGTCACTGTAGCAACACGAAAGAGCTCCGTGGCCCAAAAATCAACTCGAGATGAGAGGTTAGTCCCTGGTTTCGACTCCAGAGGAATACCACCTTACCACAAGCACCACAGGAGCAGGCTTCTCTCAGCTCTAGGTATGTGAGAGGGACTCTGAGTTTGCGGCCTCAAGTGGAATGGACACCGCGATGCCCTGACTCGATATAAGGCCGGATATCCCTGCAGTGACTTGAATGCAGGCTCGTCTTGCATCTCCCAAGACGAAAGGATGTCTGAATCCCCTGTGGAGATCACAGAAAAAAACCTAGTTCCCCACCTCATCGCGACCAGAGGCATCACATGCTTTGAAAACTCCAGAGGTACGCGGAGATCAGTGCCTCCAAAGGAGACGATGCCTGACTCCTCATGAAACTTGATAGGAGTCCCAGGATTCCTGTGCCTGGTGGAAACGGCCCCTTGGTCTCCCCCCTCAGCTGGAGAGGCGTCCCAATTGCCCTGCCAAGCCTCGAGGAGAATCCCGAGTTGTCCCTCGCAACTAGGCAGGAGTCCTGACGTCGCTGAACAAACACGTGTGTGGAAGGGCCATCCCCGTTGTAACTCGAGAATATACCGAGGTTCCCGCCGCAACTCGAGAAAAACCATGAGACTTCCCCCTCACCGCGAGATGAGGCCCGATTCCCCTGCACTGCGTGAAGAGCAATTCTGTGTTGCACATCACACATGAAAGGAGCCTTGATTACCTTGATGGTACTCCAGAGAAACCCCAAGAACACTGTTTCAAGGCTAGAGGGATCCTGAGGTCACTGTAACAACACGAAAGGTCTCCGTGGACAAAAAATGAACTCGAGATGAGAGGTTAGTCCCTGGCTTCGACTCCAGAGGAATACCACCTTACCACAAGCACCACAGGAGCAGGCTTCTCTCAGCTCTAGGTATGTGACAGGGACCCTGAGTTTGCGGCCTCAAGTGGAATGGACACCGCGATGCCCTGACTCGAAATAAGGCCGGATATCCCTGCAGTGAGTTGAATGCAGGCTCGTCTTGCATCTCCCAAGACGAAAGGATGTCTGAATCCCCTGTGGAGACCACCGAGAAAGACCTAGTTCCCTACCTCATCGCGACCGGAGGCCTCACATCCTTTGAAAACTCCAGAGGTACGCGGAGATCAGTGCCTCCAAAGGAGACGATGCCTGACTCCTCGTGAAACTTGATAGGAGTCCCAGGATTCCTGTGGGACGTGGAAAGGGACCCTTGGTCTCCACCCTCAGCTGGAGAGGCATCCCAATTCTACTGCCAAGCCTTAATGAGAATCCCGATTTGTCCCTTGAAACTAGGCAGGAGTCCTGACGTCGCTGAACAAACACGTGGGTGGAAGGGACATCCCCGTCTTAACTCGAGAATATACCCCAGGTTCCCGCCGCAACTCGAGAAAAACCATGAGACTTCCCCCTCGCCGCGAGATGAGGCCCGATTCCCCTGCACTGCATGCAGAGCAATTCCGTGCTGTACATCAAACATGAAAGGAGCCTTGATTTCCTTGATGGCACTCCAGAGAAACCCCAAGAACACTGTTTCAAGGCTAGAGGGATCCTGAGGTCACTGTAGCAACACGAAAGAGCTCCGTGGACCACAAATCAACTCGAGATGAGAGGTTAGTCTCTGGCTTCGACTCCAGAAGAATACCACCTTATGACAAGCACCTCAAGAGGAGGCTTCTCTCAGCTCTAGGTATGTGAGAGGGACCCTTAGTTTGTGGCCTCAAGTGGAATAGACACCGCGATGCCCTGACTTGAAATAAGGCCGGATATCCCGGCAGTGACTTGAATGCAGGCTCGTCTTGCATCTCCCAAGAAGAAAGGATGTCTGAATCCCCTGTGGAGACCACAGAGAAAGACCTTGTTCCCCACCTCATCACGATCGGAGGCCTCACATCGTTTGAAAACTACAGAGGTACGTGGAGATCAGTGCCTCCAAAGGAGACGATGCCTGACTCCTCGTGAAACTTGATAGGAGTCTCAGGATTCCTGTGGCACGTGGAAAGGGACCCTTGGTCTCCCGCCTCAGCAGGAGAGGCGTCCCAATTGCCCTGCCAAGCCTCGAGTAGAATCCCGAGTTGTCCCTCGCAACTAGGCAGGAGTCCAGAAGTCGCTGAACAAACACGTGGGTGGAAGGGCCATCCCCGTCGTAACTCGAGAATTTACCCCAGGTTCCCGCCGCAACTCGAGAAAAACCATGAGACTTCCCCCTCGCCGCGAGATGAGGCCCGATTCCCCTGCACTGCGTGCAGAGCAATTCCGTGTTGCACATCACACATGAAAGGAGCCTTGATTTCCTTGATGGCACTCGAGAGAAACCCCAAGAACACTGTTTCAAGGCTAGAGGGATCCTGAGGTCACTGTAGCAACACGAAAGAGCTCCGTGGACCAAAAATCAACTCGAGATGAGAGTTTTGTCCCTGGCTTCGACTCCAGAGGAATAACACCTTACCACAAGCACCTCAAGAGGAGGCTTCTCTCAGCTCTAGGTATGTGAGAGGGACCCTGAGTTTGCGGCCTCAAGTGGAATGGACACCGCGATGCCCTGACTCGAAATCAGGCCGCATATCCCTGCAGTGACTTGAATGCAGGCTCGTCTTGCATCTCCCAAGACGAAAGGATGTCTGAATCCCCTGTGGAGACCACAGAGAAAGACCTAGTTCCCCACCTCATCGCGACCGGAGGCCTCACATCCTTTGAAAACTCCAGAGGTACACAGAGATCAGTGCCTCAAAAGGAGACGATGCCTGACTCCTCGTGAAACTTGATAGGAGTCCCAGGATTCCTGTGGCACGTGGAAAGGGACCCTTGGTCTCCCGCCTCAGCTGGAGAGGCGTACCAATTGCCCTGCCAAGCCTCGAGGAGAATCCCGTGTTGTCCCTCGCAACTAGGCAGGAGTCCTGACGGCACTGAACAAACACGTCGGTGGAAGGGCCATCCCCGTCATAACTCGAGAATATACCCCAGGTTCCCGCCGTAACTCGAGAAAAACCATGAGACTTCCCCCTCGCCGCGAGATGAGGCCCGATTCACCTGCACTGCATGCAGAGCAATTCCGTGTTGCACATCAGACATGAAAGGAGCCTTGATTTCCTTGATGGCACTCCAGAGAAACCCCAAGAACACTGTTTCAAGGCTAGAGGGAACCTGAGGTCACTGTAGCAACACAAAAGAGCTCCGTGGACGAAAAATCAACTGGAGATGAGAGATTAGTCCCTGGTTTCGACTCCAGAGGAATACCACGTTACCACAAGCACCTCAAGAGGAGGCTTCTCTCAGCTCTAGGTATGTGGGAGGGACCCTGAGTTTGTGGCCTCAAGTGGAATGGACACGGCGTTGCCCTGACTCGAAATAAGGCCGGATATCCCTGCAGTGAGTTGAATGCAGGCTCGTCTTGCATCTCCCAAGACGAAAGGATGTCTGAATCCCCTGTGGAGACCACAGAGAAAGACCTAGTTCCCCACCTCATCGCGACCGGAGGCCTCACATCCTTTGAAAACTCCAGAGGTACGCGGAGATCAGTGCCTCCAAAGGAGACGATGCCTGACTCCCCGTGAAACTTGATAGGAGTCGCAGGATTCCTATGGCACGTGGAAAGGGACGCTTGTTCCTCCGCCTCAGCTGGAGAGGCGTCCCAATTGCCCTGCCAAGCCTCGAGGAGAATCCCGAGTTGTCCCTCGCAACTAGGCCGGAGTCCTGACGTAGCTGAACAAACATGTGGGTGGAAGGGCCATCCCCGTCGTAACTCGAGAATATACTCCAGGTTCCCGCCGCAACTCGAGAAAAACCATAAGACTTCCCCCTCGTCGCGAGATGAGGCCCGATTCCCCTGCACTGCGTGCAGAGCAATTCCGTGTTGCACATCACACATGAAAGGAGCCTTGATTTCCTTGATGGCACTCTAGAGAAACCCCAAGAACACTGTTTCAAGGCTAGAGGGATACTGAGGTCACTGTAGCAACACGAAAGAGCTCCGTGGACGAAAAATCAACTCGAGATGAGAGGTTAGTCCCTGGCTTCGACGCCAGAGGAATACCACCTTACCACAAGCACCTCAAGAGGAGGCTTCTCTCAGCTCTAGGTATGTGAGAGGGACCCTGAGTTTGCGGCCTCAAGTGGAATGGACACTGCGATGCCCTGACGCGAAATAAGGCCGGATATCCCTGCAGTGACTTGAATGCAGGCTCGTCTTGCATCTCCCAAGACGAAAGGATGTCTGAATCCCCTGTGGAGACCACAGAGAAAGACCTAGTTCCCCACCTCATCGCGACCGGAGGCCTCACATCCTTTGAAAACTCCAGAGGTACGCGGAGATCAGTGCCTCCAAAGGAGACGATGCCTGACTCCTCATGAAACTTGATACGAGTCCCAGGATTCCTGTGGCATGTGGAAAGGGACACTTGGTCTCCTGCCTCAGCTGGAGAGGCATCCCAATTGCCCTGCCAAGCCTCGAGGAGAATCCCGAGTTGTCCCTCGCCACTAGGCAGGAGTCCTACCGTCGCTGAACAAACACGTGTGTGGAAGGGCCATCCCCGTCGTAACTCGAGAATATACCCCAGGTTCCCGCCACAACTCGAGAAAAACCATGAGACTTCCCCCTCGCCGCGAGATGAGGCCCGATTCCCCTGCACTGCGTGCAGAGCAATTCCGTGTTGCACATCAAACATGAAAGGAGCCTTGATTTCCTTGATGGCACTCCAGAGAAACCCCAAGAACACTGTTTCAAGGCTAGAGGGATCCTGAGGTCACTGTAGCAACACGAAAGATCTCCGTGGACAAAAAATGAACTCGAGATGAGAGGTTAGTCCCTGGCTTCGACTCCAGAGGAATACCACCTTACCACAAGCACCACAGGAGCAGGTTTCTCTCATCTCTAGGTATGTGACAGGGACCCTGAGTTTGCGGCCTCAAGTGGAATGGACACCGCGATGCCCTGACTCGAAATAAGGCCGGATATCCCTGCAGTGACTTGAATGCAGGCTCGTCTTGCATCTCCCAAGACGAAAGGATGTCTGAATCCCCTGTGGAGACCACCGAGAAAGACCTAGTTCCCCACCTCATCGCGACCGGAGGCCACACATCCTTTGAAAACTCCAGAGGTACGCGGAGATCAGTGCCTCCAAAGGAGACGATGCCTGACTCCTCGTGAAACTTGATAGGAGTCCCAGGATTCCTGTGGCACGTGGAAAGGGACCCTTGGTCTCCCCCCTCAGCTGGAGAGGCATCCCAATTCTCCTGCCAAGCCTTAATGAGAATCCCGATTTGTCCCTTGAAACTAGGCAGGAGTCCTGACGTCGCTGAACAAACACGTGTGTGGAAGGGTCATCCCCGTCTTAACTCGAGAATATACCCCAGGTTCCCGCCGCAACACGAGAAAAACCATGAGACTTCCCCCTCGCCGCAAAATGAGGCCCGATTCCCCTGCACTGCGTGCAGAGAAATTCCGTGTTGCACATCACACATTAAAGGAGCCTTGATTTCCTTGATGGCACTCCAGAGAAACCCCAAGAACACTGTTTCAAGGCTAGAGGGATCCTGAGGTCACTGTAGCAACAAGAAAAATCTCCGTGGACAAAAAATGAACTCGAGATGAGAGGTTAGTCCCTGGCTTCGACTCCAGAGGAATACCACCTTACCACAAGCACCACAGGAGCAGGCTTCTCTCAGCTCTAGGTATGTGAGAGGGACCCTGAGTTTGCGGCCTCAAGTGGAATGGACACCGCGATGCCCTGACTCGATATAAGGCCGGATATCCCTGCAGTGACTTGAATGCAGGCTCGTCTTGCATCTCCCAAGACGAAAGGATGTCTGAATCCCCTGTGGAGATCACAGAAAAAAACCTAGTTCCCCACCTCATCGCGACCAGAGGCATCACATGCTTTGAAAACTCCAAAGGTACGCGGAGATCAGTGCCTCCAAAGGAGACGATGCCTGACTTCTCGTGAAACTTGATAGGAGTCCCAGGAATCCTGTGGCTGATGGAAAGGGCCCCTTGGTCTCCCGCTTCAGCTGGAGAGGCGTCCCAATTGCCCTGCCAAGCCTCGAGGAGAATCCCGAGTTGTCCCTCGCAACTAGGCAGGAGTCCTGACGTCGCTGAACAAACACGTGTGTGGAAGGGCCATCCCCGTCGTAACTCGAGAATATACCACAGGTTCCCGCCGCAACTCGAGAAAAACCATGAGACTTCCCCCTCGCCGCGAGATGAGGCCCGATTCCCCTGCACTGCGTGCAGAGCAATTCCGTGTTGCACATCACACATGAAAGGAGCCTTGATTTCCTTGATGGCACTCCAGAGAAACCCCAAGAACACTGTTTCAAGGCTAGAGGGATCCTGAGGTCACTGTAGCAACACAAAAGATCTCCGTGGACCAAAAATCAACTCGAGATGAGAGGTTAGTCCCTGGCTTCGACTCCAGAGGAATAACACCTTACCACAAGCACCTCAAGAGGAGGCTTCTCTCAGCTCTAGGTATGTGAGAGGGACCCGGAGTTTGCGGCCTCAAGTGGAATGGACACCGCGATGCCCTGACTAGAAATCAGGCCGCATATCCTGCAGTGACTTGAATGCAGGCTAGTCTTGCATCTCCCAAGACGAAAGGATGTCTGAATCCCCTGTGGAGACCACAGAGAAAGACCTAGTTCCCCACCTCATCGCGACCGGAGGCCTCACATCCTTTGAAAACTCCAGAGGTACACAGACATCAGTGCTTCCAAAGGAGACGATGCCTGACTTCTCGTGAAACTTGATAGGAGTCCCAGGATTCCTGTGGCACGTGGAAAGGGACCCTTGGTCTCCCGCCTCAGCTGGAGAGTCGCCAAATTGCCCTGCCAAGCCTCTAGGAGAATCCCGTGTTGTCCCTCGCAACTAGGCAGGAGCCCTGACGTCACTGAACAAACAAGTCGGTGGAAGGGCCATCCCCGTCATAACTCGAGAATATACCCCAGGTTCCCGCCGTAACTCGAGAAAAACCAAGAGATTTTCCCCTCACCGCGAGATGAGGCCCGATTCACCTGCACTGCATGCAGAGCAATTCCGTGTTGCACATCAAACATGAAAGGAGCCTTGATTTCCTTGATGGCACTCCAGAGAAACCCCAAGAACACTGTTTCAAGGCTAGAGGGATCCTGAGGTCACTGTAGCAACAAGAAAGAGCTCCGTGGACCACAAATCAACTCGAGATGAGAGGTCTGTCTCTGGCTTCGACTCCAGAAGAATACCACCTTACCACAAGCACCTCAAGAGGAGGCTTCTCTCAGCTCTAGGTATGTGAGTGGGACCCTTAGTTTGTGGCCTCAAGTGGAATGGACACCGCGTTGCCCTGACTTGAAATAAGGCCGGATATCCGGGCAGTGACTTGAATGCAGGCTCGTCTTGCATCTCCCAAGACGAAAGGATGTCTGAATCCCCTGTGGAGACCACAGAGAAAGACCTAGTTCCCCACCTCATCGCGACCGGAGGCCTCACATCGTTTGAAAACTACAGAGGTACGTGGAGATCAGTGCCTCCAAAGGAGACGATGCCTGACTCCTCGTGAAACTTGATAGGAGTCCCAGGATTCCTGTGGCACGTGGAAAGGGACCCTTGGTCTCCCGCCTCAGATGGAGAGGCGTCCCAATTGCCCTGCCAAGCCTCGAGGAGAATCCCGAGTTGGCCCTCGCAACTAGGCAGGAGTCCTGACGTCGCTGAACAAACACGTGGGTGGAAGGGCCATCCCCGTCGTAACTCGAGAATATACCCCAGGTTCCCACCGCAACTCGAGAAAAACCATGAGACTTCCCCCTCACCGCGAGATGAGGCCCGATTCCCCGGCACTGCATGCAGAGCAATTCCGTGTTGCACATCACACTTGAAAGGAGCCTTGATTTCCTTGATGGCACTCCAGAGAAACCCCAAGAACACTGTTTCAAGGCTAGAGGGATCCTGAGTTCACTGTAGCAACACGAACGAGCTCCGTGGACCAAAAATCAACTCGAGATGAGAGGTTAGTCCCTGGCATCGACTCCAGAGAAATACCACCTTACCACAAGCACCTCAAGAGGAGCCTTCTCTCAGCTCTAGGTATGTGAGAGGGACCCTGAGTTTGCGGCCTCAAGTGGAATGGACACCGCGATGCCCTGACTCAATATAAGGCCGGATATCCCTGCAGTGACTTGAATGCAGACTCGTCTTGCATCTCCCAAGACGAAAGGATGTCTGAATCCCCTGTGGAGATCACAGAAAAAGACCTAGTTCCCCACCTCATCACGACCAGAGGCATCACATGCTTTGAAAACTCCAGAGGTACGCGGAGATCAGTGCCTCCAAAGGAGACGATGCCTGACTCCTCGTGAAACTTGATAGGAGTCCCAGGATTCCTGTGGCACGTGGAAAGGGACACTAGGTCTCCCCCCTCAGCTGGAGAGGCGTCCCAATTGCCCTGCCAAGCCTCGAGGAGAATCCCGAGTTGTCCCTCGCAACTAGGCAGGAATCCTGACGTCGCTGAACAAACACGTGTGTGGAAGGGCCATCCCCGTCGTAACTCGAGAATATACCCCAGGTTCCCACCGCAACTCGAGAAAAATCATGAGACTTCCCCCTCGCTGCGAAATCAGGCCGGATTTCCCAGCACTGCGTGCAGAGCAATTCCGTGTTGCACATCACACATGAAAGGAGCCTTGATTTCCTTGATGGCACTCCAGAGAAACCCCAAGAACACTGTTTCAAGGCTAGAGGGAACCTGAGGTCACTGTAGCAACACGAAAGAGCTCCGTGGACCACAAATCAACTCGAGATGACAGGTTAGTCCCTGGCTTCGACTCCAGAGGAATACCACCTTACCACAAGCACCTCAATAGGAGGCTTCTCTCAGCTCTAGGTATGTGAGAGGGACTCTGAGTTTGCGGCCTCAAGTGGAATGAACACCGCGGTGCCCTGACTCGATATAAGGCCGGATATCCCTGCAGTGACTTGAATGCAGGCTCGTCTTGCATCTCCCAAGACGAAAGGATGTCTGAATCCCCTGTGGAGACCACAGAAAAAGACCTAGTTCCCTACCTCATCGCGATCGGAGGCCTCACATCCTTTGAAAACTCCAGAGTTACACGGAGATCAGTGCCTCCAAAGCAGACGATGCCTGACTCCTCGTGAAACTTGATAGGAGTCCCAGGATTCCTGTGGCACGTGGAAAGGGACACTTGGTCGTCCGCCTCAGCTGGAGAGGCGTCACAATTTCCCTGCCAAGCCTTTGAGGAGAATCCCGAGTTGTCCCTCGCAACTAGGCAGGAGTCCTGACGTGGCTGAACAAACACGTGGGTGGAAGGGCCATCCCCGTCGTAACTCGAGAATATACCCCAGGTTCCCGCCGCAACTCGAGAAAAACCATGAGACTTCCCCCTCGCCGCGAGATGAGGCCCGATTCCCCTGCACTGCGTGCAGAGCATTTCCGTGTTGCACATCACACATGAAAGGAGCCTTGATTTCCTTGATGGCACTCCAGAGAAACCCCAAGAACACTGTTTCAAGGCTAGAGGGATCCTGAGGTCACTGTAGCGACAAGAAAGATCTCCGTGGATCAAAATCAACTCGAGATGAGAGGTTAGTCCCTGGCTTCGACTCCAGAGGAATACCACCTTACCACAAGCACCACAGGAGCAGGCTTCTCTCAGCTCTAGGTATGTGAGAGGGACCCTGAGTTTGCGGCCTCAAGTGGAATGGACACCGCGATGCCCTGACTCGATATAAGGCCGGATATCCCTGCAGTGACTTGAATGCAGACTCGTCTTGCATCTCCCTAGACGAAAGGATGTCTGAATCCCCTGTGGAGACCACAGAGAAAGACCTAGTTCCCCACCTCATCGCGACCAGAGGCATCACATCCTTTGAAAACTCCAGAGGTACGCGGAGATCAGTGCCTCCAAAGGAGACGATGCCTGACTCCTCGTGAAACTTCATAGGAGTCCCAGGACTCCTGTGGCACGTGGAAAGGGCCCCTTGGTCTCCCACCTCAGCTGGAGAGGCGTCCCAATTGCCCTGGCAAGCCTCGAGGAGAATCCCGAGTTGTCCCTCACAACTAGGCAGGAGTCCTGACATCGCTGAACAAACACGTGGGTGAAAGGGCCATCCCCGTCGTAACTCGAGAGTATACCCCAGGTACCCGCCGCAACTCGAGAAAAACCATGAGACTTCCCGCTCGCCGCAAAATGAGGCCCGATTCCCCTGCACTGGGTGCAGAGCAATTCCGTGTTGCACATCACACATGAAAGGAGCCTTGATTTCCTTGATGGCACTCCAGAGAAACCCCAAGAACACTCTTTCAAGGCTAGAGGGAACCTGAGGTCACTGTAGCAACACAAAAGAGCTCCGTGGACCACAAATCAACT
This sequence comes from Cervus elaphus, assembly GCF_910594005.1. Classification (NCBI taxonomy): domain Eukaryota; kingdom Metazoa; phylum Chordata; class Mammalia; order Artiodactyla; family Cervidae; genus Cervus; species Cervus elaphus. The sequence goes on along the minus strand of NC_057842.1, from coordinate 129,071 downwards.
CGAGATGAGAGGTTAGTCCCTGGCTTCGACTCCAGAGGAATACCACCTTACCACAAGCACCTCAAGAGGAGGATTCTCTCAGCTCTAGGTATGTGAGAGGGACCGTCAGTTTGCGGCCTCACGTGGAATGGACACCGCGATGCCCTGACTCGAAATAAGGCCGGATATCCCTGCAGTGACTTGAATGCAGGCTCGTCTTGCATCTCCCAAGACGAAGGGATGTCTGAATCCCCTGTGGATACCACAGAAAAAGACCTAGTTCCCCACCTCATCGCGACCGGAGGCCTCACATCCTTTGAAAACTCCAGAGGTACACGGAGATCAGTGCCTCCAAAGCAGACGATGCCTGACTCCTCGTGAAACTTGATAGGAGTCCCAGGATTCCTGTGGCACGTGGAAAGGGACCCTTGGTCCTCCGCCTCAGCTGGAGAGGCGTCGCAATTGCCCTGCCAAGCCTCGAGGAGAATCCCGAGTTGTCCCTCGCAACTAGGCAGGAGTCGTGACGTGGCTGAACAAACACGTGGGTGGAAGGGCCATCCCCGTCGTAACTCGAGAATATACCCCAGGTTCCCGCCGCAACTCGAGAAAAACCATGAGACTTCCCCCTCGCCGCGAGATGAGGCCCGATTCCCCTGCACTGCGTGCAAAGCAATTCCGGTTGCACATCACACATGAAAGGAGCCTTGATTTCCTTAATGTCATTCCAGAGAAACCCCAAGAACACTGTTTCAAGGCTAGAGGGTTCCTGAGGTCACTGTAGCAACAAGAAAGATCTCCGTGGACCAAAAATCAACTCGAGATGAGAGGTTAGTCCCTAGGTTCGACTCCAGAGGAATACCACGTTACCACAAGCACCTCAAGAGGAGGCTTCTCTCAGCTCTAGGTATGTGGGAGGGACCCTGAGTTTGTGGCCTCAAGTGGAATGGACACGGCGTTGCCCTGACTCGAAATAAGGCCGGATATCCCTGCAGTGAGTTGAATGCAGGCTCGTCTTGCATCTCCCAAGACGAAAGGATGTCTGAATCCCCTGTGGAGACCACAGAGAAAGACCTAGTTCCCCACCTCATCGCGACCGGAGGCCACACATCCTTTGAAAACTCCAGAGGTACGCGGAGAACAGTTCCTCCAAAGGAGACGATGCCTGACTCCTCGTGAAACTTGATAGGAGTCCCAGGATTCCTGTGGCACGTGGAAAGGGACCCTTGGTCTCCCGCCTCAGCTGGAGAGGCGTCCCAATTGCCCTGCCAAGCATCGAGGAGAATCCCGAGTTGTCCCTCGCAACTAGGCAGGAGTCCTGACGTCGCTGAACAAACACGTGGGTGGAAGGGCCATCCCCATCGTAACTCGAGAATTTACCCCAGGTTCCCGCCGCAACTCGAGAAAAACCATGAGACTTCCCCCTCGCGTGAGATGAGGCCCGATTCCCCTGCACTGCGTGCAGAGCAATTCCGTGTTGCACATCACACATGAAAGGAGCCTTGATTTCCTTGATGGCACTCCAGAGAAACCCCAAGAACACTGTTTCAAGGCTAGAGGGATCCTGAGGTCACTGTAGCAACAAGAAAGATCTCCGTGGACCAAAAATCAACTCGAGATGAGAGGTTAGTCCCTGGCTTCGACTCCAGAAGAATACCACCTTACCACAAGCACCTCAAGAGGAGGCTTCTCTCAGCTCTATGTATGTGAGAGGGACCCTGAGTTAGCGGGCTCAAGTGGAATGGACACCGCGATGCCCTGACTCAAAATAAGGCTGGATATCCCTGCAGTGACTTGAATGCAGGCTCGTTTTGCATCTCCCAAAACGAAAGGATGTTTGAATCCCCTGTGCAGACCACAGAGAAAGACCGAGTTTCCCACCTCATCGCGACCGGAGGCCTCACATCCTTTGAAAAGTCCAGAGATACGTGGAGATCAGTGCCTCCAAAGGAGACGATGCCTCACTCCTCGTGAAACTTGATAGGAGTCCCAGGATTCCTGTGGCATGTGGAAAGGGACCCTTGGTCTCCCGCCTCAGCTGGAGAGGCGTCCCAATTGCCCTGGCAAGCCTCGAGGAGAATCCCGAGTTGTCCCTCGCAACTAGGAAGGAGTCCTGACGTGGCTGAACAAACACGTTGTTGGAAGTGCCATCCCCGTCGTAACTCGAGAATATACCCCAGGTTCCCGCCGCAACTCGAGAAAAACCATGAGATTTCCCCCTCGCCGCGAGATGAGGCACGATTCCCCTGCCCTGCGTGCAGAGCAATTCCGTGTTGCACATCACACATGAAAGGAGCCTTGATTTCCTTGATGGCACTCCAGAGAAACCCCAAGAACACTGTTTCAAGGCTAGAGGGATCCTGAGGTCACTGTAGCAACATGAAAGAGCACCGTGGAGCAAAAATCAACTCGAGATGAGGGGTTAGTCCCTAGCTTCGACTCCAGAGGAATACCACCTTACCACAAGCACTTCAAGAGGAAGCTTCTCTCAGCTCTAGGTATGTGAGAGGGACCCTGAGTTTGCGGCCTCAAGTGGAATGTACACTGCGATGCCCTGACGCGAAATAAGGCCGGATATCCCTGCAGTGACTTGAATGCAGGCTCGTCTTGCATCTCCCAAGACGAAAGGATGTCTGAATCCCCTGTAGAGAGCACAGAGAAAGACCTAGTTCCCCACCTCATCGCGACCGGAGGCCTCACATCCTTTGAAAACTGCAGAGGTACGGGGAGATCAGTGCCTCCAAAGGAGACGATGCCTGACTCCTCGTGAAACATGATAGGAGTCCCAGGATTCCTGTGGCACGTGGACAGGGACACTTGGTCTCCCCCCTCAGCTGGAGAGGCATCCAAATTGTCCTGCCAAGCCTCAAGGAGAATCCCGAGTTGTCCCTTGCAACTAGGCAGGAGTCCTGACGTCGCTGAACAAACAAGTGTGTGAAAGGGCCATCCCCGTCGTAACTCGAGAATATAACCCAGGTTCCCGCCGCAACTCGAGAAAAACCATGAGACTTCCCGCTCGCCGCAAAATGAGGCCCGATTCCCCTGCACTGCGTGCAGAGCAATTCCGGTTGCACATCACACATGAAAGGAGCCTTGATTTCCTTAATGGCACTCCAGAGAAACCCCAAGAACACTGTTTCAAGGCTAGAGGGTTCCTGAGATCACTGTAGCAACAAGAAAGATCTCCGTGGACCAAAAATCAACTCGAGATGAGAGGTAAGTCCCTGGCTTCGACTCCAGAGGAATACCACCTTACCACAAGCACCTCAAGAGGAGGCTTCTCTCAGCTCTAGGTACGTGAGAGGGACCCTGACTTTGCGGCCTCAAGTGGAATGGACACCGCGATGCCCTGACTCGAAATAAGGCCGGATATCCCTGCAGTGACTTGAATGCAGGCTCGTCTTGCATCTCCCAAGACGAAAGGATGTTTGAATCCCCTGTGGAGACCACAGAGAAACACCTAGTTCCCCACCTCATCGCGACCGGAGGCCTCACATCCTATGAAAACTCCAGAGGTACGCGGAGATCAGTGCCTCCAAAGGAGACGATGCCTGACTCCTCTTGAAGCTTGTTAGGAGTCCCAGGATTCCTGTGGCACGTGGAAAGGGCCCCTTGGTCTCCCATCTCAGTTGGAGAGGCTCCCAATTGCTCTGGCAAGCCTCGAGGAGAATTCCGAGTTGTCCCTCGCAACTAGGCAGGAGTCCTGACGTCGCTGAACAAACACGTGTGTGGAAGGGCCATCCCCGTCGTAACTCGAGAATATACCCCAGGTTCCCGCCGCAACTCGAGAAAAACCATGAGACTTCCCCCTCGCCGCGAGATGAGGCCCGATTCCCCTGCACTGCGTGCAAAGCAATTCCGGTTGCACATCACACATGAAAGGAGCCTTGATTTCCTTAATGTCATTCCAGAGAAACCCCAAGAACACTGTTTCAAGGCTAGAGGGTTCCTGAGGTCACTGTAGCAACAAGAAAGATCTCCGTGGACCAAAAATCAACTCGAGATGAGAGGTTAGTCCCTGGGTTCGACTCCAGAGGAATACCACCTTACCACAAGCACCACAGGAGCAGGCTTCTCTCAGCTCTAGGTATGTGAGAGGGACCCTGAGTTTGCGGCCTCAAGTGGAATGAACACCGCGATGCCCTGACTCGATATAAGGCCGGATATCCCTGCAGTGACTTGAATGCAGACTCGTCTTGCATCTCCCAAGACGAAAGGATGTTTGAATCCCCTGTGGAGACCACAGAGAAAGACCTAGTTCCCCACCTCATCGCGACCGGAGGCCACACATCCTTTGAAAACTCCAGAGGTACGCGGAGAACAGTTCCTCCAAAGGAGACGATGCCTGACTCCTCGTGAAACTTGATAGGAGTCCCAGGATTCCTGTGGCACGTGGAAAGGGACCCTTGGTCTCCCGCCTCAGCTGGAGAGGCGTCCCAATTGCCCTGCCAAGCATCGAGGAGAATCCCGAGTTGTCCCTCGCAACTAGGCAGGAGTCCTGACGTCGCTGAACAAACACGTGGGTGGAAGGGCCATCCCCATCGTAACTCGAGAATTTACCCCAGGTTCCCGCCGCAACTCGAGAAAAACCATGAGACTTCCCCCTCGCGTGAGATGAGGCCCGATTCCCCTGCACTGCGTGCAGAGCAATTCCGTGTTGCACATCACACATGAAAGGAGCCTTGATTTCCTTGATGGCACTCCAGAGAAACCCCAAGAACACTGTTTCAAGGCTAGAGGGATCCTGAGGTCACTGTAGCAACAAGAAAGATCTCCGTGGACCAAAAATCAACTCGAGATGAGAGGTTAGTCCCTGGCTTCGACTCCAGAGGAATACCACCTTACCACAAGCACCTCAAGAGGAGGCTTCTCTCAGCTCTATGTATGTGAGAGGGACCCTGAGTTAGCGGGCTCAAGTGGAATGGACACCGCGATGCCCTGACTCGAAATAAGGCTGGATATCCCTGCAGTGACTTGAATGCAGGCTCGTTTTGCATCTCCCAAAACGAAAGGATGTTTGAATCCCCTGTGCAGACCACAGAGAAAGACCTAGTTCCCCACCTCATCGCGACCGGAGGCCTCACATCCTTTGAAAAGTCCAGAGAAACGTGGAGATCAGTGCCTCCAAAGGAGACGATGCCTCACTCCTCGTGAAACTTGATAGGAGTCCCAGGATTCCTGTGGCATGTGGAAAGGGACCCTTGGTCTCCCGCCTCAGCTGGAGAGGCGTCCCAATTGCCCTGGCAAGCCTCGAGGAGAATCCCGAGTTGTCCCTCGCAACTAGGAAGGAGTCCTGACGTCGTTGTACAAACACGTTGGTGGAAGTGCCATCCCCGTCGTAACTCGAGAATATACCCCAGGTTCCCGCCGCAACTCGAGAAAAACCATGAGATTTCCCCCTCGCCGCGAGATGAGGCACGATTCCCCTGCCCTGCGTGCAGAGCAATTCCGTGTTGCACATCACACATGAAAGGAGCCTTGATTTCCTTGATGGCACTCCAGAGAAACCCCAAGAACACTGTTTCAAGGCTAGAGGGATCCTGAGGTCACTGTAGCAACATGAAAGAGCACCGTGGAGCAAAAATCAACTCGAGATGAGGGGTTAGTCCCTAGCTTCGACTCCAGAGGAATACCACCTTACCACAAGCACCTCAAGAGGAAGCTTCTCTCAGCTCTAGGTATGTGAGAGGGACCCTGAGTTTGCGGCCTCAAGTGGAATGGACTCCGCGATGCCCTGACTCGAAATAAGGCCGGATATCCCTGCAGTGACTTGAATGCAGGCTCGTCTTGCATCTCCCAAGACGAAAGGATGTCTGAATCCCCTGTAGAGAGCACAGAGAAAGACCTAGTTCCCTACCTCATCGCGACCGGAGGCCTCACATCCTTTGAAAACTGCAGAGGTACGCGGAGAACAGTTCCTCCAAAGGAGACGATGCCTGACTCCTCGTGAAACATGATAGGAGTCCCAGGATTCCTGTGGCACGTGGACAGGGACACTTGGTCTCCCCCCTCAGCTGGAGAGGCATCCAAATTGTCCTGCCAAGCCTCAAGGAGAATCCCGAGTTGTCCCTTGCAACTAGGCAGGAGTCCTGACGTCGCTGAACAAACAAGTGTGTGAAAGGGCCATCCCCGTCGTAACTCGAGAATATAACCCAGGTTCCCGCCGCAACTCGAGAAAAACCATGAGACTTCCCACTCGCCGCAAAATGAGGCCCGATTCCCCTGCACTGCGTGCAGAGCAATTCCGGTTGCACATCACACATGAAAGGAGCCTTGATTTCCTTAATGGCACTCCAGAGAAACCCCAAGAACACTGTTTCAAGGCTAGAGGGTTCCTGAGGTCACTGTAGCAACAAGAAAGATCTCCGTGGACCAAAAATCAACTCGAGATGAGAGGTAAGTCCCTGGCTTCGACTCCAGAGGAATACCACCTTACCACAAGCACCTCAAGAGGAGGCTTCTCTCAGCTCTAGGTACGTGAGAGGGACCCTGACTTTGCGGCCTCAAGTGGAATGGACACCGCGATGCCCTGACTCGAAATAAGGCCGGATATCCCTGCAGTGACTTGAATGCAGGCTCGTCTTGCATCTCCCAAGACGAAAGGATGTTTGAATCCCCTGTGGAGACCACAGAGAAACACCTAGTTCCCCACCTCATCGCGACCGGAGGCCTCACATCCTATGAAAACTCCAGAGGTACGCGGAGATCAGTGCCTCCAAAGGAGACGATGCCTGACTCCTCTTGAAGCTTGTTAGGAGTCCCAGGATTCCTGTGGCACGTGGAAAGGGCCCCTTGGTCTCCCACCTCAGTTGGAGAGGCTCCCAATTGCTCTGGCAAGCCTCGAGGAGAATCCCGAGTTGTCCCTCGCAACTAGGCAGGAGTCCTGACGTCGCTGAACAAACACGTGTGTGGAAGGGCCATCCCCGTCGTAACTCGAGAATATACCCCAGGTTCCCGCCGCAACTCGAGAAAAACCATGAGACTTCCCCCTCGCCGCGAGATGAGGCCCGATTCCCCTGCACTGCGTGCAGAGCAATTCCGGTTGCACATCACACATGAAAGGAGCCTTGATTTACTTAATGTCATTCCAGAGAAACCCCAAGAACACTGTTTCAAGGCTAGAGGGTTCCTGAGGTCACTGTAGCAACAAGAAAGATCTCCGTGGACCAAAAATCAACTCGAGATGAGAGGTTAGTCCCTGGCTTCGACTCCAGAGGAATACCACCTTACCACAAGCACCACAGGAGCAGGCTTCTCTCAGCTCTAGGTATGTGAGAGGGACCCTGAGTTTGCGGCCTCAAGTGGAATGAACACCGCGATGCCCTGACTCGATATAAGGCCGGATATCCCTGCAGTGACTTGAATGCAGACTCGTCTTGCATCTCCCAAGACGAAAGGATGTCTGAATCCCCTGTGGAGACCACAGAGAAAGACCTAGTTCCCCACCTCATCGCGACCGGAGGCCACACATCCTTTGAAAACTCCAGAGGTACGCGGAGAACAGTTCCTCCAAAGGAGACGATGCCTGACTCCTCGTGAAACTTGATAGGAGTCCCAGGATTCCTGTGGCACGTGGAAAGGGACCCTTGGTCTCCCGCCTCAGCTGGAGAGGCGTCCCAATTGCCCTGCCAAGCATCGAGGAGAATCCCGAGTTGTCCCTCGCAACTAGGCAGGAGTCCTGACGTCGCTGAACAAACACGTGGGTGGAAGGGCCATCCCCATCGTAACTCGAGAATATACCCCAGGTTCCCGCCGCAACTCGAGAAAAACCATGAGACTTCCCCCTCGCGTGAGATGAGGCCCGATTCCCCTGCACTGCGTGCAGAGCAATTCCGTGTTGCACATCACACATGAAAGGAGACTTGATTTCCTTGATGGCACTCCAGAGAAACCCCAAGAAAACTGTTTCAAGGCTAGAGGGGTCCTGAGGTCACCGTAACAACACGAAAGAGCTCCGTGGACCAAAAATCAACTCGAGATGAGAGGTTAGTCCCTGGCTTCGACTCCAGAGGAATACCACCTTACCACAAGCACCTCAAGAGGAAGCTTCTCTCAGCTCTAGGTATGTGACAGGGACCCTGAGTTTGTGGCCTCAAGTGGAATGGACACGGCGATGACCTGACTCGAAATAAGGCCGGATATCCCTGCAGTGAGTTGAATGCAGGCTCGTCTTGCATCTCCCAAGATGAAAGGATGTCTGAATCCCCTGTGGAGACCACAGAGAAAGACCTAGTTTCCCACCTCATCGCGACCGGAGGCCTCACATCCTTTGAAAACTCCAGAGGTACGCGGAGATCAGTGCCTCCAAAGGAGACGATGCCTGACTCCTCGTGAAACTTGATGGAAGTCCCAGGATTCCTGTGCACGTGGAAAGGGACCATTGGTCTCCCGCCTCAGCTGGAGAGGGGTCCCAATTGCCCTGCCAAGCCTCGAGGAGAATCCCGAGTTGTCCCTTGCAACTAGGCAGGAGTCCTGACGTCGCTGAACAAACACGTGTGTGGAAGGGCCATCCCCGTCGTAACTCGAGAATATACCCCAAGTTCCCACCGCAACTCGAGAAAAACCATGAGACTTCCCCCTCGCCGCGAGATGAGGCCCGATTCCCCTGCACTGTGTGCAGAGCAATTCCGTGTTGCACCTCACACATGAAAGAAGCCTTGATTTCCTTGATGGCACTCCAGAGAAACCCCAAGAACACTGTTTCAAGGCTAGAGGGATCCTGAGGTCACTGTAGCAACAAGAAAGATCTCCGTGGACCAAAAATCAACTCGAGATGAGAGGTTAGTCCCTGGCTTCGACTCCAGAGGAATACCACCTTACCACAAGCACCTCAAGAGTAGGCTTCTCTCAGCTCTATGTATGTGAGAGGGACCCTGAGTTAGCGGCCTCAAGTGGAATGGACACCGCGATGCCCTGACTCGAAATAAGGCTGGATATCCCTACAGTGACTTGAATGCAGGCTCGTTTTGCATCTCCCAAAACGAAAGGATGTTTGAATCCCCTGTGCAGACCACAGAGAAAGACCGAGTTCCCCACCTCATCGCGACCGGAGGCATCACATCCTTTGAAAACTCCAGAGGTACGTGGAAATCAGTGCCTCCAAAGGAGACGATGCCTGACTCCTCGTGAAACTTGATAAGGGTCCCAGGATTCCTGTGGCATGTGGAAAGGGACACTTGGTCTCCCGCTTCAGCTGGAGAGGCGTCCCAATTGCCCTGGCAAGCCTCGAGGAGAATCCCGAGTTGTCCCTCGCAACTAGGCAGGAGTCCTGACGTCGCTGAACAAACACGTGGGTGGAAGGGCCATCCCCGTCGTAACTCGAGAATATACCCCAGGTTCCCGCCGCAACTCGAGAAAAACCATGAGACTTCCCCCTCGCCGCGAGATGAGGCACGATTCCCCTGCCCTGCGTGCAGAGCAATTCCGTGTTGCACATCACACATGAAAGGAGCCTTGATTTCCTTGATGGCACTCCAGAGAAACCCCAAGAACACTGTTTCAAGGCTAGAGGGATCCTGAAGTCACTGTAGCAACATGAAAGAGCTCCGTGGAGCAAAAATCAACTCGAGATGAGGGGTTAGTCCCTAGCTTCGACACCAGAGGAATACCACCTTACCACAAGCACCTCAAGAGGAGGCTTCTCTCAGCTCTAGGTACGTGAGAGGGACCCTGACTTTGCGGCCTCAAGTGGAATGGACTCCGCGATGCCCTGACTCGAAATAAGGCCGGATATCCCTGCAGTGACTTGAATGCAGGGTCGTCTTGCATCTCCCAAGACGAAAGGATGTTTGAATCCCCTGTGGAGACCACAGAGAAACACCTAGTTCCCCACCTCATCGCGACCGGAGGCCTCACATCCAATGAAAACTCCAGAGGTACGCGGAGATCAGTGCCTCCAAAGGAGACGATGCCTGACTCCTCTTGAAGCTTGTTAGGAGTCCCAGGATTCCTGTGGCACGTGGAAAGGGAACCTTGGTCTCCCGCCTCAGCTGGAGAGGCGTCTCAATTGCCCTGCCAAACCTCGAGGAGAATCTCGAGTTGTCCCTCGCAACTAGGCAGGAGTACTCACTTGGCTGAACAAACACGTGGGTGGAAGGGCCATCCCCGTCGTAACTCGAGAATATACCCCAGGTTCCCGCCGCAACTCGAGAAAAACCATGAGACTTCCTGCTCACCGCAAAATGAGGCCCGATTGCCCTGCACTGCGTGCAGAGCAATTCCGTGTTGCACATCACACATGAAAGGAGCCTTGATTTCCTTGATGGCACTCAGAGAAACCCCAAGAACACTGTTTCAAGGCTAGAGGGATCCTGAGGTCACTGTAGCAACAAGAAAGATCTCCGTGGACCAAAAATCAACTCGAGATGAGAGGTTAGTCCCTGGCTTCGACTCCAGAGGAATACCACCTTACCAAAAGCACCTCACGAGGAGGCTTCTCTAAGCTCAAGGTATATGAGAGGGACCCTGAGTTTGCGGCCTCAAGTGGAATGGACACCGCGATGCCCTGACTCGAAATAAGGCCGGATATCCCTGCAGTGACTTGAATGCAGACTCGTCTTGCATCTCCCTAGACGAAAGGATGTCTGAATCCCCTGTGGAGATCACAGAGAAAGACCTAGTTCCCCACCTCATTCGACCAGAGGCATCACATCCTTTGAAAACTCCAGAGGTACGCGGAGATCAGTGCCTCCAAAGGAGACGATGCCTGACTCCTCGTGAAACTTGATAAGAGTCCCAGGATTCCTGTGGCACGTGGAAAGGGCCCCTTGGTCTCCCACCTCAGCTGGAGAGGCGTCCCAATTGCCCTGGCAAGCCTTGAGGAGAATCCAGAGTTGTCCCTCGCAACTAGGCAGGAGTCCTGCCGTCGCTGAACAAACACGTGGGTGGAAGGGCCATCCCCGTCGTAACTCGAGAATATACCCCAGGTTCCCGCCGCAACTCGAGAAAAACCATGAGACTTCCCCCTCGCTGCGAGATCAAGCCGGATTCCCCTGCACTGTGTGCACAGCAATTCCGTGTTGCACATCACACATGAAAGGAGCCTTGATTTCCTTGATGGCACTCCAGAGAAACCCCAAAAACCCTGTTTCCAGGCTAGAGGGATCCTGAGGTCACTGTAGCAATACGAAAGAGCTCCGTGGACCACAAATCAACTCGAGATGAGAGGTTAGTCCCTGGCTTCGACTCCAGAGGAATACCACCTTACCACAAGCACCTCAAGAGGAGGCTTCTCTCAGCTCTACGTATGTGAGAGGGACCGTGAGTTTGCGGCCTCAAGTGGAATGGACACCGCGATGCCCTGACTCGAAATAAGGCCGGATATCCCTGCAGTGACTTGAATGCAGGCTCGTCTTGCATCTCCCAAGACGAAAGGATGTCTGAATCCCCTGTGGAGATCACAGAGAAAGACCTAGTTTCCCACCTCATCGCGACCGGAGGCCTCACATCCTTTGAAAACACCAGAGATACCCGGAGATCAGTGCCTCCAAAGGAGACGATGCCTGACTCCTCGTGAAACTTGATAGGAGTCCCAGGATTCCTGTGGCACGTGGAAAGGGACACTTGGTCTCCCGCCTCAGCTGGAGAGGCGTCCCAATTGCCCTGCCAAGCCTCGAGGAGAATCTCGAGTTGTCCCTCACAACTAGGCAGGAGTCCTGACATCGCTGAACAAACATGTGTGTGGAAGGGCCATCCCCGTCGTAACTCGAGAATAAACCCCACGTTGCCGCCAAAACTCGAGAAAAACCATGAGACTTCCCCCTCGCCGCGAGATGAGGCCAGATTCCCCTGCACTGCGTGCAGAGCAATTCCGTCTTGCACATCACACATGAAAGGAGCCTTGATTTCCTTGATGGCACTCCAGAGAAACCCCAAGAACACTGTTTCAAGGCTAGAGGGATCCTGAGGTCACTGTAGCAACACGAAAGAGCTCCGTGGACCAAAATCAACTCGAGATGAGAGGTTAGTCCCTGTCTTCGACTCCAGAGGAATACCACCTTACCACAAGCACCTCAAGAGGAGGCTTCTCTCAGCTCTAGCTATGTGAGAGGGACCCTGAGTTTGCGGCCTCAAGTGGAATGGACACCGCGATGCCCTGACTCGAAATAAGGCTGGATATCCCTGCAGTGACTTGAATGCAGACTCGTCTTGCATCTCCCAAGACGAAACGATGTCTGAATCCCCTGTGGAGACCACAGAGAAAGACTTAGTTCCGCACCTCATCGCGACCGGAGGCCTCACATCCTTTGAAAACTCCAAAGGTACGCAGAGATCAGTGCCTCCAAAGGAGACGCTACCTGACTCCTCGTGAAACTTGATAGGGGTCCCAGGATTCCTGTGGCACGTGGAAAGGGACTCTTGGTCTCCCGCCTCAGCTGGAGAGGCGTCCCAATTGCCCTGCCAAGCCTCGAGGAGAATCCCGAGTTGTCCCTCGCAACTAGGCAGGAGTCCTGCCGTCGCTGAACAAACACGTGTGTGGAAGGGCCATCCCCGTCGTAACTCGAGAATATACCCCAGGTTCCCGCCGCAACTCGAGAAAAACCATGAGACTTCCCCCTCGCCGCGAGATGAGGGCCGATTCCCCTGCACTGCGTGCAGCGTAATTCCGTGTTGCACATCAAACTTGAATGGAGCCTTGATTTCCTTGATGGCACTCCAGAGAAACCCCAAGAACACTGTTTCAAGGCTAGAGGCATCCTGAGGTCACTGTAGCAACACGAAAGAGCTCCGTGGACCAAAAATCAACTCGAGATGAGAGGTTAGTCCCTGGCTTCGACTCCAGAGGAATACCACCTTACCACAAGCACCTCAAGAGGAGGCTTCTCTCAGCTCTAGGTATGTGAGAGGGACCCTGAGTTTGTGGCCTCAAGTGGAATGGACACTGCGATGCCCTGACTCGAAATAAGGCCGGATATCCCTGCAGTGACTTGAATGCAGGCTCGTCTGGCATCTCCCAAGACGAAAGGATGTCTGAATCCCCTGTGGAGACCACAGAGAAAGACCTAGTTCCCCACCTCATCGCGACCGGAGGCCTCACATCCTTTGAAAACTCCAGAGGTATGCGGTTATCAGTGCCTCCAAAGGAGACGCTACCTGACTCCTCGTGAAACTTGATAGGAGTCCCAGGATTCCTGTGGCACGTGGAAAGGGACCCCTGGTCTCCCGCCTCAGCTGGACAGGCGTCCCAATTGACCTGCCAAGCCTCGAGGATAATCCCGAGTTGTCCCTCGCAACTAGGCAGGAGTCCTGACGTGGCTGAGCAAACACGTGGGTGTAATGGCCATCCCCGTCGTAACTCGAGAATATAACCCAGGTTCCCACCGCAACTCGAGAAAAACCATGAGACTTCCTCCTCGCCGCGAGATGAGGCCCGATTCCCCTGCACTGCGTGCAGAGCAATTCCGTGTTGCACATCATACTTGAAAGTAGCCTTGATTTCCTTGATGGCACTCCAGAGAAACCCCAAGAACACTGTTTCAAGGCTAGAGGCATCCTGAGGTAACTGTAGCAACACGAAAGAGCTCCGTGGACCAAAAATCAACTCGAGATGAGAGGTTAGTCCCTGGCTTCGACTCCAGAGGAATACCACCTTACCACAAGCACCTCAAGAGGAGGCTTCTCTCAGCTCTAGGTATGTGAGAGGGACCCTGAGTTTGCGGCCGCCAGTGGAATGGACACCGCGATGCCCTGACTCGAAATAAGGCCGGATATGCCTGCAGTGCCTTGAATGCAGGCTCGTCTTGCATCTCCCAAGACGAAAGGATGTCTGATTCCCCTGTGGAGATCACAGAGAAAGACCTAGTTCCCCACCTCATCGGGACCGGAGGCCTCACATCCTTTGAAAACTCCAGAGGTACGCAGAGATCAGTGCCTCCACAGGAGACGATGCCTGACTCCTCGTGAAACTTGATAGGAGTCCCAGGATTCCTGTGGCACGTGGAAAGGGACACTTGGTCTCCCGCCTCAGCTAGAGAGGCGGCCCAATTGCCCTGCCAAGCCTCGAGGAGAATCCCGAGATGTCCCTCGCAAGTAGGCAGGAGTCCTGACGTGGCTGAACAAACACGTGGGTGGAAGGGCCATCCCCGTCGTAACTCGAGAATATACCCCAGGTTCCCGCCGCAACCCGAGAAAAACCATGAGACTTCCCCCTCGCTGCAAGATGAGGCCCGATTCACCTGCACTGTATGCAGAGCAATTCCGTCTTGCACATCACACATGAAAGGAGCCTTGATTTCCTTGATGGCACTCCAGAGAAAACCCAAGAACACTGTTTCAAGGCTAGAGGGATCCTGAGGTCACTGTAGCAACATGAAAGAGCTCTGTGGAGCAAGAATCAACTCGAGATGAGAGGTTAGTCCCTGGCTTCGACTCCAGAGGAATACCACCTTACCACAAGCACCTCAAGAGGAGGCTTCCCTCAGCTCTAGGTACGTGAGAGGGACCCTGAGTTTGCGGCCTCAAGTGGAATGGACACCGCGATGCCCTGACTCGAAATAAGGCCGGATATCCCTGCAGTGACTTGAATGCAGGCTCGTCTTGCATCTCCCAAGACGAAAGGATGTCTGAATCCCCTGTGGAGACCACAGAGAAAGACCTAGTTCCCCACCTCATCGCGACCGGAGGCCTCACATCCTTTGAAAACTCCAGAGGTACCCGGAGATCAGTGCCTCCAAAGGATACGATGCCTGACTCCTCGTGAAACTTGATAGAAGTCCCAGGATTCCTGTGGCACGTGGAAAGGGACCCTTGGTCTCCCGCCTCACCTTGAGAGGCGTCCCAATTGCCCTGCGAAGCCTCGAGGAGAATCTCGAGTTGTCCCTCACAACTAGGCAGGAGTCCTGACATCGCTGAACAAAGATGTGTGTGGAAGGGCCATCCCCGTCGTAACTCGAGAATAAACCCCACGTTGCCGCCAAAACTCGAGAAAAACCATGAGACTTCCCCCTCGCCGCGAGATGAGGCCAGATTCCCCTGCACTGCGTGCAGAGCAATTCCGTCTTGCACATCACACATGAAAGGAGCCTTGATTTCCTTGATGGCACTCCAGAGAAACCCCAAGAACACTGTTTCAAGGCTAGAGGGATCCTGAGGTCACTGTAGCAACACGAAAGAGCTCCGTGGACCAAAATCAACTCGAGATGAGAGGTTAGTCCCTGTCTTCGACTCCAGAGGAATACCACCTTACCACAAGCACCTCAAGAGGAGGCTTCTCTCAGCTCTAGCTATGTGAGAGGGACCCTGAGTTTGCGGCCTCAAGTGGAATGGACACCGCGATGCCCTGACTCGAAATAAGGCTGGATATCCCTGCAGTGACTTGAATGCAGACTCGTCTTGCATCTCCCAAGACGAAACGATGTCTGAATCCCCTGTGGAGACCACAGAGAAAGACTTAGTTCCGCACCTCATCGCGACCGGAGGCCTCACATCCTTTGAAAACTCCAAAGGTACGCAGAGATCAGTGCCTCCAAAGGAGACGCTACCTGACTCCTCGTGAAACTTGATAGGGGTCCCAGGATTCCTGTGGCACGTGGAAAGGGACCCTTGGTCTCCCGCCTCAGCTGGAGAGGCGTCCCAATTGCCCTGCCAAGCCTCGAGGAAAATCCCGAGTTGTCCCTCGCAACTAGGCAGGAGTCCTGCCGTCGCTGAACAAACACGTGGGTGGAAGGGCCATCCCCGTCGTAACTCGATAATATAGCCCAGGTTCCCGCCGCAACTGGAGAAAAACCATGAGACTTCCCCCTCGCCGCGAGATGAGGCCCAATTTCGCTCCACTGCGTGCAGAGCAATTCCGTGTTGCACATCAAACTTGAATGGAGCCTTGATTTCCTTGATGGCACTCCAGAGAAACCCCAAGAACACTGTTTCAAGGCTAGAGGCATCCTGAGGTCACTGTAGCAACACGAAAGAGCTCCGTGGACCAAAAATCAACTCGAGATGAGAGGTTAGTCCCTGGCTTCGACTCCAGAGGAATACCACCTTACCACAAGCACCTCAAGAGGAGGCTTCTCTCAGCTCTAGGTATGTGAGAGGGACCCTGAGTTTGTGGCCTCAAGTGGAATGGACACTGCGATGCCCTGACTCGAAATAAGGCCGCATATCCCTGCAGTGACTTGAATGCAGGCTCGTCTGGCATCTCCCAAGACGAAAGGATGTCTGAATCCCCTGTGGAGACCACAGAGCAAGACCTAGTTCCCCACCTCATCGCGACCGGAGGCCTCACATCCTTTGAAAACTCCAGAGGTACGCGGTGATCTGTGCCTCCAAAGGAGACGCTACCTGACTCCTCGTGAAACTTGATAGGAGTCCCAGGATTCCTGTGGCACGTGGAAAGGGACCCCTGGTCTCCCGCCTCAGCTAGAGAGGCGTCCCAATTGCCCTGCCAAGCCTCGAGGATAATCCCGAGTTGTCCCTCGCAACTAGGCAGTAGTCCTGACGTGGCTGAGCAAACACGTGGGTGTAAGGGCCATCCCCGTCGTAACTCGAGAATATAACCCAGGTTCCCACCGCAACTCGAGTAAAACCATGAGACTTCCTCCTCGCCGCGAGATGAGGCCCGATTCCCCTGCACTGCGTGCAGAGCAATTCCGTGTTGCACATCATACTTGAAAGTAGCCTTGATTTCCTTGATGGCACTCCAGAGAAACCCCAAGAACACTGTTTCAAGGCTAGAGGCATCCTGAGGTAACTGTAGCAACACGAAAGAGCTCCGTGGACCAAAAATCAACTCGAGATGAGAGGTTAGTCCCTGGCTTCGACTCCAGAGGAATACCACCTTACCACAAGCACCTCAAGAGGAGGCTTCTCTCAGCTCTAGGTATGTGAGAGGGACCCTGAGTTTGCGGCCTCAAGTGGAATGGACACCGCGATGCCCTGACGCGAAATAAGGCCGGATATGCCTGCAGTGACTTGAATGCAGGCTCGTCTTGAATCTCCCAAGACGAAAGGATGTCTGAATCCCCTGTGGAGACCACAGAGAAAGACCTAGTTCCCCACCTCATCGCGACCGGAGGCCTCACATCCTTTGAAAACTCCAGAGGTACGCGGAGATCAGTGCCTCCAAAGGAGACGAGGCCTGACTCCTCGTGAAACTTGATAGGAGTCCCAGGATTCCTGTGGCACGTGGAAAGGGTCCCTTGGTCTCCCGCCTCAGCTGGAGAGGCGTCCCAATTGCCCTGCCAAGCCTCGAGGAGAATCCCGAGTTGTCCCTCGCAACTAGGCAGGAGTCCTGACGTCGCTGAAGAAACACGTGGGTGGAAGGGCCATCCCCGTCGTAACTCGAGAATATACCCCAGGTTCCCGCCGCAACTCGAGAAAAACCATGAGACTTCCCCCTCGCCGAGAGATGAAGCCCGATTCCCCTGCACTGCGTGAAGAGCCATTCCGTGTTGCACATCACACATGAAGGAGCCTTCATTTCCTTGATGGCACTCCAAAGAAACCCCAAAAACACTGTTTCAAGGCTAGAGGGTTCTTGAGGTCACTGTAGCAACAAGAAAGAGCTCCGTGGACTAAAAATCAACTCGAGATGAGAGGTTAGTCCCTGGCTTCGACTCCAGAGGAATACCACCTTACCACAAGCACCTCAAGAGGAGGCTTCTCTCAGCTCTAGTTATGTGAGAGGGACCCTGAGTTTGCGGCCTCAAGTGGAATGGACACCGCGATGCCCTGACTCGAAATAAGGCCGGATATCCCTGCAGTGACTTGAATGCAGGCTCGTCTTGCATCTCCCAAGACGAAAGGATGTCTGAATCCCCTGTGGAGACCACAGAGAAAGACCTAGTTCCCCACCTCATCGCGACCGGAGGCCTCACATCCTTTGAAAACTCCAGAGGTACACGGAGATCAGTGCCTCCAAAGGAGACGATGCCTGACTCCTCGTGAAACTTGATAGGAGTCCCAGGATTCCTGTGGCACGTGGAAAGGGAAACTTGCTCCCCTGCCTCAGCTGGAGAGGCGTCCCAATTGCCCTGTCAAGCCTCGAGGAGAATCCCGAGTTGGCCCTCGCAACTAGGCAGGAGTCCTGACGTGGCTGAACAAACACGTGGTTGGAAGGGCCATCCCCGTCGTAACTCGAGAATATACCCCAGGTTCCCGCCGCAACTCGAGAAAAACCATGAGACTCCCTCTCGCCGCGAGA
Organism: Cervus elaphus; assembly: GCF_910594005.1. Taxonomy (NCBI): domain Eukaryota; kingdom Metazoa; phylum Chordata; class Mammalia; order Artiodactyla; family Cervidae; genus Cervus; species Cervus elaphus. The sequence continues at coordinate 110,959 of NC_057842.1, read as the reverse complement.
TGAGGCCCGATTCCGCTGGACTGCGTGCAGAGCAATTCCGTGTTGCACATCACACATGAAAGGAGCCTTGATTTCCTTGATGGCACTCCAGAGAAAACCCAAGAACACTGTTTCAAGGCTAGAGGCATCCTGAGGTCACTGTAGCAACACGAAAGAGCTCCGTGGACCAAAAATCAACTCGAGATGAGAGGTTAGTCCTTGGCTTCGACTCAAGAGGAAGACCACCTTACCACGAGCACCTCAAGAGGAGGCTTCTCTCAGGTCTAGGTATGTGAGAGGGACCCTGAGGTAGCGGCCTCAAGTGGAAAGGACACCGCGATGCCCTGACTCGAAATCAGGTCGAATATCCCTGCAGTGACTTGAATGCAGGCTCGTCTTGCATCTAGCAAGACGAAAGGATGTCTGAATCCCCTGTGAGACCACAGAGAAACACCTAGTTCCCCATCTCATCGCGACCGGAGGCCTCACATCCTTTGAAAACTCCAGAGGTACGCGGAGATCAGTGCTTCCAAAGAGACGATGCCTGACTCCTCGTGAAACTTGATAGGAGTCCCAGGATTCCTGTGGCACGTGGAAAGGGACCTTTGGTCTCCCGCCTCAGCTGCAGAGGCGTCCCAATTGCCCTGCCAAGCCTCGAGGAGAATCCAGAGTTGTCCCTCGCAACTAGACAGGAGTCCTGCCGTCGCTGAAGAAGCACGTGTGTGGAAGGGCCATCCACTTCGTAACTCGAGAATATACCGCAGCTTCCCGCCGTAACTCGAGAAAAACCATGAGACTTCCCCCTCGCCGCGAGATGAGACCCGATTCCCCTGCACTGCATGCAGAGCAATTCCGTGTTGCACATCAAACATGAAAGGAGCCTTGATTTCCTTGATGGCACTCCAGAGAAACCCCAAGAACACTGTTTCAAGGCTAGAGGGATCCTGAGATCACTGTAGCAACACGAAAGATCTCCGTGGACCAAAAATCACCTCGAGATGACAGGTTAGTCCCTGGCTTCGACTCCAGAGGAATACCACCTTACCACAAGCACCTCAAGAGGAGGCTTCTCTCAGCTCTAGCTATGTGAGAGGGACCCTGAGTTTGCGGCCTCAAGTGGAATGGACACCGCGTTGCCCTGACTCGAAATAAGGCCGGATATCCCTGCAGTGACTTGAATGCAGGCTCGTCTTGCATCTCCCAAGACGAAGTGATGTCTGAATCCCCTGTGGAGACCACAGAGAAAGACCTAGTTCCCTACCTCATCGCGACCGGAGGCCTCACATTCTTTGAAAACTCCAGAGGTACGGGGAGATCGGTGCCACCAAAGGAGACGATGCCTGACTCCTCGTGAAACTTGATAGGAGTCCCAGGATTCCTGTGCCACGTGGAAAGGACCCTTGGTCTCCCGCCTCAGCTGGAGAGGCGTCCCAATTGCCCTGCCAAGCCTCGAGGAGAATCCCGAGTTGTCCCTCGCAACTAGGCAGGAGTCCTGACGTCGCTGAACAAACTCGTGTGCGGAAGGGCCATTCCCATCGTAACTCGAGAATATACCCCAGGTTCCCGCCGCTACTCGAGAAAAACAATGAGACTTCCCCCTCGCCGCAAAATGAGGCCCGATTCCCCTGCACTGCGTGCAGAGCAATTCCGTGTTGCACATCACACATGAAAGGAGCCTTGATTTCCTTGATGGCACTCCAGAGAAACCCCAAGAACACTGTTTCACGGCTAGAGGGATCCTGAGCTCACTGTAGCAACACGAAAGAGCTCCGTGGACCAAAAATCAACTCGAGATGAGAGGTTCGTCCCTGGCTTCGACTCCAGAGGAATACCACCTCACCACAAGCACCTCAAGAGGAGGCTTCTCTCAGCTCTAGGTATGTGAGAGGGACCCTGAGTTTGCGGCCTCAAGTGGAATGGACACAGTGATGCCCTGACTCGAAATCAGGCCGGTTATCCCTGCAGTGACTTGAATGCAGGCTCGTCTTGCATCACCCAAGATGAAAGGATGTCTGCATCCCCTGTGGAGACCACAGAGAAAGACCTAGTTCCCCACCTCATCGCGACCGGAAGCCTCACATCCTTTGAAAACTCCAGAGGTACGCGGAGATCAGTGCCTCCAAAGGAGACGATGCCTGACTCCTCAAGAAACTTGATAGGAGTCCCAGGATTCTTGTGGCACGTGGAAAGGGACCCTTGGTCTCCCACCTCAGCTGGAGAGGCGTCCCAATTGCCCTGCCAAGCCTCGAGGAGAGTCCCGAGTTGTCCCTCGCAACTAGGTAGGAGTCCTGCCGTCACTGAACAAACACGTGTGTGAAAGGGCAATCCCCGTCGTAATTCGAGAATATACCCCAGGTTCCCGCCGCAACTCGAGAAAAACCATGAGACTTCCCCCTCGCCGCGAGATGAGGCCCGATTCCCCTGCACTGCGTGCAGAGCAATTCCGTGTTGCACATCACACATGAAAGGAGCCTTGATTTCCTTGATGGCACTCCAGAGAAACCCCAAGAACACTGTTTCCAGGCTAGAGGGATCCTGAGGTCACTGTAGCAACAGGAAAGAGCTCCGTGGACAAAGAATCAACTCGAGATGAGAGGTTAGTCCCTGGCTTCTACTCCAGAGGAATACCACCTTACCACAAGCACCTCAAGAGGAGGCTTCTCTCAGCTCTAGGTATGTGAGAGGGACCCTGAGTTTGCGGCCTCAAGTGGAATGGACACCGCGATGCCCTGACTTGAAATAAGGCCGGATATCCCTGCAGTGACTTGAATGCAGGCTCGTCTTGCATCTCCCAAGACGAAAGGATGTCTGAATCCCCTGTGGAGACCACAGAGAAAGACCTAGTTCCGCACCTCATCGCGACCGGAGGCCTCACATCCTTTGAAAACTCCAGAGGTACGCGGAGATCAGTGCCTCCAAAGGAGAGGATGCCTGACTCCTCGGGAAACTTGATAGGAGCCCCAGGATTCCTGTGGCACGTGGAAAGGGACCCTTGGCCTCCCGCCTCAGTTGGAGAGGCGTCCCAATTGCCCTGCCAAGCCTCGAGGAGAATCCCGAGTTGTCCCTCGCAACTAGGCAGGAGTCCTGACGTCGCTGAACAAACACGTGGGTGGAAGGGCCATCCCCGTCATAACTTCAGAATATACCCCAGGTTCCCACCGCAACTCGAGAAAAACCATGAGACTTCCCCCTCGCCGCAAAATGAGGCCCGATATCGTGCACTGCGTGCAGAGCAATTCCGTGTTGCACATCACACATGAAAGGAGCCTTGATTTCCTTGATGGCACTCCAGAGAAAACCCAAGAACACTGTTTCAAGGCTAGTGGATCCTGAGGTCACTGAAGCAACACGAAAGAGCTCGGTGGACCAAGAATCAACTCGAGATGAGAGGTTAGTCCCTGACTTCGACTCCAGAGGAATACCACCTTACCACAAGCACCTCAAGAGGAGGCTTCTCTCAGGTCTAGGTATGTGAGAGGGACCCTGAGGTAGCGGCCTCAAGTGGAAAGGACACCGCGATGCCCTGACTCGAAATCAGGTCGAATATCCCTGCAGTGACTTGAATGCAGGCTCGTCTTGCATCTAGCAAGACGAAAGGATGTCTGAATCCCCTGTGAGACCACAGAGAAACACCTAGTTCCCCATCTCATCGCGACCGGAGGCCTCACATCCTTTGAAAACTCCAGAGGTACGCGGAGATCAGTGCTTCCAAAGAGACGATGCCTGACTCCTCGTGAAACTTGATAGGAGTCCCAGGATTCCTGTGGCACGTGGAAAGGGACCTTTGGTCTCCCGCCTCAGCTGCAGAGGCGTCCCAATTGCCCTGCCAAGCCTCGAGGAGAATCCAGAGTTGTCCCTCGCAACTAGACAGGAGTCCTGCCGTCGCTGAAGAAGCACGTGTGTGGAAGGGCCATCCACTTCGTAACTCGAGAATATACCGCAGCTTCCCGCCGTAACTCGAGAAAAACCATGAGACTTCCCCCTCGCCGCGAGATGAGACCCGATTCCCCTGCACTGCATGCAGAGCAATTCCGTGTTGCACATCAAACATGAAAGGAGCCTTGATTTCCTTGATGGCACTCCAGAGAAACCCCAAGAACACTGTTTCAAGGCTAGAGGGATCCTGAGATCACTGTAGCAACACGAAAGATCTCCGTGGACCAAAAATCACCTCGAGATGACAGGTTAGTCCCTGGCTTCGACTCCAGAGGAATACCACCTTACCACAAGCACCTCAAGAGGAGGCTTCTCTCAGCTCTAGCTATGTGAGAGGGACCCTGAGTTTGCGGCCTCAAGTGGAATGGACACCGCGATGCCCTGACTCGAAATAAGGCCGGATATCCCTGCAGTGACTTGAATGCAGGCTCGTCTTGCATCTCCCAAGACGAAGTGATGTCTGAATCCCCTGTGGAGACCACAGAGAAAGACCTAGTTCCCTACCTCATCGCGACCGGAGGCCTCACATTCTTTGAAAACTCCAGAGGTACGGGGAGATCAGTGCCACCAAAGGAGACGATGCCTGACTCCTCGTGAAACTTGATAGGAGTCCCAGGATTCCTGTGCCACGTGGAAAGGACCCTTGGTCTCCCGCCTCAGCTGGAGAGGCGTCCCAATTGCCCTGCCAAGCCTCGAGGAGAATCCCGAGTTGTCCCTCGCAACTAGGCAGGAGTCCTGACGTCGCTGAACAAACTCGTGTGTGGAAGGGCCATTCCCATCGTAACTCGAGAATATACCCCAGGTTCCCGCCGCAACTCGAGAAAAACAATGAGACTTCCCCCTCGCCGCAAAATGAGGCCCGATTCCCCTGCACTGCGTGCAGAGCAATTCCGTGTTGCACATCACACATGAAAGGAGCCTTGATTTCCTTGATGGCACTCCAGAGAAACCCCAAGAACACTGTTTCACGGCTAGAGGGATCCTGAGCTCACTGTAGCAACACGAAAGAGCTCCGTGGACTAAAAATCAACTCGAGATGAGAGGTTCGTCCCTGGCTTCGACTCCAGAGGAATACCACCTTACCACAAGCACCTCAAGAGGAGGCTTCTCTCAGCTCAAGGTATGTGAGAGGGACCCTGAGTTTGCGGCCTCAAGTGGAATGGACACAGTGATGCCCTGACTCGAAATCAGGCCGGTTATCCCTGCAGTGACTTGAATGCAGGCTCGTCTTGCATCACCCAAGATGAAAGGATGTCTGAATCCCCTGTGGAGACCACAGAGAAAGACCTAGTTCCCCACCTCATCGCGACCGGAAGCCTCACATCCTTTGAAAACTCCAGAGGTACGCGGAGATCAGTGCCTCCAAAGGAGACGATGCCTGACTCCTCGAGAAACTTGATAGGAGTCCCAGGATTCCTGTGGCACGTGGAAAGGGACCCTTGGTCTCCCACCTCAGCTGGAGAGGCGTCCCAATTGCCCTGCCAAGCCTCGAGGAGAATCCCGAGTTGTCCCTCGCAACTAGGTAGGAGTCCTGCCGTCACTGAACAAACACGTGTGTGAAAGGGCAATCCCCGTCGTAATTCGAGAATATACCCCAGGTTCCCGCCGCAACTCGAGAAAAACCATGAGACTTCCCCCTCGCCGCGAGATGAGGCCCGATTCCCCTGCACTGCGTGCAGAGCAATTCCGTGTTGCACATCACACATGAAAGGAGCCTTGATTTCCTTGATGGCACTCCAGAGAAACCCCAAGAACACTGTTTCAAGGCTAGAGGGATCCTGAGGTCACTGTAGCAACACGAAAGAGCTCCATGGCCCAAAAATCAACTCGAGATGAGAGGTTAGTCCCTGGCTTCGATTCCAGAGGAATACCACCTTACCACAAGCACCTCAAGAGGAGGCTTCTCTCAGCTCTAGGTATGTGAGAGGGACCCTGAGTTTGCGGCCTCAAATGGAATGGACACCGCGATGCCCTGACTCGAAATAAGGCCGGATATCCCTGCAGTGAGGTGAATGCAGGCTCGTCTTGCATCTCCCAAGACGAAAGGATGTCTGAATCCCCTGTTGAGACCACAGAGAAAGACCTAGTTCGCCACCTCATCGCGACCGGAGGCCTCACATCCTTTGAAAACTCCAGAGGTACGTGGAGATCAGTGCCTCCAAAGGAGACGATGCCTGACTCCTCGTGAAACTTGATAGGAGTCCCAGGATTATTGAGGCACGTGGAAAGGGACCCTTGGTCTCCCGTCTCAGTTGGAGTGGCGTCCCAATTGCCCTGCCAAGCCTCGAGGAGAATCCCGAGATGTCCCTCGCAACTAGGCAGGAGTCCTGCCGTCGCTGAACAAACACGTGGGTGGAAGGGCCATCCCCGTCGTAACTCGAGAATATACCCCAGGTTCCCGCCGCAACTCGAGAAAAACAATGAGACTTCCCCCTCGCCGCGAGATGAGGCCCGATTCCCCTGCACTGCGTGCAGAGCAATACCGTGTTGCACATCACACATGAAAGGAGCCTTGATTTCCTTGATGGCACTCCAGAGAAACCCCAAGAACACTGTTTCAAGGCTAGAGGGATCCTGAGGTCACTGTAGCAACAGGAAAGAGCTCCGTGGACAAAGAATCAACTCGAGATGAGAGGTTAGTCCCTGGCTTCGACTCCAGAGGAATACCACCTTACCACAAGCACCTCAAGAGGAGGCTTCTCTCAGCTCTAGGTATGTGAGAGGGACCCTGAGTTTGCGGCCTCAAGTGGAATGGACACCGCGATGCCCTGACTTGAAATAAGGCCGGATATCCCTGCAGTGACTTGAATGCAGGCTCGTCTTTCATCTCCCAAGACGAAAGGATGTCTGAATCCCCTGTGGAGACCACAGAGAAAGACCTAGTTCCGCACCTCATCGCGACCGGAGGCCTCACATCCTTTGAAAACTCCAGAGGTACGCGGAGATCAGTGCCTCCAAAGGAGAGGATGCCTGACTCCTCGGGAAACTTGATAGGAGCCCCAGGATTCCTGTGGCACGTGGAAAGGGACCCTTGGCCTCCCGCCTCAGTTGGAGAGGCGTCCCAATTGCCCTGCCAAGCCTCGAGGAGAATCCCGAGTTGTCCCTCGCAACTAGGCAGGAGTCCTGACGTCGCTGAACAAACACGTGGGTGGAAGGGCCATCCCCGTCGTAACTCGAGAATATACCCCAGGTTCCCGCCGCAACTCGAGAAAAACCATGAGACTTCCCCCTCGCCGCGAGATGAGGCCCGATTCCCCTGCACTGCGTGCAGAGCAATTCCGTGTTGCACATCACACATGAAAGGAGCGTTAATTTCCTTGATGGCACTCCAGAGAAACCCCAAGAACACTGTTTCAAGGCTAGAGGGATCCTGAGGTCACTGTAACAACACCAAAGAGCTCCGTGGACCAGAAATCAACTCGAGATGAGAGGTTAGTCCCTAACTTCGACTCCAGAGGAATACCACCTAACCACAAGCACCTCAAGAGGACGCTTCTCGCAGCTTTAGGTATGTGAGAGGGACCCTGAGTTAGCACCCTCTAGTGGAATGGACATGAAATGCCCTGACTCGAAATAAGGGGGGATATCCCGGCAGTGACTTGAAAGCAGGCTCGTCTTGCATCTCCCAAGACGAAATGATGTCTGAATCCCCTGTGGAGACCATAGAGAAAGACCTAGTTCCCCACCTCATCGCGACCGGAGGCCTCACATCCTTTGAAAACTCCAGAGGTACGCAGAGATCAGTGCCTCCAAAGGAGACGATGCCTGACTCCTCTTGAAACTTCAAAGGAGTCCCAGGATTCCTGTGGCACGTGGAAAGGGACCCTTGGTCTCCCGCCTCAGCTGGAGAGGCGTCCCAATTGCCCTGCCAAGCCTTGAGGAGAATCCCGAGCTGTCCCTCGCAACTAGGCAGGAGTCCTGACGTCGCTGAACAAACACGTGGGTGGAAGGGCCATCCACATCGTAACTCGAGAATATACCCCAGGTTCCCGCCGCAACTCGAGAAAAACCATGAGACTTCCCCCTCACTGCGAGATGAGGCCGGATTCCCCTGCACTGCGTGCAGAGCAATTCCGTGTTGCACATCACACATGAAAGGAGCCTTGATTTCCTTGATGGCACTCCAGAGAAACCCCAAGAACACTGTTTCAAGGCTAGAGGGATCCTGAGGTCACTGTAGCAACACGAAAGAGCTCCGTGGACCACAAATCAACTCGAGATGACAGGTTAGTCCCTGGCTTCGACTCCAGAGGAATACCACCTTACCACAAGCACCTCAAGAGGAGGCTTCTCTCAGCTCTAGGTATGTGAGAGGGACCCTGAGTTTGCAGCCTAAAGTCGAATGCACACCACGATGCCCTGACTCGAAATAAGGCCGGATATCCCTGCAGTGACTTGAATGCAGGCTCGTCTTGCATCTCCCAAGACGAAAGAATGTCTGAATCCCCTGTGGAGACCACAGAGAAAGACCTAGTTCCCCACCTCATCGCGACCGGAGGCCTCACATCCTTTGAAAACTCCAGAGGTACGCGGAGATCAGTGCCTCCAAAGGAGACGATGCCTGACTCCTCGTGAAACTTGATAGGAGTCCCAGGATTCCTGTGGCACGTGGAAAGGTTCCGTTGGTCTCCCGCCTCAGTTGGAGAGGCGTCCCAATTGCCCTGCCAAGCCTCGAGGAGAATCCCGAGTTGTCCCTCGCAACTAGGCAGGAGTTCTGCCGTCGCTGAACAAACACGTGGGTGGAAGGGCCATCCCCGTCATAACTCGAGAATATACCCCAGGTTCCCACCGCAACTTGAGAAAAACCATAAGACTTCCCCCTCGCCACAAAATGAGGCCCGATATCCTGCACTGCGTGCAGAGCAATCCCATGTTACACATCACACATAAAAGGAGCCTTGATTTCCTTGATGGCACTCCAGAGAAACCCCAAGAACACTGTTTCCAGGCTAGAGGGATCCTGAGGTCACTGTAGTAACACGAAAGAGCTCCGTGGACCAAAAATCAACTCGAGATGAGGGGTTAGTCCCTGGCTTCGACTCCAGAGGAATACCACCTTACCACAAGCACCTCAAGAGGAGGCTTCTCTCAGCTCTAGGTATGTGAGAGGGACCCTGAGTTTGCAGCCTCAAGTGGAATGTACACGGCGATGCCCTGAGTCGAAATAAGGCCGGATATCCCTGCAGTGACTTGAATGCAGGCTCGTCTTGCATCTCCCAAGACGAAAGGATGTCTGAATCCCCTGTGGAGACCACAGAGAAAGACCTAGTTCCCCACCTCATCGCGACCGGAGGCCTCACATACTTTGAAAACTCCAGAGGTACGCAGAGATCAGTGCCTCCAAAGGAGACGATGCCTGACTCTTCGTGAAACTTCATAGGAGTCCCAGGATTCCTGTGGCACGTGGAAAGGGACCCTTGGTCTCCCGCCTCAGCTGGAGAGGCGTCCCAATTGCCCTGCCAATCCTTGAGGAGAATCCCGAGTTGTCCCTCACAACTAGGCAGGAGTCCTGACGTCGCTGAACAAACACGTGGGTGGAAGGGCCATTCACATCGTAACTCGAGAATATACCCCAGGTTCCCGCCGCAACTCGAGAAAAACCATGAGACTTCCCCCTCACTGGGAGATGAGGCCGGATTTCCCTGCATTGCATGAAGAGCAATTCCGTGTTGCACATCACACATGAAAGGAGCCTTGATTTCCTTGATGGCACTCCAGAGAAACCCCAAGAACACTGTTTCAAGGCTAGAGGGATCCTGAGGTCACTGTAGCAACACGAAAGAGCTCCGTGGACCACAAATCAACTCGAGATGACAGGTTAGTCCCTGGCTTCGACTCCAGAGGAATACCACCTTACCACAAACACCTCAAGAGGAGGCTTCTCTCAGCTCTAGGTATGTGAGAGGGACCCTGAGTTTGCAGCCTCAAGTCGAATGGACTCCACGATGCCCTGACTCGAAATAAGGCCGGATATCCCTGCAGTGACTTGAATGCAGGCTCGTCTTGCATCTCCCAAGACGAAAGGATGTCTGAATCCTCTGTGGAGACCACAGAGAAAGAGCTAGTTCCCCACCTCATCGCGACCGGAGGCCTCACATCCTTTGAAAACTCCAGAGGTATGCGGAGATCAGTGCCTCCAAAGAAGAGGATGCCTGACTCCTCGGGAAACTTGATAGGAGTCCCAGGATTCCTGTGGCACGTGGAAAGGGATCCTTGGTCTCCCGCCTCAGTTGGAGAGGCGTCCCAATTGCCCTGCCAAGCCTCGAGGAGAATCCCGAGTTGTCCCTCGCAACTAGGCAGGAGTCCTGACGTCGCTGAACAAACACGTGTGTGGATGGTCCATCCCCATCGTAACTCGATAATATAGCCCAGGTTCCCGCCGCAACTCGAAAAAAACCATGAGACTTCCCCCTCGCCGTGAGATGAGGCCCGATTTCCCTACACTGCGGGCAGAGAAATTCCGTGTTTCACATCACACATGAACGGAGCCTTAATTTCCTTGATGGCACTCCAGAGAAATCCCAAGAACACTGTTTCAAGTCTACAGGGATCCTGAGGTCACTGTAGCAACACGAAAGAGCTCCGTGGACCAAAAATCAACTCGAGATGAGGGGTTAGTCCCTGGCTTCGACTCCAGAGGAATACCACCTTACCATAAGCACCTCAAGAGGAGGCTTCTCTCAGCTCTAGGTATGTGAGAGGGACCCTGAGTTTGCAGCCTCAAGTGGAATGAACACCGCTATGCCCTGACTCGAAATAAGGCAGGAGATCCCTGCAGTGACTTGAATGCAGGCTCGTCTTGCATCTCCCAAGACGAAAGGATGTCTGAATCCCCTGTGGAGACCACAGAGAAAGACCTAGTTCCCCACCTCATCGCGACCGGAGGCCTCACATCCTTTGAAAACTCCAGAGGTACGCGGAGATCAGTGCCTCCAAAGGAGACGATGCCTGACTCCTCTGAAACTTGATAGGAGTCCCGGGATTCCTGTGGCACGTGGAAAGGGACCCTTGGTCTCCCGCCTCAGTTGAAGAGGCGTCCCAATTGCCCTGCCAAGCCTCGAGGAGAATCCCGAGTTGTCCCTCGCAACTAGGCAGGAGTCCTGCCGTCGCTGAACAAACACGTGTGTGGAAGGGCCATCCCGGTCGTAACTCGAGAATATACCCCAGGTTCCCGCCGCAACTCGAGAAAAACCATGAGACTTCCCCCTCGCCGCGATATGAGGCCCGATTCCCCTACACTGCGTGCAGAGCAATTCAGTGTGGCACATCACACATGAAAGGAGCCTTGATTTCCTTGATGGCACTCCAGAGAAACCCCAAGAACACTGTTTCAAGGCTAGAGGGATCCTGAGGTCACTGTAGCAACCCGAAAGAGTTCCGAGGACCAAAAATCAACTCGAGATAAGAGGTTAGTCCCTGGCTTCGACTCCAGAGGAATACCACCTTACCACAGGCACTTCAAGAGGAGGCTTCTCTCAGCTCTAGGTATGTGAGAGGGACCCTGAGTTTGCGGCCTCAACTGGATTGGACACCGCGTTGCCCTGACTCAAAATAAGGCCGGATATCCCTGCAGTGACTTGAATGCAGGCTCGTCTTGCATCTCCCAAGACGAAAGGATGTCTGAATCCCCTGTGGAGACCACAGAGAAAGACCTAGTTCCCCACCTCATCGCGACCGGAGGCCTCACATCCTTTGAAAACTCCAGAGGTACGCGGAGATAAGTGCCTCCAAAGGAGACGATGCCTGACTCCTCATGAAACTTGATAAGAGTTCCAGGATTCCTGTGGCACGTGGAAAGGGACACTTGGTCTCCCGCATCAGCTGGAGAGGCGTCCCAATTGCCCTACCAAGCCTCGAGGAGAATCTCGAGTTGTCCCTCGCAACTAGGCAGGAGTCCTGACGTCGCTGAAGAAACACGTGGGTGGAAGGGCCATCCCCGTCGTAACTCGAGAATATACCCCAGGTTCCCGCCGCAACTCGAGAAAAACCATGAGACTTCCCCCTCGCCGCGAGATGAGGCCTGATTCCCCTGCACTGCGTGCAGAGCAATTCCGTGTTGCACATCACACATGAAAGGAGCCTTGATTTCCTTGATGGCACTCCAGAGAAACCCCAAGAACACTGTTTCAAGGCTAGAGGGATCCTGAGGTCACTGTAACAACACCAAAGAGCTCCGTGGACCAGAAATCAACTCGAGATGAGAGGTTAGTCCCTAACTTCGACTCCAGAGGAATACCACCTAACCACAAGCACCTCAAGAGGACGCTTCTCGCAGCTTTAGGTATGTGAGAGGGACCCTGAGTTAGCACCCTCTAGTGGAATGGACATGAAATGCCCTGACTCGAAATAAGGGGGGATATCCCGGCAGTGACTTGAATGCAGGCTCGTCTTGCATCTCCCAAGAAGAAATGATGTCTGAATCCCCTGTGGAGACCATAGAGAAAGACCTAGTTCCCCACCTCATCGCGACCGGAGGCCTCACATCCTTTGAAAACTCCAGAGGTACGCAGAGATCAGTGCCTCCAAAGGAGACGATGCCTGACTCCTCTTGAAACTTCAAAGGAGTCCCAGGATTCCTGTGGCACGTGGAAAGGGACCCTTGGTCTCCCGCCTCAGCTGGAGAGGCGTCCCAATTGCCCTGCCAAGCCTTGAGGAGAATCCCGAGCTGTCCCTCGCAACTAGGCAGGAGTCCTGACGTCGCTGAACAAACACGTGGGTGGAAGGGCCATCCACATCGTAACTCGAGAATATACCCCAGGTTCCCGCCGCAACTCGAGAAAAACCATGAGACTTCCCCCTCACTGCGAGATGAGGCCGGATTCCCCTGCACTGCGTGCAGAGCAATTCCGTGTTGCACATCACACATGAAAGGAGCCTTGATTTCCTTGATGGCACTCCAGAGAAACCCCAAGAACACTGTTTCAAGGCTAGAGGGATCCTGAGGTCACTGTAGCAACACGAAAGAGCTCCGTGGACCACAAATCAACTCGAGATGACAGGTTAGTCCCTGGCTTCGACTCCAGAGGAATACCACCTTACCACAAGCACCTCAAGAGGAGGCTTCTCTCAGCTCTAGGTATGTGAGAGGGACCCTGAGTTTGCAGCCTAAAGTCGAATGCACACCACGATGCCCTGACTCGAAATAAGGCCGGATATCCCTGCAGTGACTTGAATGCAGGCTCGTCTTGCATCTCCCAAGACGAAAGAATGTCTGAATCCCCTGTGGAGACCACAGAGAAAGACCTAGTTCCCCACCTCATCGCGACCGGAGGCCTCACATCCTTTGAAAACTCCAGAGGTACGCGGAGATCAGTGCCTCCAAAGGAGACGATGCCTGACTCCTCGTGAAACTTGATAGGAGTCCCAGGATTCCTGTGGCACGTGGAAAGGTTCCGTTGGTCTCCCGCCTCAGCTGGAGTGGCGTCCCAATTGCCCTGCCAAGCCTCGAGGAGAATCCCGAGTTGTCCCTCGCAACTAGGCAGGAGTCCTGCCGTCGCTGAACAAACACGTGGGTGGAAGGGCCATCCCCGTCATAACTCGAGAATATACCCCAGGTTCCCACCGCAACTTGAGAAAAACCATAAGACTTCCCCCTCGCCACAAAATGAGGCCCGATATCCTGCACTGCGTGCAGAGCAATCCCATGTTGCACATCACACATAAAAGGAGCCTTGATTTCCTTGATGGCACTCCAGAGAAACCCCAAGAACACTGTTTCCAGGCTAGAGGGATCCTGAGGTCACTGTAGTAACACGAAAGAGCTCCGTGGACCAAAAATCAACTCGAGATGAGGGGTTAGTCCCTGGCTTCGACTCCAGAGGAATACCACCTTACCACCAGCACCTCAAGAGGAGGCTTCTCTCAGCTCTAGGTATGTGAGAGGGACCCTGAGTTTGCAGCCTCAAGTGGAATGTACACCGCGATGCCCTGAGTCGAAATAAGGCCGGATATCCCTGCAGTGACTTGAATGCAGGCTCGTCTTGCATCTCCCAAGACGAAAGGATGTCTGAATCCCCTGTGGAGACCACAGAGAAAGACCTAGTTCCCCACCTCATCGCGACCGGAGGCCTCACATACTTTGAAAACTCCAGAGGTACGCAGAGATCAGTGCCTCCAAAGGAGACGATGCCTGACTCTTCGTGAAACTTCATAGGAGTCCCAGGATTCCTGTGGCACGTGGAAAGGGACCCTTGGTCTCCCGCCTCAGCTGGAGAGGCGTCCCAATTGCCCTGCCAATCCTTGAGGAGAATCCCGAGTTGTCCCTCACAACTAGGCAGGAGTCCTGACGTCGCTGAACAAACACGTGGGTGGAAGGGCCATTCACATCGTAACTCGAGAATATACCCCAGGTTCCCGCCGCAACTCGAGAAAAACCATGAGACTTCCCCCTCACTGGGAGATGAGGCCGGATTTCCCTGCATTGCATGAAGAGCAATTCCGTGTTGCACATCACACATGAAAGGAGCCTTGATTTCCTTGATGGCACTCCAGAGAAACCCCAAGAACACTGCTTCAAGGCTAGAGGGATCCTGAGGTCACTGTAGCAACACGAAAGAGCTCCGTGGACCACAAATCAACTCGAGATGACAGGTTAGTCCCTGGCTTCGACTCCAGAGGAATACCACCTTACCACAAACACCTCAAGAGGAGGCTTCTCACAGCTCTAGGTATGTGAGAGGGACCCTGAGTTTGCAGCCTCAAGTCGAATGGACTCCACGATGCCCTGACTCGAAATAAGGCCGGATATCCCTGCAGTGACTTGAATGCAGGCTCGTCTTGCATCTCCCAAGACGAAAGGATGTCTGAATCCTCTGTGGAGACCACAGAGAAAGACCTAGTTCCCCACCTCATCGCGACCGGAGGCCTCACATCCTTTGAAAACTCCAGAGGTATGCGGAGATCAGTGCCTCCAAAGAAGAGGATGCCTGACTCCTCGGGAAACTTGATAGGAGTCCCAGGATTCCTGTGGCACGTGGAAAGGGATCCTTGGTCTCCCGCCTCAGTTGGAGAGGCGTCCCAATTGCCCTGCCAAGCCTCGAGGAGAATCCCGAGTTGTCCCTCGCAACTAGGCAGGAGTCCTGACGTCGCTGAACAAACACGTGTGTGGATGGTCCATCCCCATCGTAACTCGATAATATAGCCCAGATTCCCGCCGCAACTCGAAAAAAACCATGAGACTTCCCCCTCGCCGTGAGATGAGGCCCGATTTCCCTACACTGCGGGCAGAGAAATTCCGTGTTTCACATCACACATGAACGGAGCCTTAATTTCCTTGATGGCACTCCAGAGAAATCCCAAGAACACTGTTTCAAGTCTACAGGGATCCTGAGGTCACTGTAGCAACACGAAAGAGCTCCGTGGACCAAAAATCAACTCGAGATGAGGGGTTATTCCCTGGCTTCGACTCCAGAGGAATACCACCTTACCATAAGCACCTCAAGAGGAGGCTTCTCTCAGCTCTAGGTATGTGAGAGGGACCCTGAGTTAGCGGCCTCAAGTGGAATGGACACCGCTATGCCCTGACTCGAAATAAGGCAGGAGATCCCTGCAGTGACTTGAATGCAGGCTCGTCTTGCATCTCCCAAGACGAAAGGATGTCTGAATCCCCTGTGGAGACCACAGAGAAAGACCTAGTTCCCCACCTCATCGCGACCGGAGGCCTCACATCCTTTGAAAACTCCAGAGGTACGTGGAGATCAGTGCCTCCAAAGGAGACGATGCCTGACTCCTCTGAAACTTGATAGGAGTCCCGGGATTCCTGTGGCACGTGGAAAGGGACCCTTGGTCTCCCGCCTCAGTTGGAGAGGCGTCCCAATTGCCCTGCCAAGCCTCGAGGAGAATCCCGAGTTGTCCCTCGCAACTAGGCAGGAGTCCTGACGTGGCTGAACAAACACGTGTGTGGAAGGGCCATCCCGGTCGTAACTCGAGAATATACCCCAGGTTCCCGCCGCAACTCGAGAAAAACCATGAGACTTCCCCCTCGCCGCGATATGAGGCCCGATTCCCCTACACTGCGTGCAGAGCAATTCAGTGTGGCACATCACACATGAAAGGAGCCTTGATTTCCTTGATGGCACTCCAGAGAAACCCCAAGAACACTGTTTCAAGGCTAGAGGGATCCTGAGGTCACTGTAGCAACCCGAAAGAGTTCCGAGGACCAAAAATCAACTCGAGATGAGAGGTTAGTCCCTGGCTTCGACTCCAGAGGAATACCACCTTACCACAGGCACTTCAAGAGGAGGCTTCTCTCAGCTCTAGGTATGTGAGAGGGACCCTGAGTTTGCGGCCGCAACTGGATTGGACACCGCGTTGCCCTGACTCGAAATAAGGCCGGATATCCTTGCAGTGACTTGAATGCAGGCTCGTCTTGCATCTCCCAAGACGAAAGGATGTCTGAATCCCCTGTGGAGACCACAGAGAAAGACCTAGTTCCCCACCTCATCGCGACCGGAGGCCTCACATCCTTTGAAAACTCCAGAGGCACGCGGAGATCAGTGCCTCCAAAAGAGAGGATGCCTGACTCCTCGGGAAACTTGATAGGAGTCCCAGGATTCCTGTGGCACGTGGAAAGGGACCCCTGGCCTCCCGCCTCAGTTGGAGAGGCGTCCCAATTGCCCTGCCAAGCCTCGAGGAGAATCCCGAGTTGTCCCTCGCAACTAGGCAGGAGTCCTGACGTCGGTGAACAAACACGTGGTTGGAAGGGCCATCCCCGTCATAACTCGGGAATATGCCCCAGGTTCCCGCCGCAACTCGAGACAAACCATGAGACGTCCCCTCGCCGCGAGATGAGGACCGATTCCCCTACACTGCGTGCAGAGCAATTCCGTGTTGCACATCACACATGAAAGGAGCCTTGATTTCCTTGATGGCACTCCAGAGAAACCCCAAGAACACTGTTTCAAGGCTAGAGGGATCCTGAGGTCACTGTAGCAACATGAAAGAGCTCTGTGGACCAAAAATAAACTCGAGATGAGAGGTTAGTCCCTGGCTTCGACTCCAGAGGACTATCACCTTACCACAAGCACCTCAAGAGGAGGTTTCTCTCAGCTCTAGGTATGTGAGAGGGACCCTGAGTTTGTGGCCTCAAGTGGAATGGACACCGCGATGCCCTGACTCGAAATAAGGCCGGATATCCCTGCAGTGACTTGAATGCAGGCTCGTCTTGCTTCTCCCAAGACGAAAGGATGTCTGAATCCCCTGTGGAGACCACAGAGAAAGACCTAGTTCCCCACCTCATCGCGACCGGAGGCCTCACATCCTTTGAAAACTCCAGAGGTACGCGGAGATAAGTGCCTCCAAAGGAGACGATGCCTGACTCCTCATGAAACTTGATAGGAGTTCCAGGATTCCTGTGGCACGTGGAAAGGGACACTTGGTTTCCCGCCTCCGCTGGAGAGGCGTCCCAATTGCCCTACCAAGCCTCGAGGAGAATCTCGAGTTGTCCCTCGCAACTAGGCAGGAGTCCTGACGTTGCTGCAGAAACACGTGGGTGGAAGGGCCATCCCCGTCGTAACTCGAGAATATACCCCAGGTTCCCGCCGCAACTCGAGAAAAACCATGAGACTTCCCCGTCGCCGCGAGATGAGGCCCGATTCCCCTGCACTGCGTGCAGAGCAATTCCGTGCTGCACATCACACATGAAAGGAGCCTTGATTTCCTTGATGGCACTCCAGAGAAACCCCAAGAACACTGCTTCAAGGCTAGAGGGATCGTGAGGTCACTGTAGCAACACCAAAGAGCTCCGTGGACCAGAAATCAACTCGAGATGAGAGGTTAGTCCCTAACTTCGACTCCAGAGGAATACCACCTAACCACAAGCACCTCAAGAGGACGCTTCTCGCAGCTTTAGGTATGTGAGAGGGACCCTGAGTTAGCACCCTCTAGTGGAATGGACATGCAATGCCCTGACTCGAAATAAGGGGGGATATCCCTGCAGTGACTTGAATGCAGGCTCGTCTTGCATCTCCCAAGACAAAAGGATGTCTGAATCCCCTGTGGAGACCATAGAGAATGACCTAGTTCCCCACCTCATCGCGACCGGAGGCCTCACATCCTTTGAAAACCCCAGAGGTACGCAGAGATCAGTGCCTCCAAAGGAGACGATGCCTGACTCCTCGTGAAACTTCAAAGGAGTCCCAGGATTCCTGTGGCACATGGAAAGGGACCCTTGGTCTCCCGCCTCAGCTGGAGAGGCGTCCCAATTGCCCTGCCAAGCCTTGAGGAGAATCCCGAGTTGTCCCTCACAACTAGGCAGGAGTCCTGACGTCGCTGAACAAACACGTGGGTGGAAGGGCCATCCACATCGTAACTCGAGAATATACCCCAGGTTCCCGCCGCAACTCGAGAAAAACCATGAGACTTCCCCCTCACTGCGAGATGAGGCCGGATTCCCCTGCACTGCATGCAGAGCAATTCCGTGTTGCACATCACACATGAAAGGAGCCTTGATTTCCTTGATGGCACTCCAGAGAAACCCCAAGAACACTGTTTCAAGGCTAGAGGGATCCTGAGGTCACTGTAGCAACACAAAAGAGCTCCGTGGACCAAAAATCAACTCGAGATGAGAGGTTAGTCCCTGGCTTCGACTCCAGAGGAATACCACCTTACCACAAGCACCTCAAGAGGAGGCTTCTCTCAGCTCTAGGTATGTGAGAGGGACCCTGAGTTTGCAGCCTCAAGTCGAATGCACACCACGATGCCCTGACTCGAAATAAGGCCGGATATCCCTGCAGTGACTTGAATGCAGGCTCGTCTTGCATCTCCCAAGACGAAAGGATGTCTGAATCCTCTGTGGAGACCACAGAGAAAGACCAAGTCCCCCACCTCATCGCGACCGGAGGCCTCACATCCTTTCATAACTCCAGAGGTACTCAGAGATCAGTGCCCCCAAAGGAGACGATGCCTGACTCCTCGTGAAACTTGATAGGAGTCCCAGGATTCCTGTGGCACGTGGAAAGGGACCCTTGGTCTCCCGCCTCAGCTGGAGAGGCATCCCAATTTCCCTGCCAAGCCTCGAGGAGAATCCCGAGTTGTCCCTCGCAACTAGGCAGAAGTCCTGACGTCACTGAACAAACACGTGTGTGGAAGGGCCATCCCTTTCGTAACTCGAGAATATACCCCAGGTTCCCGCCGCAACTCGAGAAAAACCATGAGACTTCCCTCTCGCCGCGAGATGAGGCCCGATTCCCCTGCACTGCGTGCAGAGCAATTCCGTGTGGCACATCACACATGAAAGGAGCCTTGATTTCCTTGATGGCACTCCAGAGAAACCCCAAGAACACTGTTTCAAGGCTAGAGGGATCCTGAGGTCACTGTAGCAACAAGAAGGAGCTCCGTGGACCAAAAATCAACTCGTGATGAGAGGTTAGTCCCTGGCTTCGACTCCAGAGGAATACCACCTTACCACAAGCACCTCAAGAGGAGGCTTCTCTCAGCTCTAGGTATGTGAGAGGGACCCTGAGTTTGCGGCCTCAAGTGGAATGTACACCGCGATGCCCTGAGTCGAAATAAGGCCGGATATTCCTGCAGTGACTAGAATGCAGGCTCATCTTGCATCTCCCAAGACGAAAGGATGTCTGAATCCCCTGTGGAGACCACAGAGAAAGACCTAGTTCCCCACCTCATCGCGACCGGAGGCCTCACATCCTTTGAAAACTCCAGAGGTACGCGGAGATCAGTGCCTCCAAAGGAGACGATGCCTGACTCCTCGTGAAACTTGATACGAGTCCCAGGATTCCTGTGGCACCTGGAAAGGGACCCTTGGTCTCCCGCTTCAGCTGGAGAGGCGTCCCAATTGCCCTGCCAAGCCTCGAGGAGAATCCCGAGTTGTCCCTCGCAACTAGGCAGGAGTCCTGACGTCGTTGTACAAACACGTGGGTGGATGGGCCATTTCCATCGTAACTCGATTATATAGCCCAGGTTCCCGCCGCAACTCGAGATAAACCATGAGACTTCCCCCGCGCCGCGAGATGAGGCCCGATTCCCCTGCATTGCATGCAGAGCAATTCCGTGTTGCACATCAAACATGAAAGGAGCCTTGATTTCCTTGATGGCACTCCAGAGAAACCCCAAGAACACTGTTTCAGGGCTAGAGGGATCCTGAGGTCACTGTAGCAACACGAAAGAGCTCCGTGGACCAAAAATCAACTCGAGATGAGAGGTTAGTCCCTGGCTTCAACTCCAGAGGAATACCACCTTACCACAAGCACCTCAAGAGAAGGCTTCTCTCAGCTCTAGGTATGTGAGAGGGACCCTGAGTTTGCGGCCTCAAGTGGAATGGACACCGCGATGCCCTGACTCAAAATAAGGCCGGATATCCCTGCAGTGACTTGAATGGAGGCTCGTCTTGCATCTCCCAAGATGAAAGGATGTCTGAATCCCCTGTGGAGACCATAGAGAAAGACCTAGTTCCCCACCTCATCGCTACCGGAGGCCTCACATCCTTTGATAACTCCAGAGGTACGGGGAGATCAGTGCCTCCAAAGGAGACGATGCCTGACTCCTCGTGAAACTTGATAGGAGTCCCAGGATTCCTGTGGCACGTGGAATGGGACCCTTGGTCTCCCGCCTCAGCTGGAGAGGCATCCCAATTTTCCTGCCAAGCCTCGAGGAGAATCCCGCGTTGTCCCTCGCAACAACGCAGAAGTCCTGACGTCGCTGAACAAACACGTGTGTGGAAGGGCCATCCCCGTCGTAACTCGAGAATATACCCCTGGTTCCCGCCGCAACTCGAGAAAAACCAGGAGACTTCCCCCTCGCCGCGAGATGAGGCCCAATCCCCTACACTGCGTGCAGAGCAATTCCGTGTGGCACATCACACATGAAAGGAGCCTTGATTTCCTTGATGGCACTCCAGAGAAACCCCAAGAACACTGTTTCAAGGCTGGAGGGATCCTGAGGTCACTGTAGCAACACGAAAGATCTCCGTGGACCAAAAATCAACAAGAGATGAGGGGTTAGTCCCTGGCTTCGACTCCAGAGGAGTCCCACCTTACCAGAAGCACCTCAAGAGGAGGCTTCTCTCAGCTCTAGGTATGTGAGAGGGACCCTGAGTTAGCGGCCTCAAGTGGAATGGACACCGCGATGCCCTGACTCGAAATAAGGCCGGATATCCCTGCAGTGACTTGAATGCAGTCTCGTCTTGCATCTCCCAAGACGAAAGGATGTCTGAATCCCCTGTGGAGACCACAGAGAAAGACCTAGTTCCCCACCTCATCGCGACCGGAGGCCTCAGATCCTTTGAAAACTCCAGAGGCACGCGGAGATCAGTGCCTCCAAAGGAGACGATGCCTGACTCCTCGTGAAATTTGATAGGAGTCCCAGGATTCCTGTGGCACGTGGAAAGGGACCCTTGGTCTCCCGCTTCAGCTGGAGAGGCGTCCCAATTGCCCTGCCAAGCCTCGAGGAGAATCCCGAGTTGTCCCTCGCAACTAGGCAGGAGTCCTGACGTCGTTGTACAAACACGTGGGTGGATGGGCCATTTCCATCGTAACTCGATAATATAGCCCAGGTTCCCGCCGCAACTCGAGATAAACCATGAGACTTCCCCCGCGCCGCGAGATGAGGCCCGATTCACCTGCATTGCATGCAGAGTAATTCCGTGTTGCACATCAAACATGAAAGGAGCCTTGATTTCCTTGATGGCACTCCAGAGAAACCCCAAGAACACTGTTTCATGGCTAGAGGGATCCTGAGGTCACTGTAGCAACACAAAAGAGCTCCGTGGACCAAAAATCAACTCGAGATGAGAGGTTAGTCCCTGGCTTCGACTCCAGAGGAATACCACCTTACCACAAGCACCTCAAGAGGAGGCTTCTCTCAGCTCTAGCTATGTGAGAGGGACCCTGAGTTTGCGGCCTCAAGTGGAATGGACACCGCGATGCCCTGACTCAAAATAAGGCCGGATATCCCTGCAGTGACTTGAATGCAGGCTCGTCTTGCATCTCCCAAGATGAAAGGATGTCTGAATCCCCTGTGGAGACCATAGAGAAAGACCTAGTTCCCCACCTCATCGCTACCGGAGGCCTCACATCCTTTGATAACTCCAGAGGTACGGGGAGATCAGTGCCTCCAAAGGAGACGATGCCTGACTCCTCGTGAAACTTGATAGGAGTCCCAGGATTCCTGTGGCACGTGGAATGGGACCCTTGGTCTCCCGCCTCAGCTGGAGAGGCATCCCAATTTTCCTGCCAAGCCTCGAGGAGAATCCCGCATTGTCCCTCGCAACAACGCAGAAGTCCTGACGTCGCTGAACAAACACGTGTGTGGAAGGGCCATCCCCGTCGTAACTCGAGAATATACCCCTGGTTCCCGCCGCAACTCGAGAAAAACCAGGAGACTTCCCCCTCGCCGCGAGATGAGGCCCAATCCCCTACACTGCGTGCAGAGCAATTCCGTGTGGCACATCACACATGAAAGGAGCCTTGATTTCCTTGATGGCACTCCAGAGAAACCCCAAGAACACTGTTTCAAGGCTAGAGGGATCCTGAGGTCACTGTAGCAACACGAAAGATCTCCGTGGACCAAAAATCAACTCGAGATGAGGGGTTAGTCCCTGGCTTCGACTCCAGAGGAGTCCCACCTTACCAGAAGCACCTCAAGAGGAGGCTTCTCTCAGCTCTAGGTATGTGAGAGGGACCCTGAGTTAGCGGCCTCAAGTGGAATGGACACCGCGATGCCCTGACTCGAAATAAGGCCGGATATCCCTACAGTGACTTGAATGCAGTCTCGTCTTGCATCTCCCAAGATGAAAGGATGTCTGAATCCCCTGTGGAGACCACAGAGAAAGACCTAGTTCCCCACCTCATCGCGATCAGAGGCCTCACATCCTTTGAAAACTCCAGAGTTATGCGGAGATCAGTGCCTCCAAAGGAGACGATGCCTGACTCCTCATGAAACTTGATAGGAGTCCCAGGATTCCTGTGGCACGTGGAAAGGGACCCTTGGTTTCCCGCCTCAGCTGGAGAGGCATCCCACTTTCCCTGCCAAGCCTCGAGGAGAATCCCGAGTTGTCCCTCGCAACTAGGCAGAAGTCCTGACGTGGCTGAACAGACACGTGTGTGGAAGGGCCATCCCCGTCGTAACTCGAGAATATACCCCAGGTTCCCGCCGCAACTCGAGAAAAACCATGAGACTTCCCCCTCACCGCGAGATGAGGCCCGATTCCCCTGCACTGCGTGCAGAGCAATTCCGTGTTGCACATCACACATGAAAGGAGCCTTGATTTCCTTGATGGCACTCCAGAGAAACCCCAAGAACACTGTTTCCAGGCTAGAGGGATCCTGAGGTCACTGTAGCAACACGAAAGAGCTCCGTGGACCAAAAATCAACTCGAGATGAGAGGTTAGTCCCTGGCTTCGACTCCAGAGGAATACCACCTTACCACAAGCACCTCAAGAGGAGGCTTCTCTCAGCTCTAGGTATGTGAGAGGGACCCTGATTTTGCGGCCTCAAGTCGAATGGAAACCACGATGCCCTGACTCGAAATAAGGCCGGATATCCCTGCAGTGACTTGAATGCAGGCTCGTCTTGCATCTCCCAAGACGAAAGGATGTCTGAATCCCCTGTGGAGACCACAGAGAAAGACCTAGTTCCCCACCTCATCGCGACCGGAGGCCTCACATACTTTGAAAACTCCAGAGGTACGCAGAGATCAGTGCCTCCAAAGGAGACGATGCCTGACTCCTTGTGAAACTTCATAGGAGTCCCAGGATTCCTGTGGCACGTGGAAAGGGACCCTTGGTCTCCCGCTTCAGCTGGAGAGGCGTCCCAATTGCCCTGCCAAGCCGTGAGGAGAATCCCGAGTTGTCCCTCACAAATAGGCAGGAGTCCTGACGTCGCTGAACAAACACGTGGGTGGAAGGGCCATCCACATCGTAACTCGAGAATATACCCCAGGTTCCCGCCACAACTCGAGAAAAACCATGAGACTTCCCCCTCACTGCGAGATGAGGCCGGATTCAACTGCACTGCATGAAGAGCATTTCCGTGTTGCACATCACACATGAAAGGAGCCTTGATTTCCTTGATGGCACTCCAGAAAACCCCAAGAACACTGTTTCAAGGCTAGAGGGATCCTGAGGTCACTGTAGCAACACGAAAGAGCTCCGTGGACCACAAATCAACTCGAGATGACAGGTTAGTCCCTGGCTTCGACTCCAGAGGAATACCACCTTACCACAAGCACCTCAAGAGGAGGCTTCTCTCAGCTCTAGCTATGTGAGAGGGACCCTGAGTTTGCGGCCTCAAGTGGAATGGACACCGCGATGCCCTGACTCGAAATAAGGCCGGATATCCCTGCAGTGACTTGAATGCAGGCTCGTCTTGCATCTCCCAAGATGAAAGGATGTCTGAATCCCCTGTGGAGACCATAGAGAAAGACCTAGTTCCCCACCTCATCGCTACCGGAGGCCTCACATCCTTTGATAACTCCAGAGGTACGGGGAGATCAGTGCCTCCAAAGGAGACGATGCCTGACTCCTCGTGAAACTTGATAGGAGTCCCAGGATTCCTGTGGCACGTGGAATGGGACCCTTGGTCTCCCGCCTCAGCTGGAGAGGCATCCCAATTTTCCTGCCAAGCCTCGAGGAGAATCCCGCGTTGTCCCTCGCAACAACGCAGAAGTCCTGACGTCGCTGAACAAACACGTGTGTGGAAGGGCCATCCCCGTCGTAACTCGAAAATATACCCCTGGTTACCGCCGCAACTCGAGAAAAACCAGGAGACTTCCCCCTCGCCGCGAGATGAGGCCCAATCCCCTACACTGCGTGCAGAGCAATTCCGTGTGGCACATCACACATGAAAGGAGCCTTGATTTCCTTGATGGCACTCCAGAGAAACCCCAAGAACACTGTTTCAAGGCTAGAGGGATCCTGAGGTCACTGTAGCAACACGAAAGATCTCCGTGGACCAAAAATCAACTCGAGATGAGGGGTTAGTCCCTGGCTTCGACTCCAGAGGAGTCCCACCTTACCAGAAGCACCTCAAGAGGAGGCTTCTCTCAGCTCTAGGTATGTGAGAGGGACCCTGAGTTAGCGGCCTCAAGTGGAATGGACACCGCGATGCCCTGACTCGAAATAAGGCCGGATATCCCTGCAGTGACTTGAATGCAGTCTCGTCTTGCATCTCCCAAGACGAAAGGATGTCTGAATCCCCTGTGGAGACCACAGAGAAAGACCTAGTTCCCCACCTCATCGCGACCGGAGGCCTCAGATCCTTTGAAAACTCCAGAGGCACGCGGAGATCAGTGCCTCCAAAGGAGACGATGCCTGACTCCTCGTGAAACTTGATAGGAGTCCCAGGATTCCTGTGGCACGTGGAAAGGGACCCTTGGTCTCCCGCTTCAGCTGGAGAGGCGTCCCAATTGCCCTGCCAAGCCTCGAGGAGAATCCCGAGTTGTCCCTCGCAACTAGGCAGGAGTCCTGACGTCGTTGTACAAACACGTGGGTGGATGGGCCATTTCCATCGTAACTCGATAATATAGCCCAGGTTCCCGCCGCAACTCGAGATAAACCATGAGACTTCCCCCGCGCCGCGAGATGAGGCCCGATTCACCTGCATTGCATGCAGAGTAATTCCGTGTTGCACATCAAACATGAAAGGAGCCTTGATTTCCTTGATGGCACTCCAGAGAAACCCCAAGAACACTGTTTCATGGCTAGAGGGATCCTGAGGTCACTGTAGCAACACAAAAGAGCTCCGTGGACCAAAAATCAACTCGAGATGAGAGGTTAGTCCCTGGCTTCGACTCCAGAGGAATACCACCTTACCACAAGCACCTCAAGAGGAGGCTTCTCTCAGCTCTAGCTATGTGAGAGGGACCCTGAGTTTGCGGCCTCAAGTGGAATGGACACCGCGATGCCCTGACTCAAAATAAGGCCGGATATCCCTGCAGTGACTTGAATGCAGGCTCGTCTTGCATCTCCCAAGATGAAAGGATGTCTGAATCCCCTGTGGAGACCATAGAGAAAGACCTAGTTCCCCACCTCATCGCTACCGGAGGCCTCACATCCTTTGATAACTCCAGAGGTACGGGGAGATCAGTGCCTCCAAAGGAGACGATGCCTGACTCCTCGTGAAACTTGATAGGAGTCCCAGGATTCCTGTGGCACGTGGAATGGGACCCTTGGTCTCCCGCCTCAGCTGGAGAGGCATCCCAATTTTCCTGCCAAGCCTCGAGGAGAATCCCGCATTGTCCCTCGCAACAACGCAGAAGTCCTGACGTCGCTGAACAAACACGTGTGTGGAAGGGCCATCCCCGTCGTAACTCGAGAATATACCCCTGGTTCCCGCCGCAACTCGAGAAAAACCAGGAGACTTCCCCCTCGCCGCGAGATGAGGCCCAATCCCCTACACTGCGTGCAGAGCAATTCCGTGTGGCACATCACACATGAAAGGAGCCTTGATTTCCTTGATGGCACTCCAGAGAAACCCCAAGAACACTGTTTCAAGGCTAGAGGGATCCTGAGGTCACTGTAGCAACACGAAAGATCTCCGTGGACCAAAAATCAACTCGAGATGAGGGGTTAGTCCCTGGCTTCGACTCCAGAGGAGTCCCACCTTACCAGAAGCACCTCAAGAGGAGGCTTCTCTCAGCTCTAGGTATGTGAGAGGGACCCTGAGTTAGCGGCCTCAAGTGGAATGGACACCGCGATGCCCTGACTCGAAATAAGGCCGGATATCCCTACAGTGACTTGAATGCAGTCTCGTCTTGCATCTCCCAAGATGAAAGGATGTCTGAATCCCCTGTGGAGACCACAGAGAAAGACCTAGTTCCCCACCTCATCGCGATCAGAGGCCTCACATCCTTTGAAAACTCCAGAGTTATGCGGAGATCAGTGCCTCCAAAGGAGACGATGCCTGACTCCTCATGAAACTTGATAGGAGTCCCAGGATTCCTGTGGCACGTGGAAAGGGACCCTTGGTTTCCCGCCTCAGCTGGAGAGGCATCCCAATTTCCCTGCCAAGCCTCGAGGAGAATCCCGAGTTGTCCCTCGCAACTAGGCAGAAGTCCTGACGTGGCTGAACAGACACGTGTGTGGAAGGGCCATCCCCGTCGTAACTCGAGAATATACCCCAGGTTCCCGCCGCAACTCGAGAAAAACCATGAGACTTCCCCCTCACCGCGAGATGAGGCCCGATTCCCCTGCACTGCGTGCAGAGCAATTCCGTGTGGCACATCACACATGAAAGGAGCCTTGATTTCCTTGATGGCACTCCAGAGAAACCCCAAGAACACTGTTTCAAGGCTAGAGGGATCCTGAGGTCACTGTAGCAACAAGAAGGAGCTCCGTGGACCAAAAATCAACTCGTGATGAGAGGTTAGTCCCTGGCTTCGACTCCAGAGGAATACCACCTTACCACAAGCACCTCAAGAGGAGGCTTCTCTCAGCTCTAGGTATGTGAGAGGGACCCTGAGTTTGCGGCCTCAAGTGGAATGTACACCGCGATGCCCTGAGTCGAAATAAGGCCGGATATTCCTGCAGTGACTAGAATGCAGGCTCATCTTGCATCTCCCAAGACGAAAGGATGTCTGAATCCCCTGTGGAGACCACAGAGAAAGACCTAGTTCCCCACCTCATCGCGACCGGAGGCCTCACATCCTTTGAAAACTCCAGAGGTACGCGGAGATCAGTGCCTCCAAAGGAGACGATGCCTGACTCCTCGTGAAACTTGATACGAGTCCCAGGATTCCTGTGGCACCTGGAAAGGGACCCTTGGTCTCCCGCTTCAGCTGGAGAGGCGTCCCAATTGCCCTGCCAAGCCTCGAGGAGAATCCCGAGTTGTCCCTCGCAACTAGGCAGGAGTCCTGACGTCGTTGTACAAACACGTGGGTGGATGGGCCATTTCCATCGTAACTCGATAATATAGCCCAGGTTCCCGCCGCAACTCGAGATAAACCATGAGACTTCCCCCGCGCCGCGAGATGAGGCCCGATTCCCCTGCATTGCATGCAGAGCAATTCCGTGTTGCACATCAAACATGAAAGGAGCCTTGATTTCCTTGATGGCACTCCAGAGAAACCCCAAGAACACTGTTTCAGGGCTAGAGGGATCCTGAGGTCACTGTAGCAACACAAAAGAGCTCCGTGGACCAAAAATCAACTCGAGATGAGAGGTTAGTCCCTGGCTTCAACTCCAGAGGAATACCACCTTACCACAAGCACCTCAAGAGAAGGCTTCTCTCAGCTCTAGGTATGTGAGAGGGACCCTGAGTTTGCGGCCTCAAGTGGAATGGACACCGCGATGCCCTGACTCAAAATAAGGCCGGATATCCCTGCAGTGACTTGAATGGAGGCTCGTCTTGCATCTCCCAAGATGAAAGGATGTCTGAATCCCCTGTGGAGACCATAGAGAAAGACCTAGTTCCCCACCTCATCGCTACCGGAGGCCTCACATCCTTTGATAACTCCAGAGGTACGGGGAGATCAGTGCCTCCAAAGGAGACGATGCCTGACTCCTCGTGAAACTTGATAGGAGTCCCAGGATTCCTGTGGCACGTGGAATGGGACCCTTGGTCTCCCGCCTCAGCTGGAGAGGCATCCCAATTTTCCTGCCAAGCCTCGAGGAGAATCCCGCGTTGTCCCTCGCAACAACGCAGAAGTCCTGACGTCGCTGAACAAACACGTGTGTGGAAGGGCCATCCCCGTCGTAACTCGAGAATATACCCCTGGTTCCCGCCGCAACTCGAGAAAAACCAGGAGACTTCCCCCTCGCCGCGAGATGAGGCCCAATCCCCTACACTGCGTGCAGAGCAATTCCGTGTGGCACATCACACATGAAAGGAGCCTTGATTTCCTTGATGGCACTCCAGAGAAACCCCAAGAACACTGTTTCAAGGCTGGAGGGATCCTGAGGTCACTGTAGCAACACGAAAGATCTCCGTGGACCAAAAATCAACAAGAGATGAGGGGTTAGTCCCTGGCTTCGACTCCAGAGGAGTCCCACCTTACCAGAAGCACCTCAAGAGGAGGCTTCTCTCAGCTCTAGGTATGTGAGAGGGACCCTGAGTTAGCGGCCTCAAGTGGAATGGACACCGCGATGCCCTGACTCGAAATAAGGCCGGATATCCCTGCAGTGACTTGAATGCAGTCTCGTCTTGCATCTCCCAAGACGAAAGGATGTCTGAATCCCCTGTGGAGACCACAGAGAAAGACCTAGTTCCCCACCTCATCGCGACCGGAGGCCTCAGATCCTTTGAAAACTCCAGAGGCACGCGGAGATCAGTGCCTCCAAAGGAGACGATGCCTGACTCCTCGTGAAATTTGATAGGAGTCCCAGGATTCCTGTGGCACGTGGAAAGGGACCCTTGGTCTCCCGCTTCAGCTGGAGAGGCGTCCCAATTGCCCTGCCAAGCCTCGAGGAGAATCCCGAGTTGTCCCTCGCAACTAGGCAGGAGTCCTGACGTCGTTGTACAAACACGTGGGTGGATGGGCCATTTCCATCGTAACTCGATAATATAGCCCAGGTTCCCGCCGCAACTCGAGATAAACCATGAGACTTCC
The DNA here is from genome assembly GCF_910594005.1 of Cervus elaphus. Taxonomy (NCBI): domain Eukaryota; kingdom Metazoa; phylum Chordata; class Mammalia; order Artiodactyla; family Cervidae; genus Cervus; species Cervus elaphus. The sequence continues at coordinate 81,543 of NC_057842.1, read as the reverse complement.
CCCGCGCCGCGAGATGAGGCCCGATTCACCTGCATTGCATGCAGAGTAATTCCGTGTTGCACATCAAACATGAAAGGAGCCTTGATTTCCTTGATGGCACTCCAGAGAAACCCCAAGAACACTGTTTCATGGCTAGAGGGATCCTGAGGTCACTGTAGCAACACAAAAGAGCTCCGTGGACCAAAAATCAACTCGAGATGAGAGGTTAGTCCCTGGCTTCGACTCCAGAGGAATACCACCTTACCACAAGCACCTCAAGAGGAGGCTTCTCTCAGCTCTAGCTATGTGAGAGGGACCCTGAGTTTGCGGCCTCAAGTGGAATGGACACCGCGATGCCCTGACTCAAAATAAGGCCGGATATCCCTGCAGTGACTTGAATGCAGGCTCGTCTTGCATCTCCCAAGATGAAAGGATGTCTGAATCCCCTGTGGAGACCATAGAGAAAGACCTAGTTCCCCACCTCATCGCTACCGGAGGCCTCACATCCTTTGATAACTCCAGAGGTACGGGGAGATCAGTGCCTCCAAAGGAGACGATGCCTGACTCCTCGTGAAACTTGATAGGAGTCCCAGGATTCCTGTGGCACGTGGAATGGGACCCTTGGTCTCCCGCCTCAGCTGGAGAGGCATCCCAATTTTCCTGCCAAGCCTCGAGGAGAATCCCGCATTGTCCCTCGCAACAACGCAGAAGTCCTGACGTCGCTGAACAAACACGTGTGTGGAAGGGCCATCCCCGTCGTAACTCGAGAATATACCCCTGGTTCCCGCCGCAACTCGAGAAAAACCAGGAGACTTCCCCCTCGCCGCGAGATGAGGCCCAATCCCCTACACTGCGTGCAGAGCAATTCCGTGTGGCACATCACACATGAAAGGAGCCTTGATTTCCTTGATGGCACTCCAGAGAAACCCCAAGAACACTGTTTCAAGGCTAGAGGGATCCTGAGGTCACTGTAGCAACACGAAAGATCTCCGTGGACCAAAAATCAACTCGAGATGAGGGGTTAGTCCCTGGCTTCGACTCCAGAGGAGTCCCACCTTACCAGAAGCACCTCAAGAGGAGGCTTCTCTCAGCTCTAGGTATGTGAGAGGGACCCTGAGTTAGCGGCCTCAAGTGGAATGGACACCGCGATGCCCTGACTCGAAATAAGGCCGGATATCCCTACAGTGACTTGAATGCAGTCTCGTCTTGCATCTCCCAAGATGAAAGGATGTCTGAATCCCCTGTGGAGACCACAGAGAAAGACCTAGTTCCCCACCTCATCGCGATCAGAGGCCTCACATCCTTTGAAAACTCCAGAGTTATGCGGAGATCAGTGCCTCCAAAGGAGACGATGCCTGACTCCTCATGAAACTTGATAGGAGTCCCAGGATTCCTGTGGCACGTGGAAAGGGACCCTTGGTTTCCCGCCTCAGCTGGAGAGGCATCCCAATTTCCCTGCCAAGCCTCGAGGAGAATCCCGAGTTGTCCCTCGCAACTAGGCAGAAGTCCTGACGTGGCTGAACAGACACGTGTGTGGAAGGGCCATCCCCGTCGTAACTCGAGAATATACCCCAGGTTCCCGCCGCAACTCGAGAAAAACCATGAGACTTCCCCCTCACCGCGAGATGAGGCCCGATTCCCCTGCACTGCGTGCAGAGCAATTCCGTGTTGCACATCACACATGAAAGGAGCCTTGATTTCCTTGATGGCACTCCAGAGAAACCCCAAGAACACTGTTTCCAGGCTAGAGGGATCCTGAGGTCACTGTAGCAACACGAAAGAGCTCCGTGGACCAAAAATCAACTCGAGATGAGAGGTTAGTCCCTGGCTTCGACTCCAGAGGAATACCACCTTACCACAAGCACCTCAAGAGGAGGCTTCTCTCAGCTCTAGGTATGTGAGAGGGACCCTGATTTTGCGGCCTCAAGTCGAATGGAAACCACGATGCCCTGACTCGAAATAAGGCCGGATATCCCTGCAGTGACTTGAATGCAGGCTCGTCTTGCATCTCCCAAGACGAAAGGATGTCTGAATCCCCTGTGGAGACCACAGAGAAAGACCTAGTTCCCCACCTCATCGCGACCGGAGGCCTCACATACTTTGAAAACTCCAGAGGTACGCAGAGATCAGTGCCTCCAAAGGAGACGATGCCTGACTCCTTGTGAAACTTCATAGGAGTCCCAGGATTCCTGTGGCACGTGGAAAGGGACCCTTGGTCTCCCGCTTCAGCTGGAGAGGCGTCCCAATTGCCCTGCCAAGCCGTGAGGAGAATCCCGAGTTGTCCCTCACAAATAGGCAGGAGTCCTGACGTCGCTGAACAAACACGTGGGTGGAAGGGCCATCCACATCGTAACTCGAGAATATACCCCAGGTTCCCGCCACAACTCGAGAAAAACCATGAGACTTCCCCCTCACTGCGAGATGAGGCCGGATTCAACTGCACTGCATGAAGAGCATTTCCGTGTTGCACATCACACATGAAAGGAGCCTTGATTTCCTTGATGGCACTCCAGAAAACCCCAAGAACACTGTTTCAAGGCTAGAGGGATCCTGAGGTCACTGTAGCAACACGAAAGAGCTCCGTGGACCACAAATCAACTCGAGATGACAGGTTAGTCCCTGGCTTCGACTCCAGAGGAATACCACCTTACCACAAGCACCTCAAGAGGAGGCTTCTCTCAGCTCTAGCTATGTGAGAGGGACCCTGAGTTTGCGGCCTCAAGTGGAATGGACACCGCGATGCCCTGACTCGAAATAAGGCCGGATATCCCTGCAGTGACTTGAATGCAGGCTCGTCTTGCATCTCCCAAGATGAAAGGATGTCTGAATCCCCTGTGGAGACCATAGAGAAAGACCTAGTTCCCCACCTCATCGCTACCGGAGGCCTCACATCCTTTGATAACTCCAGAGGTACGGGGAGATCAGTGCCTCCAAAGGAGACGATGCCTGACTCCTCGTGAAACTTGATAGGAGTCCCAGGATTCCTGTGGCACGTGGAATGGGACCCTTGGTCTCCCGCCTCAGCTGGAGAGGCATCCCAATTTTCCTGCCAAGCCTCGAGGAGAATCCCGCGTTGTCCCTCGCAACAACGCAGAAGTCCTGACGTCGCTGAACAAACACGTGTGTGGAAGGGCCATCCCCGTCGTAACTCGAAAATATACCCCTGGTTACCGCCGCAACTCGAGAAAAACCAGGAGACTTCCCCCTCGCCGCGAGATGAGGCCCAATCCCCTACACTGCGTGCAGAGCAATTCCGTGTGGCACATCACACATGAAAGGAGCCTTGATTTCCTTGATGGCACTCCAGAGAAACCCCAAGAACACTGTTTCAAGGCTAGAGGGATCCTGAGGTCACTGTAGCAACACGAAAGATCTCCGTGGACCAAAAATCAACTCGAGATGAGGGGTTAGTCCCTGGCTTCGACTCCAGAGGAGTCCCACCTTACCAGAAGCACCTCAAGAGGAGGCTTCTCTCAGCTCTAGGTATGTGAGAGGGACCCTGAGTTAGCGGCCTCAAGTGGAATGGACACCGCGATGCCCTGACTCGAAATAAGGCCGGATATCCCTGCAGTGACTTGAATGCAGTCTCGTCTTGCATCTCCCAAGACGAAAGGATGTCTGAATCCCCTGTGGAGACCACAGAGAAAGACCTAGTTCCCCACCTCATCGCGACCGGAGGCCTCAGATCCTTTGAAAACTCCAGAGGCACGCGGAGATCAGTGCCTCCAAAGGAGACGATGCCTGACTCCTCGTGAAACTTGATAGGAGTCCCAGGATTCCTGTGGCACGTGGAAAGGGACCCTTGGTCTCCCGCTTCAGCTGGAGAGGCGTCCCAATTGCCCTGCCAAGCCTCGAGGAGAATCCCGAGTTGTCCCTCGCAACTAGGCAGGAGTCCTGACGTCGTTGTACAAACACGTGGGTGGATGGGCCATTTCCATCGTAACTCGATAATATAGCCCAGGTTCCCGCCGCAACTCGAGATAAACCATGAGACTTCCCCCGCGCCGCGAGATGAGGCCCGATTCACCTGCATTGCATGCAGAGTAATTCCGTGTTGCACATCAAACATGAAAGGAGCCTTGATTTCCTTGATGGCACTCCAGAGAAACCCCAAGAACACTGTTTCATGGCTAGAGGGATCCTGAGGTCACTGTAGCAACACAAAAGAGCTCCGTGGACCAAAAATCAACTCGAGATGAGAGGTTAGTCCCTGGCTTCGACTCCAGAGGAATACCACCTTACCACAAGCACCTCAAGAGGAGGCTTCTCTCAGCTCTAGCTATGTGAGAGGGACCCTGAGTTTGCGGCCTCAAGTGGAATGGACACCGCGATGCCCTGACTCAAAATAAGGCCGGATATCCCTGCAGTGACTTGAATGCAGGCTCGTCTTGCATCTCCCAAGATGAAAGGATGTCTGAATCCCCTGTGGAGACCATAGAGAAAGACCTAGTTCCCCACCTCATCGCTACCGGAGGCCTCACATCCTTTGATAACTCCAGAGGTACGGGGAGATCAGTGCCTCCAAAGGAGACGATGCCTGACTCCTCGTGAAACTTGATAGGAGTCCCAGGATTCCTGTGGCACGTGGAATGGGACCCTTGGTCTCCCGCCTCAGCTGGAGAGGCATCCCAATTTTCCTGCCAAGCCTCGAGGAGAATCCCGCATTGTCCCTCGCAACAACGCAGAAGTCCTGACGTCGCTGAACAAACACGTGTGTGGAAGGGCCATCCCCGTCGTAACTCGAGAATATACCCCTGGTTCCCGCCGCAACTCGAGAAAAACCAGGAGACTTCCCCCTCGCCGCGAGATGAGGCCCAATCCCCTACACTGCGTGCAGAGCAATTCCGTGTGGCACATCACACATGAAAGGAGCCTTGATTTCCTTGATGGCACTCCAGAGAAACCCCAAGAACACTGTTTCAAGGCTAGAGGGATCCTGAGGTCACTGTAGCAACACGAAAGATCTCCGTGGACCAAAAATCAACTCGAGATGAGGGGTTAGTCCCTGGCTTCGACTCCAGAGGAGTCCCACCTTACCAGAAGCACCTCAAGAGGAGGCTTCTCTCAGCTCTAGGTATGTGAGAGGGACCCTGAGTTAGCGGCCTCAAGTGGAATGGACACCGCGATGCCCTGACTCGAAATAAGGCCGGATATCCCTACAGTGACTTGAATGCAGTCTCGTCTTGCATCTCCCAAGATGAAAGGATGTCTGAATCCCCTGTGGAGACCACAGAGAAAGACCTAGTTCCCCACCTCATCGCGATCAGAGGCCTCACATCCTTTGAAAACTCCAGAGTTATGCGGAGATCAGTGCCTCCAAAGGAGACGATGCCTGACTCCTCATGAAACTTGATAGGAGTCCCAGGATTCCTGTGGCACGTGGAAAGGGACCCTTGGTTTCCCGCCTCAGCTGGAGAGGCATCCCAATTTCCCTGCCAAGCCTCGAGGAGAATCCCGAGTTGTCCCTCGCAACTAGGCAGAAGTCCTGACGTGGCTGAACAGACACGTGTGTGGAAGGGCCATCCCCGTCGTAACTCGAGAATATACCCCAGGTTCCCGCCGCAACTCGAGAAAAACCATGAGACTTCCCCCTCACCGCGAGATGAGGCCCGATTCCCCTGCACTGCGTGCAGAGCAATTCCGTGTTGCACATCACACATGAAAGGAGCCTTGATTTCCTTGATGGCACTCCAGAGAAACCCCAAGAACACTGTTTCCAGGCTAGAGGGATCCTGAGGTCACTGTAGCAACACGAAAGAGCTCCGTGGACCAAAAATCAACTCGAGATGAGAGGTTAGTCCCTGGCTTCGACTCCAGAGGAATACCACCTTACCACAAGCACCTCAAGAGGAGGCTTCTCTCAGCTCTAGGTATGTGAGAGGGACCCTGATTTTGCGGCCTCAAGTCGAATGGAAACCACGATGCCCTGACTCGAAATAAGGCCGGATATCCCTGCAGTGACTTGAATGCAGGCTCGTCTTGCATCTCCCAAGACGAAAGGATGTCTGAATCCCCTGTGGAGACCACAGAGAAAGACCTAGTTCCCCACCTCATCGCGACCGGAGGCCTCACATACTTTGAAAACTCCAGAGGTACGCAGAGATCAGTGCCTCCAAAGGAGACGATGCCTGACTCCTTGTGAAACTTCATAGGAGTCCCAGGATTCCTGTGGCACGTGGAAAGGGACCCTTGGTCTCCCGCTTCAGCTGGAGAGGCGTCCCAATTGCCCTGCCAAGCCGTGAGGAGAATCCCGAGTTGTCCCTCACAAATAGGCAGGAGTCCTGACGTCGCTGAACAAACACGTGGGTGGAAGGGCCATCCACATCGTAACTCGAGAATATACCCCAGGTTCCCGCCAAAACTCGAGAAAAACCATGAGACTTCCCCCTCACTGCGAGATGAGGCCGGATTCAACTGCACTGCATGAAGAGCATTTCCGTGTTGCACATCACACATGAAAGGAGCCTTGATTTCCTTGATGGCACTCCAGAAAACCCCAAGAACACTGTTTCAAGGCTAGAGGGATCCTGAGGTCACTGTAGCAACACGAAAGAGCTCCGTGGACCACAAATCAACTCGAGATGACAGGTTAGTCCCTGGCTTCGACTCCAGAGGAATACCACCTTACCACAAGCACCTCAAGAGGAGGCTTCTCTCAGCTCTAGCTATGTGAGAGGGACCCTGAGTTTGCGGCCTCAAGTGGAATGGACACCGCGATGCCCTGACTCGAAATAAGGCCGGATATCCCTGCAGTGACTTGAATGCAGGCTCGTCTTGCATCTCCCAAGATGAAAGGATGTCTGAATCCCCTGTGGAGACCATAGAGAAAGACCTAGTTCCCCACCTCATCGCTACCGGAGGCCTCACATCCTTTGATAACTCCAGAGGTACGGGGAGATCAGTGCCTCCAAAGGAGACGATGCCTGACTCCTCGTGAAACTTGATAGGAGTCCCAGGATTCCTGTGGCACGTGGAATGGGACCCTTGGTCTCCCGCCTCAGCTGGAGAGGCATCCCAATTTTCCTGCCAAGCCTCGAGGACAATCCCGCGTTGTCCCTCGCAACAACACAGAAGTCCTGACGTCGCTGAACAAACACGTGTGTGGAAGGGCCATCCCCGTCGTAACTCGAAAATATACCCCTGGTTACCGCCGCAACTCGAAAAAAACCAGGAGACTTCCCCCTCGCCGCGAGATGAGGCCCAATCCCCTACACTGCGTGCAGAGCAATTCCGTGTGGCACATCACACATGAAAGGAGCCTTGATTTCCTTGATGGCACTCCAGAGAAACCCCAAGAACACTGTTTCAAGGCTAGAGGGATCCTGAGGTCACTGTAGCAACACGAAAGATCTCCGTGGACCAAAAATCAACTCGAGATGAGGGGTTAGTCCCTGGCTTCGACTCCAGAGGAGTCCCACCTTACCAGAAGCACCTCAAGAGGAGGCTTCTCTCAGCTCTAGGTATGTGAGAGGGACCCTGAGTTAGCGGCCTCAAGTGGAATGGACACCGCGATGCCCTGACTCGAAATAAGGCCGGATATCGCTGCAGTGACTTGAATGCAGTCTCGTCTTGCATCTCCCAAGACGAAAGGATGTCTGAATCCCCTGTGGAGACCACAGAGAAAGACCTAGTTCCCCACCTCATCGCGACCGGAGGCCTCAGATCCTTTGAAAACTCCAGAGGCACGCGGAGATCAGTGCCTCCAAAGGAGACGATGCCTGACTCCTCGTGAAACTTGATAGGAGTCCCAGGATTCCTGTGGCACGTGGAAAGGGACCCTTGGTCTCCCGCTTCAGCTGGAGAGGCGTCCCAATTGCCCTGCCAAGCCTCGAGGAGAATCCCGAGTTGTCCCTCGCAACTAGGCAGGAGTCCTGACGTCGTTGTACAAACACGTGGGTGGATGGGCCATTTCCATCGTAACTCGATAATATAGCCCAGGTTCCCGCCGCAACTCGAGATAAACCATGAGACTTCCCCCGCGCCGCGAGATGAGGCCCGATTCACCTGCATTGCATGCAGAGTAATTCCGTGTTGCACATCAAACATGAAAGGAGCCTTGATTTCCTTGATGGCACTCCAGAGAAACCCCAAGAACACTGTTTCAGGGCTAGAGGGATCCTGAGGTCACTGTAGCAACACAAAAGAGCTCCGTGGACCAAAAATCAACTCGAGATGAGAGGTTAGTCCCTGGCTTCGACTCCAGAGGAATACCACCTTACCACAAGCACCTCAAGAGGAGGCTTCTCTCAGCTCTAGCTATGTGAGAGGGACCCTGAGTTTGCGGCCTCAAGTGGAATGGACACCGCGATGCCCTGACTCAAAATAAGGCCGGATATCCCTGCAGTGACTTGAATGCAGGCTCGTCTTGCATCTCCCAAGATGAAAGGATGTCTGAATCCCCTGTGGAGACCATAGAGAAAGACCTAGTTCCCCACCTCATCGCTACCGGAGGCCTCACATCCTTTGATAACTCCAGAGGTACGGGGAGATCAGTGCCTCCAAAGGAGACGATGCCTGACTCCTCGTGAAACTTGATAGGAGTCCCAGGATTCCTGTGGCACGTGGAAAGGGACCCTTGGTTTCCCGCCTCAGCTGGAGAGGCATCCCAATTTCCCTGCCAAGCCTCGAGGAGAATCCCGAGTTGTCCCTCGCAACTAGGCAGAAGTCCTGACGTGGCTGAACAGACACGTGTGTGGAAGGGCCATCCCCGTCGTAACTCGAGAATATACCCCAGGTTCCCGCCGCAACTCGAGAAAAACCATGAGACTTCCCCCTCGCCGCGAGATGAGGCCCGATTCCCCTGCACTGCGTGCAGAGCAATTCCGTGTTGCACATCACACATGAAAGGAGCCTTGATTTCCTTGATGGCACTCCAGAGAAACCCCAAGAACACTGTTTCCAGGCTAGAGGGATCCTGAGGTCACTGTAGCAACACGAAAGAGCTCCGTGGACCAAAAATCAACTCGAGATGAGAGGTTAGTCCCTGGCTTCGACTCCAGAGGAATACCACCTTACCACAAGCACCTCAAGAGGAGGCTTCTCTCAGCTCTAGGTATGTGAGAGGGACCCTGATTTTGCGGCCTCAAGTCGAATGGAAACCACGATGCCCTGACTCGAAATAAGGCCGGATATCCCTGCAGTGACTTGAATGCAGGCTCGTCTTGCATCTCCCAAGACGAAAGGATGTCTGAATCCCCTGTGGAGACCACAGAGAAAGACCTAGTTCCCCACCTCATCGCGACCGGAGGCCTCACATACTTTGAAAACTCCAGAGGTACGCAGAGATCAGTGCCTCCAAAGGAGACGATGCCTGACTCCTTGTGAAACTTCATAGGAGTCCCAGGATTCCTGTGGCACGTGGAAAGGGACCCTTGGTCTCCCGCTTCAGCTGGAGAGGCGTCCCAATTGCCCTGCCAAGCCGTGAGGAGAATCCCGAGTTGTCCCTCACAAATAGGCAGGAGTCCTGACGTCGCTGAACAAACACGTGGGTGGAAGGGCCATCTACATCGTAACTCGAGAATATACCCCAGGTTCCCGCCACAACTCGAGAAAAACCATGAGACTTCCCCCTCACTGCGAGATGAGGCCGGATTCAACTGCACTGCATGAAGAGCATTTCCGTGTTGCACATCACACATGAAAGGAGCCTTGATTTCCTTGATGGCACTCCAGAAAACCCCAAGAACACTGTTTCAAGGCTAGAGGGATCCTGAGGTCACTGTAGCAACACGAAAGAGCTCCGTGGACCACAAATCAACTCGAGATGACAGGTTAGTCCCTGGCTTCGACTCCAGAGGAATACCACCTTACCACAAGCACCTCAAGAGGAGGCTTCTCTCAGCTCTAGCTATGTGAGAGGGACCCTGAGTTTGCGGCCTCAAGTGGAATGGACACCGCGATGCCCTGACTCGAAATAAGGCCGGATATCCCTGCAGTGACTTGAATGCAGGCTCGTCTTGCATCTCCCAAGATGAAAGGATGTCTGAATCCCCTGTGGAGACCATAGAGAAAGACCTAGTTCCCCACCTCATCGCTACCGGAGGCCTCACATCCTTTGATAACTCCAGAGGTACGGGGAGATCAGTGCCTCCAAAGGAGACGATGCCTGACTCCTCGTGAAACTTGATAGGAGTCCCAGGATTCCTGTGGCACGTGGAATGGGACCCTTGGTCTCCCGCCTCAGCTGGAGAGGCATCCCAATTTTCCTGCCAAGCCTCGAGGACAATCCCGCGTTGTCCCTCGCAACAACACAGAAGTCCTGACGTCGCTGAACAAACACGTGTGTGGAAGGGCCATCCCCGTCGTAACTCGAAAATATACCCCTGGTTACCGCCGCAACTCGAAAAAAACCAGGAGACTTCCCCCTCGCCGCGAGATGAGGCCCAATCCCCTACACTGCGTGCAGAGCAATTCCGTGTGGCACATCACACATGAAAGGAGCCTTGATTTCCTTGATGGCACTCCAGAGAAACCCCAAGAACACTGTTTCAAGGCTAGAGGGATCCTGAGGTCACTGTAGCAACACGAAAGATCTCCGTGGACCAAAAATCAACTCGAGATGAGGGGTTAGTCCCTGGCTTCGACTCCAGAGGAGTCCCACCTTACCAGAAGCACCTCAAGAGGAGGCTTCTCTCAGCTCTAGGTATGTGAGAGGGACCCTGAGTTAGCGGCCTCAAGTGGAATGGACACCGCGATGCCCTGACTCGAAATAAGGCCGGATATCCCTGCAGTGACTTGAATGCAGTCTCGTCTTGCATCTCCCAAGACGAAAGGATGTCTGAATCCCCTGTGGAGACCACAGAGAAAGACCTAGTTCCCCACCTCATCGCGACCGGAGGCCTCAGATCCTTTGAAAACTCCAGAGGCACGCGGAGATCAGTGCCTCCAAAGGAGACGATGCCTGACTCCTCGTGAAACTTGATAGGAGTCCCAGGATTCCTGTGGCACGTGGAAAGGGACCCTTGGTCTCCCGCTTCAGCTGGAGAGGCGTCCCAATTGCCCTGCCAAGCCTCGAGGAGAATCCCGAGTTGTCCCTCGCAACTAGGCAGGAGTCCTGACGTCGTTGTACAAACACGTGGGTGGATGGGCCATTTCCATCGTAACTCGATAATATAGCCCAGGTTCCCGCCGCAACTCGAGATAAACCATGAGACTTCCCCCGCGCCGCGAGATGAGGCCCGATTCACCTGCATTGCATGCAGAGTAATTCCGTGTTGCACATCAAACATGAAAGGAGCCTTGATTTCCTTGATGGCACTCCAGAGAAACCCCAAGAAAACTGTTTCAGGGCTAGAGGGATCCTGAGGTCACTGTAGCAACACAAAAGAGCTCCGTGGACCAAAAATCAACTCGAGATGAGAGGTTAGTCCCTGGCTTCGACTCCAGAGGAATACCACCTTACCACAAGCACCTCAAGAGGAGGCTTCTCTCAGCTCTAGCTATGTGGGAGGGACCCTGAGTTTGCGGCCTCAAGTGGAATGGACACCGCGATGCCCTGACTCAAAATAAGGCCGGATATCCCTGCAGTGACTTGAATGCAGGCTCGTCTTGCATCTCCCAAGATGAAAGGATGTCTGAATCCCCTGTGGAGACCATAGAGAAAGACCTAGTTCCCCACCTCATCGCTACCGGAGGCCTCACATCCTTTGATAACTCCAGAGGTACGGGGAGATCAGTGCCTCCAAAGGAGACGATGTCTGACTCCTCGTGAAACTTGATAGGAGTCCCAGGATTCCTGTGGCACGTGGAATGGGACCCTTGGTCTCCCGCCTCAGCTGGAGAGGCATCCCAATTTTCCTGCCAAGCCTCGAGGAGAATCCCGCATTGTCCCTCGCAACAACGCAGAAGTCCTGACGTCGCTGAACAAACACGTGTGTGGAAGGGCCATCCCCGTCGTAACTCGAGAATATACCCCTGGTTCCCGCCGCAACTCGAGAAAAACCAGGAGACTTCCCCCTCGCCGCGAGATGAGGCCCAATCCCCTACACTGCGTGCAGAGCAATTCCGTGTGGCACATCACACATGAAAGGAGCCTTGATTTCCTTGATGGCACTCCAGAGAAACCCCAAGAACACTGTTTCAAGGCTAGAGGGATCCTGAGGTCACTGTAGCAACACGAAAGATCTCCGTGGACCAAAAATCAACTCGAGATGAGGGGTTAGTCCCTGGCTTCGACTCCAGAGGAGTCCCACCTTACCAGAAGCACCTCAAGAGGAGGCTTCTCTCAGCTCTAGGTATGTGAGAGGGACCCTGAGTTAGCGGCCTCAAGTGGAATGGACACCGCGATGCCCTGACTCGAAATAAGGCCGGATATCCCTACAGTGACTTGAATGCAGTCTCGTCTTGCATCTCCCAAGATGAAAGGATGTCTGAATCCCCTGTGGAGACCACAGAGAAAGACCTAGTTCCCCACCTCATCGCGATCAGAGGCCTCACATCCTTTGAAAACTCCAGAGTTATGCGGAGATCAGTGCCTCCAAAGGAGACGATGCCTGACTCCTCATGAAACTTGATAGGAGTCCCAGGATTCCTGTGGCACGTGGAAAGGGACCCTTGGTTTCCCGCCTCAGCTGGAGAGGCATCCCAATTTCCCTGCCAAGCCTCGAGGAGAATCCCGAGTTGTCCCTCGCAACTAGGCAGAAGTCCTGACGTGGCTGAACAGACACGTGTGTGGAAGGGCCATCCCCGTCGTAACTCGAGAATATACCCCAGGTTCCCGCCGCAACTCGAGAAAAACCATGAGACTTCCCCCTCACCGCGAGATGAGGCCCGATTCCCCTGCACTGCGTGCAGAGCAATTCCGTGTTGCACATCACACATGAAAGGAGCCTTGATTTCCTTGATGGCACTCCAGAGAAACCCCAAGAACACTGTTTCCAGGCTAGAGGGATCCTGAGGTCACTGTAGCAACACGAAAGAGCTCCGTGGACCAAAAATCAACTCGAGATGAGAGGTTAGTCCCTGGCTTCGACTCCAGAGGAATACCACCTTACCACAAGCACCTCAAGAGGAGGCTTCTCTCAGCTCTAGGTATGTGAGAGGGACCCTGATTTTGCGGCCTCAAGTCGAATGGAAACCACGATGCCCTGACTCGAAATAAGGCCGGATATCCCTGCAGTGACTTGAATGCAGGCTCGTCTTGCATCTCCCAAGACGAAAGGATGTCTGAATCCCCTGTGGAGACCACAGAGAAAGACCTAGTTCCCCACCTCATCGCGACCGGAGGCCTCACATACTTTGAAAACTCCAGAGGTACGCAGAGATCAGTGCCTCCAAAGGAGACGATGCCTGACTCCTTGTGAAACTTCATAGGAGTCCCAGGATTCCTGTGGCACGTGGAAAGGGACCCTTGGTCTCCCGCTTCAGCTGGAGAGGCGTCCCAATTGCCCTGCCAAGCCGTGAGGAGAATCCCGAGTTGTCCCTCACAAATAGGCAGGAGTCCTGACGTCGCTGAACAAACACGTGGGTGGAAGGGCCATCCACATCGTAACTCGAGAATATACCCCAGGTTCCCGCCACAACTCGAGAAAAACCATGAGACTTCCCCCTCACTGCGAGATGAGGCCGGATTCAACTGCACTGCATGAAGAGCATTTCCGTGTTGCACATCACACATGAAAGGAGCCTTGATTTCCTTGATGGCACTCCAGAAAACCCCAAGAACACTGTTTCAAGGCTAGAGGGATCCTGAGGTCACTGTAGCAACACGAAAGAGCTCCGTGGACCACAAATCAACTCGAGATGACAGGTTAGTCCCTGGCTTCGACTCCAGAGGAATACCACCTTACCACAAGCACCTCAAGAGGAGGCTTCTCTCAGCTCTAGCTATGTGAGAGGGACCCTGAGTTTGCGGCCTCAAGTGGAATGGACACCGCGATGCCCTGACTCGAAATAAGGCCGGATATCCCTGCAGTGACTTGAATGCAGGCTCGTCTTGCATCTCCCAAGATGAAAGGATGTCTGAATCCCCTGTGGAGACCATAGAGAAAGACCTAGTTCCCCACCTCATCGCTACCGGAGGCCTCACATCCTTTGATAACTCCAGAGGTACGGGGAGATCAGTGCCTCCAAAGGAGACGATGCCTGACTCCTCGTGAAACTTGATAGGAGTCCCAGGATTCCTGTGGCACGTGGAATGGGACCCTTGGTCTCCCGCCTCAGCTGGAGAGGCATCCCAATTTTCCTGCCAAGCCTCGAGGAGAATCCCGCGTTGTCCCTCGCAACAACGCAGAAGTCCTGACGTCGCTGAACAAACACGTGTGTGGAAGGGCCATCCCCGTCGTAACTCGAGAATATACCCCTGGTTACCGCCGCAACTCGAGAAAAACCAGGAGACTTCCCCCTCGCCGCGAGATGAGGCCCAATCCCCTACACTGCGTGCAGAGCAATTCCGTGTGGCACATCACACATGAAAGGAGCCTTGATTTCCTTGATGGCACTCCAGAGAAACCCCAAGAACACTGTTTCAAGGCTAGAGGGATCCTGAGGTCACTGTAGCAACACGAAAGATCTCCGTGGACCAAAAATCAACTCGAGATGAGGGGTTAGTCCCTGGCTTCGACTCCAGAGGAGTCCCACCTTACCAGAAGCACCTCAAGAGGAGGCTTCTCTCAGCTCTAGGTATGTGAGAGGGACCCTGAGTTTGCGGGCTCATGTGGAATGGACACTGCGATGCCCTGACGAGAAATAAGGCCGGATATCCCTGCAGTGACTTGAATGCAGGCTCGTCTTGCATCTCCCAAGACGATAAGATGTCTGAATCCCCTGTGCAGACCACAGAGAAAGACCTAGTTCCCCACCTCATCGCGACCGGAGGCCTCACATCCTTTGAAAACTCCAGAGGTACGCGGAGATCAGTGCCTCCAAAGGAGACGATGCCTGACTCCTCGTGAAACTTGATAGGAGTCCCAGGATTCCTGTGGCATGTGGAAAGGGAGCCTTGGTCTCCCGCCTCAGCTGGAGAGGCGTCCCAATTGCCCTCCCAAGCCTCGAGGAGAATCCCGAGTTGTCCCTCGCAACTAGGCAGGAGTCCTGACGTCGCTGAAGAAACACGTGGGTGGAAGGGCCATTCCCGTCATAACTCGAGAATATGTCCCAGGTTCCCACCGCAACTCGAGAGAAACCATGAGACTTCCCCCTCGCCGCGAGATGAGGCCCAATATCCTGCACTTCGTGCAGAGCAATTCCGTGTTGCACATCACACATGAAAGGAGACTTGATTTCCTTGATAGCACTCCAGAGAAACCCCAAGAACACTGTTTCAAGGCTAGAGGGAACCTGAGGTCACTGTAGCAACAAGAAAGAGCTCCGTGGACCAAATATCAACTTGAGATGAGAGGTTAGTCCCTGGCTTCGACTACAGAGGAATACCACCTTACCACAAGCACCTCAAGAGGAGGCTTCTCTCAGCTCTAGGTATGTGAGAGGGACCGTGAGTTTGCGGCCTCAAGTGGAATGGACACCGCGATGCCCTGACTCGAAATAAGGCCGGATATCCCTGCAGTGACTTGAATGCAGGCTCGTCTTGCATCTCCCAAGACGAAAGGATGTCTGAATCCCCTGTGGAGACCACAGTGAAAGACCTAGTTCCCCACCTCATCGCGACCGGAGGCCTCACATCCTTTGAAAACTTCAGAGGTACGCGGAGATCAGTGCCTCCAAAGGAGACGATGCCTGACTCCTCATGAAACTTGATAGGAGTCCCAGGATTCCTGTGGCACATGGAAAGGGGCCCTTGGTCTCCCGCCTCAGCTGGAGAGGCGTCCCAATTGCCCTGCCAAGCCTCGAGGAGAATCCCGAGTTGTCCCTCGCAACTAGGCAGGAGTCCTGACGTGGCTGAACAAACACGTGGGTGGAAGGGCCATCCCCATCTTAACTTGAGAATATACCCCAGGTTCCCGTCGCAACTCGAGAAAAACCATGAGACTTCCCCCTCGCCTTGAGATGTGGCCCGATTCCCCTGCACTGCGTGCAGAGAAAGTCCGTGTTGCACATCACACATGAAAGGAGCCTTAATTTCCTGGATGGCACTCCAGAGAAACCCCAAGAACACTGTTTCAAGGCTAGAGGGATCCTGAGGTCACTGTAGCAACCCGAAAGAGTTCCGAGGACCAAAAATCAACTCGAGATGAGAGGTTAGTCCCTGGCTTCGACTCCAGAGGAATACCACCTTACCACAGGCACTTCAAGAGGAGGCTTCTCTCAGCTCTAGGTATGTGAGAGGGACCCTGAGTTTGCGGCCTCAAGTGGATTGGACACCGCGTTGCCCTGACTCGAAATAAGGCCGGATATCCTTGCAGTGACTTGAATGCAGGCTCGTCTTGCATCTCCCAAGACGAAAGGGTGTCTGAATCCCCTGTGGAGACCACTGAGAAAGACCTAGTTCCCCACCTCATCGCGACCGGAGTCCTCACATCCTTTGAAAGCTTCAGAGGTACGCGGAGATCAGTACCTCCAAAGGAGACGATGCCTGACTCCTCGTGAAAGTTGATAGGAGTCCCAGGATTCCTGTGGCACATGGAAAGGGACCCTTGGTCTGCTGCCTCAGATGGAGAGGCGTCCCAATTGCCCTGCCAAGCCTCGAGGAGAATCCCGAGTTGTCCCTCGCAACTAGTCAGGAGTCCTGACGTCGCAGAACAAACACGTGGGTGGAAGGGCCATCCCCGTCATAACTTCAGAATATACCCCAGGTTCCCACCGCAACTCGAGAAAAACCATGAGACTTCCCCCTCGCCGCAAAATGAGGCCCGATATCGTGCACTGCGTGCAGAGCAATTCCGTGTTGCACATCACACATGAAAGGAGCCTTGATTTCCTTGATGGCACTCCAGAGAAACCCCAAGAACACTGTTTCAAGGCTAGAGGGAACCGGAGGTCACTGTAGCAACACGGAAGAGCTCCGTGGACCAAAAATCAACTCGAGATGAGAGGTTAGTCCCTGGCTTCGACTCCAGAGGAATACCACCTTACCACAAGCACCTCAAGAGTAGGCTTCTCTCAGCTCTAGGTATGTGAGAGGGACCCTGAGTTTGCGGCCTCATGTGGAATGGACACCGCGATGCCCTGACTCGAAATAAGGCCGGATATCCCTGCAGTGACTTGAATGCTGGCTCGTCTTGCATCTCCCAAGACGAAAGGATGTCTGAATCCCCTGTGGAGACCACAGAGAAAGACCTAGTTCCCCACCTCATCGCGACCGGAGGCCTCACATCCTTTGAAAACTTCAGAGGTACGCGGAGATCAGTGCCTCCAAAGGAGACGATGCCTGACTCGTGAAACTTGATAGGCGTCCCATGATTCCTGTGGCACGTGGAAAGGGACGCTTGGTCTCCCGCCTCAGCTGGAGAGGCGTCCCAATTGTCCTGCCAAGCCTCGAGGAGAATCCCGAGTTGTCCTTCGCAACTAGGCAGGAGTCCTGACGTCGCAGAACAAGCACGTGTGTGAAAGGGCCATCCCCATAGTATCTCGAGAATATACCCCAGGGTCCCGCCGCAACTCGAGAAAAACCATGAGACTTCCCCCTCGCCGCGAGATGAGGCCCGATTCCAATGCACTGCGTGCAGAGCAATTCCGTGTTGCACATCAGACATGAAAGGAGCCTTGATTTCCTTGATGGCACTACAGAGAATCCCCAAGAACACTGTTTCAAGGCTAGAGGGATCCTGAGGTCACTGTAGCAACAAGAAAGAGCTCCGTGGACCAAAAATCAACTCGAGATGAGAAGTTAGTCCCTGTCTTCAACTCCAGAGGAATACCACCTTACCACAAGCACCTCAAGAGGGGGCTTCTCTCAGCTCTAGGTATGTGAGAGGGACCCTGAGTTTGCGGCCTCAAGTGGAATGGACACCGCGATGCCCTGACTCAAAATAAGGCCGGATATCCCTGCAGTGACTTGAATGCAGGCTCGTCTTGCATCTCCCAAGACGAAAGGATGTCTGAATCCCCTGTGGAGACCACAGAGAAAGACCTAGTTCCCCACCTCATCGCGACCGGAGGCCTCACATCCTTTGAAAACTCCAGAGGTACGCGGAGATCAGTGCCTCCAAAAGAGAGGATGCCTGACTCCTCGGGAAACTTGATAGGAGTCCCAGGATTCCTGTGGCACGTGGAAAGGGATCCCTGGCCTCCCGCCTCAGTTGGAGAGGCGTCCCAATTGCCCTGCCAAGCCTCGAGGAGAATCCCGAGTTGTCCCTCGCAACTAGGCAGGAGTCCTGACGTCGGTGAACAAACACGTGGTTGGAAGGGCCATCCCCGTCATAACTCGGGAATATAACCCAGGTTCCCGCCGCAACTCGAGACAAACCATGAGACGTCCCCTCGCCACGAGATGAGGACCGATTCCCCTACACTGCGTGCAGAGCAATTCCGTGTGGCACATCACACATGAAAGAAGCCTTGATTTCCTTGATGGCACTCCAGAGAAACCCCAAGAACACTGTTTCAAGGCTAGAGGGATCCTGAGGTCACTGTAGCAACATGAAAGAGCTCTGTGGACCAAAAATAAACTCGAGATGAGAGGTTAGTACCTGGCTTCGACTCCAGAGGACTACCACCTTACCACAAGCACCTCAAGAGGAGGTTTCTCTCAGCTCTAGGTATGTGAAAGGGACCCTGAGTTTGTGGCCTCAAGTGGAATGGACACCGCGATGCCCTGACTCGAAATAAGGCCGGATATCCCTGCAGTGACTTGAATGCAGGCTCGTCTTGCTTCTCCCAAGACGAAAGGATGTCTGAATCCCCTGTGGAGACCACAGAGAAAGACCTAGTTCCCCACCTCATCGCGACCGGAGGCCTCACATCCTTTGAAAACTCCAGAGGTACGCGGAGATAAGTGCCTCCAAAGGAGACGATGCCTGACTCCTCATGAAACTTGATAGGAGCTCCAGGATTCCTGTGGCACGTGGAAAGGGACCCTTGGTCTCCCGCCTCCGCTGGAGAGGCGTCCCAATTGCCCTACCAAGCCTCGAGGAGAATCTCGAGTTGTCCCTCGCAACTAGGCAGGAGTCCTGACGTCGCTGCAGAAACACGTGGGTGGAAGGGCCACCCCGTCGTAACTCGAGAATATACCCCAGGTTCCTGCCGCAACTCGAGAAAAACCATGAGACTTCCCCGTCGCCGCGAGATGAGGCCCGATTCCCCTGCACTGCGTGCAGAGCAATTGAGTGTTGCACATCACACATGAAAGGAGCCTTGATTTCCTTGATGGCACTCCAGAGAAACCCCAAGAACACTGTTTCAAGGCTAGAGGGATCCTGAGGTCACTGTAGCAACACGAAAGAGCTCCGTGGACCAAAAATCAACTCGAGATGAGAGGTTAGTCCCTGGCTTCGACTCCAGAGGAATACCACCTTACCACAAGCACCTCAAGAGGAGGCTTCTCTCAGCTCTAGGTATGTGAGAGGGACCCTGAGTTTGCAGCCTCAAGTCGAATGCACACCACGATGCCCTGACTCGAAATAAGGCCGGATATCCCTGCAGTGACTTGAATGCAGGCTCGTCTTGAATCTCCGAAGACGAAAAGATGTCTGAATCCCCTGTGCAGACCACAGAGAAAGACCTAGTTCCCCACCTCATCGCGACCGGAGGCCTCAGATCCTTTGAAAACTCCAGAGGCACGCGGAGATCAGTGCCTCCAAAGGAGACGATGCCTGACTCCTCGTGAAACTTGATAGGAGTCCCAGGATTCCTGTGGCACGTGGAAAGGGACCCTTGGTCTCCCGCTTCAGCTGGAGAGGCGTCCCAATTGCCCTGCCAAGCCTCGAGGAGAATCCCGAGTTGTCCCTCGCAACTAGGCAGGAGTCCTGACGTCGTTGTACAAACACGTGGGTGGATGGGCCATTTCCATCGTAACTCGATAATATAGCCCAGGTTCCCGCCGCAACTCGAGATAAACCATGAGACTTCCCCCGCGCCGCAAGATGAGGCCCGATTCCGCTGCATTGCATGCAGAGCAATTCCGTGTTGCACATCAAACATGAAAGGAGCCTTGATTTCCTTGATGGCACTCCAGAGAAACCCCAAGAACACTGTTTCAGGGCTAGAGGGATCCTGAGGTCACTGTAGCAACACAAAAGAGCTCCGTGGACCAAAAATCAACTCGAGATGAGAGGTTAGTCCCTGGCTTCGACTCCAGAGGAATACCACCTTACCACAAGCACCTCAAGAGGAGGCTTCTCTCAGCTCTAGCTATGTGAGAGGGACCCTGAGTTTGCGGCCTCAAGTGGAATGGACACCGCGATGCCCTGACTCAAAATAAGGCCGGATATCCCTGCAGTGACTTGAATGCAGGCTCGTCTTGCATCTCCCAAGATGAAAGGATGTCTGAATCCCCTGTGGAGACCATAGAGAAAGACCTAGTTCCCCACCTCATCGCTACCGGAGGCCTCACATCCTTTGATAACTCCAGAGGTACGGGGAGATCAGTGCCTCCAAAGGAGACAATGCCTGACTCCTCGTGAAACTTGATAGGAGTCCCAGGATTCCTGTGGCACGTGGAATGGGACCCTTGGTCTCCCGCCTCAGCTGGAGAGGCATCCCAATTTTCCTGCCAAGCCTCGAGGAGAATCCCGCGTTGTCCCTCGCAACAACGCAGAAGTCCTGACGTCGCTGAACAAACACGTGGGTGGAAGGGCCATTCCCGTCGTAACTCGAGAATATACCCCAGGTTCCCGCCGCAACTCGAGAAAAACCATGAGACTTCCCCCTCGCCTCGAGATGAGGCCCAATCCCCTACACTGCGTGCAGAGCAATTCCGTGTGGCACATCACACATGAAAGGAGCCTTGATTTCCTTGATGGCACTCCAGAGAAACCCCAAGAACACTGTTTCAAGGCTAGAGGGATCCTGAGGTCACTGTAGCAACACGAAAGATCTCCGTGGACCAAAAATCAACTCGAGATGAGGGGTTAGTCCCTGGCTTCGACTCCAGAGGAGTCCCACCTTACCAGAAGCACCTCAAGAGGAGGCTTCTCTCAGCTCTAGGTATGTGAGAGGGACCCTGAGTTAGCGGCCTCAAGTGGAATGGACACCGCGATGCCCTGACTCGAAATAAGGCCGGATATGCCTGCAGTGACTTGAATGCAGGCTCGTCTTGCATCTCCCAAGACGAAAGGATGTCTGAATCCCCTGTGGAGACCACAGAGAAAGACCTAGTTCCCCACCTCATCGCGATCAGAGGCCTCACATCCTTTGAAAACTCCAGAGTTATGCGGAGATCAGTGCCTCCAAAGGAGACGATGCCTGACTCCTCATGAAACTTGATAGGAGTCCCAGGATTCCTGTGGCACGTGGAAAGGGACCCTTGGTTTCCCGCCTCAGCTGAAGAGGCATCCCAATTTCCCTGCCAAGCCTCGAGGAGAATCCCGAGTTGTCCCTCGCAACTAGGCAGAAGTCCTGACGTCGCTGAACAGACACGTGTGTGGAAGGGCCATCCCCGTCGTAACTCGAGAATATACCCCAGGTTCCCGCCGCAACTCGAGAAAAACCATGAGACTTCCCCCTCACCGCGAGATGAGGCCCGATTCCCCTGCACTGCGTGCAGAGCAATTCCGTGTTGCACATCACACATGAAAGGAGCCTTGATTTCCTTGATGGCACTCCAGAGAAACCCCAAGAACACTGTTTCCAGGCTAAAGGGATCCTGAGGTCACTGTAGCAACACGAAAGAGCTCCGTGGACCAAAAATCAACTCGAGATGAGAGGTTAGTCCCTGGCTTCGACTCCAGAGGAATACCACCTTACCACAAGCACCTCAAGAGGAGGCTTCTCTCAGCTCTAGGTATGTGAGAGGGACCCTGATTTTGCGGCCTCAAGTCGAATGGACACCACGATGCCCTGACTCGAAATAAGGCCGGATATCCCTGCAGTGACTTGAATGCAGGCTCGTCTTGCATCTCCCAAGACGAAAGGATGTCTGAATCCCCTGTGGAGACCACAGAGAAAGACCTAGTTCCCCACCTCATCGCGACCGGAGGCCTCACATACTTTGAAAACTCCAGAGGTACGCAGAGATCAGTGCCTCCAAAGGAGACGATGCCTGACTCCTTGTGAAACTTCATAGGACTCCCAGGATTCCTGTGGCACGTGGAAAGGGACCCTTGGTCTCCCGCCTCAGCTGGAGAGGCGTCCCAATTGCCCTGCCAAGCCTTGAGGAGAATCCCGAGTTGTCCCTCACAACTAGGCAGGAGTCCTGAAGTCGCTGAACAAACACGTGGGTGGAAGGGCCATCCACATCGTAACTCGAGAATATACCCCAGGTTCCCGCCGCAACTCGAGAAAAACCATGAGACTTCCCCCTCACTGCGAGATGAGGCCCGATTCCCCTGCACTGCATGAAGAGCATTTCCGTGTTGCACATCACACATGAAAGGAGCCTTGATTTCCTTGATGGCACTCCAGAGAAACCCCAAGAACACTGTTTCAAGGCTAGAGGGATCCTGAGGTCACTGTAGCAACACGAAAGAGCTCCGTGGACCACAAATCAACTCGAGATGACAGGTTAGTCCCTGGCTTCGACTCCAGAGGAATACCACCTTACCACAAGCACCTCAAGAGGAGGCTTCTCTCAGCTCTAGCTATGTGAGAGGGACCCTGAGTTTGCGGCCTCAAGTGGAATGGACACCGCGATGCCCTGACTCGAAATAAGGCCGGATATCCCTGCAGTGACTTGAATGCAGGCTCGTCTTGCATCTCCCAAGATGAAAGGATGTCTGAATCCCCTGTGGAGACCATAGAGAAAGACCTAGTTCCCCACCTCATCGCTACCGGAGGCCTCACATCCTTTGAAAACTCCAGAGGTACGCGGAGATCAGTGCCTCCAAAGGAGACGATGCCTGACTCCTCGTGAAACTTGATAGGAGTCCCAGGATTCCTGTGGCACGTGGAATGGGACCCTTGGTCTCCCGCCTCAGCTGGAGAGGCATCCCAATTTTCCTGCCAAGCCTCGAGGAGAATCCCGCGTTGTCCCTCGCAACAACGCAGAAGTCCTGACGTCGCTGAACAAACACGTGTGTGGAAGGGCCATCCCCGTCGTAACTCGAGAATATACCCCAGGTTCCCGCCGCAACTCGAGAAAAACCATGAGACTTCCCCCTCGCCGCAAGATGAGGCCCGATCCCCTACACTGCGTGCATAGCAATTCCGTGTGGCACATCACACATGAAAGGAGCCTTGATTTTCTTCACGGCAATCCAGAGAAACCCCAAGAACACTGTTTCCAGGCTAGAGGGATCCTGAGGTCACTGTAGCAACACGAAAGAGCTCCGTGGACCAAAAATCAACTCGAGATGAGAGGTTAGTCCCTGGCTTCGACTCCAGAGGAATACCACCTTACCACAAGCACCTCAAGAGGAGGCTTCTCTCAGCTCTAGGTATGTGAGAGGGACACTGATTTTGCGGCCTCAAGTCGAATGGACACCACGATGCCCTGACTCGAAATAAGGCCGGATATCCCTGCAGTGACTTGAATGCAGGCTCGTCTTGGATCTCCCAAGACGAAAGGATGTCTGAATCCCCTGTGGAGACCACAGTGAAAGACCTAGTTCCCCACATCATTGCGACCGGAGGCCTCACATCCTTTGAAAACTTCAGAGGTACGCGGAGATCAGTGCCTCCAAAGG
Organism: Cervus elaphus; assembly: GCF_910594005.1. Lineage (NCBI taxonomy): Eukaryota > Metazoa > Chordata > Mammalia > Artiodactyla > Cervidae > Cervus > Cervus elaphus. Next base: position 57,949 of record NC_057842.1, on the reverse strand, counting down.
ACACGATGCCTGACTCCTCATGAAACTTGATAGGAGTCCCAGGATTCCTGTGGCACGTGGAAAGGGACCCTTGGTCTCCCGCCTCAGCTGGAGAGGCGTCCCAATTGCCCTCCCAAGCCTCGAGGAGAATCCCGAGTTGTCCCTCGCAATTAGGCATGAGTCCTGACGTCGCTGAACAAACACGTGGGTGGAAGCGCCATCCCCGTCGTAACTCGAGAATATACCCCAGGTTCCCGCCGCAACTCGAGAAAAACCATGAGACTTCCCCCTCGCCGCGAGATGAGGCCCGATTCCCCTGCACTGCGTGCAGAGCAATACCGTGTTGCACATCAAACATGAAAGGAGCCTTGATTTCCTTGATGGCACTCCAGAGAAACCCCAAGAACACTGTTTCAAGGCTAGAGGGATCCTGAGGTCACTGTAGCCACGCGAAAGAGCTCCGTGGACCAAGAATCAACTCGAGATGAGAGGTTAGTCCCTGGCTTCGACTCCAGAGGAATACCACCTTACCACAAGCACCTCAAGAGGAGGCTTCTCTCAGCTCTAGGTATGTGAGAGGGACCCTGAGTTTGCGGCCTCAAGTGGAATGGACACTGCGATGCCCTGACGTGAAATAAGGCCGGATATCCCTGCAGTGACTTGAATGCAGGCTCGTCTTGCATCTCCCAAGACAAAAAGATGTCTGAATCCCCTGTGCAGACCACAGAGAAAGACCTAGTTCCCCACCTCATCGCGACCGGAGGCCTCACATCCTTTGAAAACTCCAGAGGTACGCGGAGATCAGTGCCTCCAAAGGAGACGATGCCTGACTCCTCGTGAAACTTGATAGGAGTCCCAGGATTCCTGTGGCATGTGGAAAGGGACCCTTGGTCTCCCGCCTCAGCTGGAGAGGCGTCCCAATTGCCCTCCCAAGCCTCGAGGAGAATCCCGAGTTGTCCCTCGCAACTAGGCAGGAGTCCTGACGTCGCTGAAGAAACACGTGGGTGGAAGGGCCATTCCCGTCATAACTCGAGAATATGTCCCAGGTTCCCACCGCAACTCGAGAGAAACCATGAGACTTCCCCCTCGCTGCGAGATGAGGCCCGATATCCTGCACTGTGTGCAGAGCAATTCCGTGTTGCACATCACACATGAAAGGAGACTTGATTTCCTTGATGGCACTCCAGAGAAACCCCAAGAACACTGTTTCAAGGCTAGAGGGAACCTGACGTCACTGTAGCAACAAGAAAGAGCTCCGTGGACCAAAAATCAACTCGAGATGAGAGGTTAGTCCCTGGCTTCGACTACAGAGGAATACCACCTTACCAAAAGCACCTCAAGAGGAGGCTTCTCTCAGCTCTAGGTATGTGAGAGGGACCCTGAGTTTGCGGTCTCAAGTGGAATGGACACCGCGATGCCCTGACTCGAAATAAGGCCGGATATCCCTGCAGTGACTTGAATGCAGGCTCGTCTTGCATCTCCCAAGACGAAAGGATGTCTGAATCCCCTGTGGAGACCACAGTGAAAGACCTAGTTCCCCACCTCATCGCGACCGGAGGCCTCACATCCTTTGAAAACTTCAGAGGTACGCGGAGATCAGTGCCTCCAAAGGAGACGATGCCTGACTCCTCATGAAACTTGATAGGAGTTCCAGGATTCCTGTGGCACGTGGAAAGGGGCCCTTGGTCTCCCGCCTCAGCTGGAGAGGCGTCCCAATTGCCCTGCCAAGCCTCGAGGAGAATCCCGAGTTGTCCCTCGCAACTAGGCAGGAGTCCTGACGTGGCTGAACAAACACGTGGGTGGAAGGGCCATCCCCATCGTAACTTGAGAATATACCCCAGGTTCCCGCCGCAACTCGAGAAAAACCAAGAGACTTCCCCCTCGCCTTGAGATGTGGCCCGATTCCCCTGCACTGCGTGCAGAGAAAGTCCGTGTTGCACATCACACATGAAAGGAGCCTTAATTTCCTGGATGGCACTCCAGAGAAACCCCAAGAACACTGTTTCAAGGCTAGAGGGATCCTGAGGTCACTGTAGCAACCCGAAAGAGTTCCGAGGACCAAAAATCAACTCGAGATGAGAGGTTAGTCCCTGGCTTCGACTCCAGAGGAATACCACCTTACCACAGGCACTTCAAGAGGAGGCTTCTCTCAGCTCTAGGTATGTGAGAGGGACCCTGAGTTTGCGGCCTCAAGTGGATTGGACACCGCGTTGCCCTGACTCGAAATAAGGCCGGATATCCTTGCAGTGACTTGAATGCAGGCTCGTCTTGCATCTCCCAAGACGAAAGGGTGTCTGAATCCCCTGTGGAGACCACTGAGAAAGACCTAGTTCCCCACCTCATCGCGACCGGAGTCCTCACATCCTTTGAAAGCTTCAGAGGTACGCGGAGATCAGTACCTCCAAAGGAGACGATGCCTGACTCCTCGTGAAAGTTGATAGGAGTCCCAGGATTCCTGTGGCACATGGAAAGGGACCCTTGGTCTGCTGCCTCAGATGGAGAGGCGTCCCAATTGCCCTGCCAAGCCTCGAGGAGAATCCCGAGTTGTCCCTCGCAACTAGTCAGGAGTCCTGACGTCGCAGAACAAACACGTGGGTGGAAGGGCGATCCCCGTCATAACTTCAGAATATACCCCAGGTTCCCACCGCAACTCGAGAAAAACCATGAGACTTCCCCCTCGCCGCAAAATGAGGCCCGATATCGTGCACTGCGTGCAGAGCAATTCCGTGTTGCACATCACACATGAAAGGAGCCTTGATTTCCTTGATGGCACTCCAGAGAAACCCCAAGAACACTGTTTCAAGGCTAGAGGGAACCGGAGGTCACTGTAGCAACACGGAAGAGCTCCGTGGACCAAAAATCAACTCGAGATGAGAGGTTAGTCCCTGGCTTCGACTCCAGAGGAATACCACCTTACCACAAGCACCTCAAGAGTAGGCTTCTCTCAGCTCTAGGTATGTGACAGGGACCCTGAGTTTGCGGCCTCATGTGGAATGGACACCGCGATGCCCTGACTCGAAATAAGGCCGGATATCCCTGCAGTGACTTGAATGCAGGCTCGTCTTGCATCTCCCAAGACGAAAGGATGTCTGAATCCCCTGTGGAGACCACAGAGAAAGACCTAGTTCCCCACCTCATCGCGACCGGAGGCCTCACATCCTTTGAAAACTTCAGAGGTACGCGGAGATCAGTGCCTCCAAAGGAGACGATGCCTGACTCGTGAAACTTGATAGGCGTCCCATGATTCCTGTGGCACGTGGAAAGGGACGCTTGGTCTCCCGCCTCAGCTGGAGAGGCGTCCCAATTGTCCTGCCAAGCCTCGAGGAGAATCCCGAGTTGTCCTTCGCAACTAGGCAGGAGTCCTGACGTCGCAGAACAAGCACGTGTGTGAAAGGGCCATCCCCATAGTATCTCGAGAATATACCCCAGGTTCCCGCCGCAACTCGAGAAAAACCATGAGACTTCCCCCTCGCCGCGAGATGAGGCCCGATTCCAATGCACTGCGTGCAGAGCAATTCCGTGTTGCACATCAGACATGAAAGGAGCCTTGATTTCCTTGATGGCACTACAGAGAATCCCCAAGAACACTGTTTCAAGGCTAGAGGGATCCTGAGGTCACTGTAGCAACAAGAAAGAGCTCCGTGGACCAAAAATCAACTCGAGATGAGAAGTTAGTCCCTGTCTTCAACTCCAGAGGAATACCACCTTACCACAAGCACCTCAAGAGGGGGCTTCTCTCAGCTCTAGGTATGTGAGAGGGACCCTGAGTTTGCGGCCTCAAGTGGAATGGACACCGCGATGCCCTGACTCAAAATAAGGCCGGATATCCCTGCAGTGACTTGAATGCAGGCTCGTCTTGCATCTCCCAAGACGAAAGGATGTCTGAATCCCCTGTGGAGACCACAGAGAAAGACCTAGTTCCCCACCTCATCGCGACCGGAGGCCTCACATCCTTTGAAAACTCCAGAGGTACGCGGGGATCAGTGCCTCCAAAAGAGAGGATGCCTGACTCCTCGGGAAACTTGATAGGAGTCCCAGGATTCCTGTGGCACGTGGAAAGGGACCCCTGGCCTCCCGCCTCAGTTGGAGAGGCGTCCCAATTGCCCTGCCAAGCCTCGAGGAGAATCCCGAGTTGTCCCTCGCAACTAGGCAGGAGTCCTGACGTCGGTGAACAAACACGTGGTTGGAAGGGCCATCCCCGTCATAACTCGGGAATATAACCCAGGTTCCCGCCGCAACTCGAGACAAACCATGAGACGTCCCCTCGCCGCGAGATGAGGACCGATTCCCCTACACTGCGTGCAGAGCAATTCCGTGTGGCACATCACACATGAAAGAAGCCTTGATTTCCTTGATGGCACTCCAGAGACACCCCAAGAACACTGTTTCAAGGCTAGAGGGATCCTGAGGTCACTGTAGCAACATGAAAGAGCTCTGTGGACCAAAAATAAACTCGAGATGAGAGGTTAGTCCCTGGCTTCGACTCCAGAGGACTACCACCTTACCACAAGCACCTCAAGAGGAGGTTTCTCTCAGCTCTAGGTATGTGAAAGGGACCCTGAGTTTGTGGCCTCAAGTGGAATGGACACCGCGATGCCCTGACTCGAAATAAGGCCGGATATCCCTGCAGTGACTTGAATGCAGGCTCGTCTTGCTTCTCCCAAGACGAAAGGATGTCTGAATCCCCTGTGGAGACCACAGAGAAAGACCTAGTTCCCCACCTCATCGCGACCGGAGGCCTCACATCCTTTGAAAACTCCAGAGGTACGCGGAGATAAGTGCCTCCAAAGGAGACGATGCCTGACTCCTCATGAAACTTGATAGGAGCTCCAGGATTCCTGTGGCACGTGGAAAGGGACCCTTGGTCTCCCGCCTCCGCTGGAGAGGCGTCCCAATTGCCCTACCAAGCCTCGAGGAGAATCTCGAGTTGTCCCTCGCAACTAGGCAGGAGTCCTGACGTCACTGCAGAAACACGAGGGTGGAAGGGCCACCCCGTCGTAACTCGAGAATATACCCCAGGTTCCTGCCGCAACTCGAGAAAAACCATGAGACTTCCCCGTCGCCGCGAGATGAGGCCCGATTCCCCTGCACTGCATGCAGAGCAATTGAGTGTTGCACATCACACATGAAAGGAGCCTTGATTTCCTTGATGGCACTCCAGAGAAACCCCAAGAACACTGTTTCAAGGCTAGAGGGATCCTGAGGTCACTGTAGCAACACGAAAGAGCTCCGTGGACCAAAAATCAACTCGAGATGAGAGGTTAGTCCCTGGCTTCGACTCCAGAGGAATACCACCTTACCACAAGCACCTCAAGAGGAGGCTTCTCTCAGCTCTAGGTATGTGAGAGGGACCCTGAGTTTGCAGCCTCAAGTCGAATGCACACCACGATGCCCTGACTCGAAATAAGGCCGGATATCCCTGCAGTGACTTGAATGCAGGCTCGTCTTGAATCTCCGAAGACGAAAAGATGTCTGAATCCCCTGTGCAGACCACAGAGAAAGACCTAGTTCCCCACCTCATCGCGACCGGAGGCCTCAGATCCTTTGAAAACTCCAGAGGCACGCGGAGATCAGTGCCTCCAAAGGAGACGATGCCTGACTCCTCGTGAAACTTGATAGGAGTCCCAGGATTCCTGTGGCACGTGGAAAGGGACCCTTGGTCTCCCGCTTCAGCTGTAGAGGCGTCCCAATTGCCCTGCCAAGCCTCGAGGAGAATCCCGAGTTGTCCCTCGCAACTAGGCAGGAGTCCTGACGTCGTTGTACAAACACGTGGGTGGATGGGCCATTTCCATCGTAACTCGATAATATAGCCCAGGTTCCCGCCGCAACTCGAGATAAACCATGAGACTTCCCCCGCGCCGCAAGATGAGGCCCGATTCCCCTGCATTGCATGCAGAGCAATTCCGTGTTGCACATCAAACATGACAGGAGCCTTGATTTCCTTGATGGCACTCCAGAGAAACCCCAAGAACACTGTTTCAGGGCTAGAGGGATCCTGAGGTCACTGTAGCAACACAAAAGAGCTCCGTGGACCAAAAATCAACTCGAGATGAGAGGTTAGTCCCTGGCTTCGACTCCAAAGGAATACCACCTTACCACAAGCACCTCAAGAGGAGGCTTCTCTCAGCTCTAGCTATGTGAGAGGGACCCTGAGTTTGCGGCCTCAAGTGGAATGGACACCGCGATGCCCTGACTCAAAATAAGGCCGGATATCCCTGCAGTGACTTGAATGCAGGCTCGTCTTGCATCTCCCAAGATGAAAGGATGTCTGAATCCCCTGTGGAGACCATAGAGAAAGACCTAGTTCCCCACCTCATCGCTACCGGAGGCCTCACATCCTTTGATAACTCCAGAGGTACGGGGAGATCAGTGCCTCCAAAGGAGACAATGCCTGACTCCTCGTGAAACTTGATAGGAGTCCCAGGATTCCTGTGGCACGTGGAATGGGACCCTTGGTCTCCCGCCTCAGCTGGAGAGGCATCCCAATTTTCCTGCCAAGCCTCGAGGAGAATCCCGCGTTGTCCCTCGCAACAACGCAGAAGTCCTGACGTCGCTGAACAAACACGTGGCTGGAAGGGCCATCCCCGTCGTAACTCGAGAATATACCCCAGGTTCCCGCCGCAACTCGAGAAAAACCAGGAGACTTCCCCCTCGCTTCGAGATGAGGCCCAATCCCCTACACTGCGTGCAGAGCAATTCCGTGTGGCACATCACACATGAAAGGAGCCTTGATTTCCTTGATGGCACTCCAGAGAAACCCCAAGAACACTGTTTCAAGGCTAGAGGGATCCTGAGGTCACTGTAGCAACACGAAAGATCTCCGTGGACCAAAAATCAACTCGAGATGAGGGGTTAGTCCCTGGCTTCGACTCCAGAGGAGTCCCACCTTACCAGAAGCACCTCAAGAGGAGGCTTCTCTCAGCTCTAGGTATGTGAGAGGGACCCTGAGTTAGCGGCCTCAAGTGGAATGGACACCGCGATGCCCTGACTCGAAATAAGGCCGGATATGCCTGCAGTGACTTGAATGCAGTGTCGTCTTGCATCTCCCAAGACGAAAGGATGTCTGAATCCCCTGTGGAGACCACAGAGAAAGACCTAGTTCCCCACCTCATCGCGATCAGAGGCCTCACATCCTTTGAAAACTCCAGAGTTATGCGGAGATCAGTGCCTCCAAAGGAGACGATGCCTGACTCCTCATGAAACTTGATAGGAGTCCCAGGATTCCTGTGGCACGTGGAAAGGGACCCTTGGTTTCCCGCCTCAGCTGGAGAGGCATCCCAATTTCCCTGCCAAGCCTCGAGGAGAATCCCGAGTTGTCCCTCGCAACTAGGCAGAAGTCCTGACGTCGCTGAACAGACACGTGTGTGGAAGGGCCATCCCCGTCGTAACTCGAGAATATACCCCAGGTTCCCGCCGCAACTCGAGAAAAACCATGAGACTTCCCCCTCACCGCGAGATGAGGCCCGATTCCCCTGCACTGCGTGCAGAGCAATTCCGTGTTGCACATCACACATGAAAGGAGCCTTGATTTCCTTGATGGCACTCCAGAGAAACCCCAAGAACACTGTTTCCAGGCTAAAGGGATCCTGAGGTCACTGTAGCAACACGAAAGAGCTCCGTGGACCAAAAATCAACTCGAGATGAGAGGTTAGTCCCTGGCTTCGACTCCAGAGGAATACCACCTTACCACAAGCACCTCAAGAGGAGGCTTCTCTCAGCTCTAGGTATGTGAGAGGGACCCTGATTTTGCGGCCTCAAGTCGAATGGACACCACGATGCCCTGACTCGAAATAAGGCCGGATATCCCTGCAGTGACTTGAATGCAGGCTCGTCTTGCATCTCCCAAGACGAAAGGATGTCTGAATCCCCTGTGGAGACCACAGAGAAAGACCTAGTTCCCCACCTCATCGCGACCGGAGGCCTCACATACTTTGAAAACTCCAGAGGTACGCAGAGATCAGTGCCTCCAAAGGAGACGATGCCTGACTCCTTGTGAAACTTCATAGGACTCCCAGGATTCCTGTGGCACGTGGAAAGGGACCCTTGGTCTCCCGCCTCAGCTGGAGAGGCGTCCCAATTGCCCTGCCAAGCCTTGAGGAGAATCCCGAGTTGTCCCTCACAACTAGGCAGGAGTCCTGAAGTCGCTGAACAAACACGTGGGTGGAAGGGCCATCCACATCGTAACTCGAGAATATACCCCAGGTTCCCGCCGCAACTCGAGAAAAACCATGAGACTTCCCCCTCACTGCGAGATGAGGCCGGATTCCCCTGCACTGCATGAAGAGCATTTCCGTGTTGCACATCACACATGAAAGGAGCCTTGATTTCCTTGATGGCACTCCAGAGAAACCCCAAGAACACTGTTTCAAGGCTAGAGGGATCCTGAGGTCACTGTAGCAACACGAAAGAGCTCCGTGGACCACAAATCAACTCGAGATGACAGGTTAGTCCCTGGCTTCGACTCCAGAGGAATACCACCTTACCACAAGCACCTCAAGAGGAGGCTTCTCTCAGCTCTAGCTATGTGAGAGGGACCCTGAGTTTGCGGCCTCAAGTGGAATGGACACCGCGATGCCCTGACTCGAAATAAGGCCGGATATCCCTGCAGTGACTTGAATGCAGGCTCGTCTTGCATCTCCCAAGATGAAAGGATGTCTGAATCCCCTGTGGAGACCATAGAGAAAGACCTAGTACCCCACCTCATCGCTACCGGAGGCCTCACATCCTTTGAAAACTCCAGAGGTACGCGGAGATCAGTGCCTCCAAAGGAGACGATGCCTGACTCCTCGTGAAACTTGATAGGAGTCCCAGGATTCCCGTGGCACGTGGAATGGGACCCTTGGTCTCCCGCCTCAGCTGGAGAGGCATCCCAATTTTCCTGCCAAGCCTCGAGGAGAATCCCGCGTTGTCCCTCGCAACAACGCAGAAGTCCTGACGTCGCTGAACAAACACGTGTGTGGAAGGGCCATCCCCGTCGTAACTCGAGAATATACCCCAGGTTCCCGCCGCAACTCGAGAAAAACCATGAGACTTCCCCCTCGCCGCGAGATGAGGCCCGATCCCCTACACTGCGTGCATAGCAATTCCGTGTGGCACATCACACATGAAAGGAGCCTTGATTTTCTTCACGGCAATCCAGAGAAACCCCAAGAACACTGTTTCCAGGCTAGAGGGATCCTGAGGTCACTGTAGCAACACGAAAGAGCTCCGTGGACCAAAAATCAACTCGAGATGAGAGGTTAGTCCCTGGCTTCGACTCCAGAGGAATACCACCTTACCACAAGCACCTCAAGAGGAGGCTTCTCTCAGCTCTAGGTATGTGAGAGGGACACTGATTTTGCGGCCTCAAGTCGAATGGACACCACGATGCCCTGACTCGAAATAAGGCCGGATATCCCTGCAGTGACTTGAATGCAGGCTCGTCTTGGATCTCCCAAGACGAAAGGATGTCTGAATCCCCTGTGGAGACCACAGTGAAAGACCTAGTTCCCCACATCATTGCGACCGGAGGCCTCACATCCTTTGAAAACTTCAGAGGTACGCGGAGATCAGTGCCTCCAAAGGACACGATGCCTGACTCCTCATGAAACTTGATAGGAGTCCCAGGATTCCTGTGGCACGTGGAAAGGGACCCTTGGTCTCCCGCCTCAGCTGGAGAGGCGTCCCAATTGCCCTCCCAAGCCTCGAGGAGAATCCCGAGTTGTCCCTCGCAATTAGGCAGGAGTCCTGACGTCGCTGAACAAACACGTGGGTGGAAGCGCCATCCCCGTCGTAACTCGAGAATATACCCCAGGTTCCCGCCGCAACTCGAGAAAAACCATGAGACTTCCCCCTCGCCGCGAGATGAGGCCCGATTCCCCTGCACTGCGTGCAGAGCAATACCGTGTTGCACATCAAACATGAAAGGAGCCTTGATTTCCTTGATGGCACTCCAGAGAAACCCCAAGAACACTGTTTCAAGGCTAGAGGGATCCTGAGGTCACTGTAGCCACGCGAAAGAGCTCCGTGGACCAAGAATCAACTCGAGATGAGAGGTTAGTCCCTGGCTTCGACTCCAGAGGAATACCACCTTACCACAAGCACCTCAAGAGGAGGCTTCTCTCAGCTCTAGGTATGTGAGAGGGACCCTGAGTTTGCGGCCTCAAGTGGAATGGACACTGCGATGCCCTGACGTGAAATAAGGCCGGATATCCCTGCAGTGACTTGAATGCAGGCTCGTCTTGCATCTCCCAAGACGAAAAGATGTCTGAATCCCCTGTGCAGACCACAGAGAAAGACCTAGTTCCCCACCTCATCGCGACCGGAGGCCTCACATCCTTTGAAAACTCCAGAGGTACACGGAGATCAGTGCCTCCAAAGGAGACAATGCCTGACTTCTCGTGAAACTTGATAGGAGTCCCAGGATTTCTGTGGCACGTGGAAAGGGACACTTGGTCTCCCGCCTCAGCTGGAGAGGCGTCCCAATTGCCCTGCCAAGCCTCGAGGAGAATCCCGAGTTGTCCCTCGCAACTAGGCAGGAGTCCTGACGTCGCTGAAGAAACACGTGGGTGGAAGGGCCATTCCCGTCATAACTCGAGAATATGTCCCAGGTTCCCACCGCAACTCGAGAGAAACCATGAGACTTCCCCCTCGCTGCGAGATGAGGCCCGATATCCTGCACTGTGTGCAGAGCAATTCCGTGTTGCACATCACACATGAAAGGAGACTTGATTTCCTTGATGGCACTCCAGAGAAACCCCAAGAACACTGTTTCAAGGCTAGAGGGAACCTGACGTCACTGTAGCAACAAGAAAGAGCTCCGTGGACCAAAAATCAACTCGAGATGAGAGGTTAGTCCCTGGCTTCGACTACAGATATACCACCTTACCAAAAGCACCTCAAGAGGAGGCTTCTCTCAGCTCTAGGTATGTGAGAGGGACCCTGAGTTTGCGGTCTCAAGTGGAATGGACACCGCGATGCCCTGACTCGAAATAAGGCCGGATATCCCTGCAGTGACTTGAATGCAGGCTCGTCTTGCATCTCCCAAGACGAAAGGATGTCTGAATCCCCTGTGGAGACCACAGTGAAAGACCTAGTTCCCCACCTCATCGCGACCGGAGGCCTCACATCCTTTGAAAACTCCATTGGTACGCGGAGATCAGTGCCTCCAAAGGAGAGGATGCCTGACTCCTCGGGAAACTTGATAGGAGTCCCAGGATTCCTGTGTCACGTGGAAAGGGACACTTGGTCTCCCGCCTCAGCTGGAGAGGCGTCCCAATTGCCCTGCCAAGCCTCGAGGAGAATCCCGATTTGTCCCTCGCATCTAGGCAGGAGTCCTGACGTCGCTGAACAAACACGTGGGTGGATGGGCCATTCCCATTGTAACTCGATAATATAGCCCAGGTTCCCGCCGCAACTCGAGATAAACCATGAAACTTCCCCCTCGCCGCGAAATGAGGCCCAATTCCCCTACACTGTGGGCAGAGAAATTCCGTGTTGCACATCACATATGAAAGGAGCCTTGATTTCCTTCATGGCACTACAGAGAAACCCCAAGAACACTGTTTCCAGGCTAGAGGGATCCTGAGGTCACTGTAGCAACACGAAAGAGCTCCGTGGACCAAAAATCAACTCGAGATGAGAGGTTAGTCCCTGGCTTCGACTCCAGAGGAATACCACCTTACCACAAGCACCTCAAGAGGAGGCTTCTCTCAGCTCTAGGTATGTGAGAGGGACACTGATTTTGCGGCCTCAAGTCGAATGGACACCACGATGCCCTGACTCGAAATAAGGCCGGATATCCCTGCAGTGACTTGAATGCAGGCTCGTCTTGGATCTCCCAAGACGAAAGGATGTCTGAATCCCCTGTGGAGACCACAGTGAAAGACCTAGTTCCCCACATCATTGCGACCGGAGGCCTCACATCCTTTGAAAACTTCAGAGGTACGCGGAGATCAGTGCCTCCAAAGGACACGATGCCTGACTCCTCATGAAACTTGATAGGAGTCCCAGGATTCCTGTGGCACGTGGAAAGGGACCCTTGGTCTCCCGCCTCAGCTGGAGAGGCGTCCCAATTGCCCTCCCAAGCCTCGAGGAGAATCCCGAGTTGTCCCTCGCAATTAGGCAGGAGTCCTGACGTCGCTGAACAAACACGTGGGTGGAAGCGCCATCCCCGTCGTAACTCGAGAATATACCCCAGGTTCCCGCCGCAACTCGAGAAAAACCATGAGACTTCCCCCTCGCCGCGAGATGAGGCCCGATTCCCCTGCACTGCGTGCAGAGCAATACCGTGTTGCACATCAAACATGAAAGGAGCCTTGATTTCCTTGATGGCACTCCAGAGAAACCCCAAGAACACTGTTTCAAGGCTAGAGGGATCCTGAGGTCACTGTAGCAACGCGAAAGAGCTCCGTGGACCAAGAATCAACTTGAGATGAGAGGTTAGTCCCTGGCTTCGACTCCAGAGGAATACCACCTTACCACAAGCACCTCAAGAGGAGGCTTCTCTCAGCTCTAGGTATGTGAGAGGGACCCTGAGTTTGCGGCCTCAAGTGGAATGGACACTGCGATGCCCTGACGCGAAATAAGGCCGGATATCCCTGCAGTGACTTGAATGCAGGCTCGTCTTGCATCTCCCAAGACGAAAAGATGTCTGAATCCCCGGTGCAGACCACAGAGAAAGACCTAGTTCCCCACCTCATCGCGACCGGAGGCCTCACATCCTTTGAAAACTCCAGAGGTACGCGGAGATCAGTGCCTCCAAAGGAGACGATGCCTGACTCCTCGTGAAACTTGATAGGAGTCCCAGGATTCCTGTGGCACGTGGAAAGGGACACTTGGTCTCCCGCCTCAGCTGGAGAGGCGTCCCAATTGCCCTGCCAAGCCTCGAGGAGAATCCCGAATTGTCCCTCCCAACTAGGCAGGAGTCCTGACGTCGCTGAACAAACACGTGGGTGGAAGGGCCATTCCCGTCATAACTCGAGAATATGTCCCAGGTTCCCACCGCAACTCGAGAGAAACCATGAGACTTCCCCCTCGCTGCGAGATGAGGCCCGATATCCTGCACTGTGTGCAGAGCAATTCCGTGTTGCACATCACACATGAAAGGAGCCTTGATTTCCTTGATGGCACTCCAGAGAAACCCCAAGAACACTGTTTCAAGGCTAGAGGGAACCTGAGGTCACTGTAGCAACAAGAAAGAGCTCCGTGGACCAAAAATCAACTCGAGATGAGAGGTTAGTCCCTGGCTTCGACTACAGAGGAATACCACCTTACCAAAAGCACCTCAAGAGGAGGCTTCTCTCAGCTCTAGGTATGTGAGAGGGACCCTGATTTTGCGGCCTCAAGTCGAATGGACACCGCGATGCCCTGACTCGAAATAAGGCCGGATATCCCTGCAGTGACTTGAATGCAGGCTCGTCTTGCATCTCCCAAGACGAAAGGATGTCTGAATCCCCTGTGGAGACCACAGTGAAAGACCTAGTTCCCCACCTCATCGCGACCAGAGGCCTCACATCCTTTGAAAACTCCAGAGGTACGCGGAGATCAGTGCCTCCAAAGGAGAGGATGCCTGACTCCTCGGGAAACTTGATAGGAGTCCCAGGATTCCTGTGTCACGTGGAAAGGGACACTTGGTCTCCCGCCTCAGCTGGAGAGGCGTCCCAATTGCCCTGCCAAGCATCGAGGAGAATCCCGATTTGTCCCTCGCATCTAGGCAGGAGTCCTGACGTCGCTGAACAAACACGTGGGTGGATGGGCCATTCCCATTGTAACTCGATAATATAGCCCAGGTTCCCGCCGCAACTTGAGATAAACCATGAAACTTCCCCCTCGCCGCGAGATGAGGCCCAATTCCCCTACACTGTGGGCAGAGAAATTCCGTGTTGCACATCACATATGAAAGGAGCCTTGATTTCCTTCATGGCACTACAGAGAAACCCCAAGAACACTGTTTCAAGGCTAGAGGGATCCTGAGGTCACTGTAGCAACACGAAAGAACTCTGTGGACCAAAAATCATCTCGAGATGAGAGGTTAGTCCCAAACTTCGACTCCAGAGGAATATCACCTAACCACAAGCACCTCAAGAGGAGGCTTCTCGCAGCTTTAGGTATGTGAGAGGGACCCTGAGTTTGCATCCTCAAGTGGAATGGACACCGCAATGCCCTGACTCGAAATAAGGCCGGATATCCCTGCAGTGACTTTAATGCAGGCTCGTCTTGCATCTCCCAAGACGAAAGGATGTCTGAATCCTCTGTGGAGACCACAGAGAAAGACCTAGTTTCCCACCTCATCGCGACCGGAGGCCTTACATCCTTTGAAAACTCCAGAGGTACGCGGAGATCAGTGCCTGCAAAGGAAACGATGCCTGACTACTCATGAAACTTGATAGGAGTCCCAGGATTCCTGTGGCACGTGGAAAGGGACCCTTGGTCTCCCACCTCAGCTGGAGAGGCGTCCCAATTGCCCTGCCAAGCCTCGGGGAGAATCCCGAGTTGTCCCTCGCAACTAGGCAGGAGTCCTGACGTCGCTGAACAATCACGTGTGTGGAAGGGCCATCCCCGTCGTAACTCGAGAATATACCCCAGGTTCCCGCCGCAACTCGAGAAAAACCATGAGACTTCCCCCTCGCCGCGAGATGAGGCCCGATTCCCCTGCACTGCGTGCAGAGCAATTCCGTGTTGCACATCACACATGAAAGGAGCCTTGATTTCCTTGATGGCACTCCAGAGAAACCCCAAGAACACTGTTTCAAGGCTAGAGGGATCCTGAGGTCACTGTAGCAACACAAAAGAGCTCCGTGGACCAAAAATCAACTCGAGATGAGAGGTTAGTCCCTGGCTTCGACTAAAGAGGAATACCACCTTACCACAAGCACCTCAAGAGGAGGCTTCTCTCAGCTCTAGCTATGTGAGAGGGACCCTGAGTTTGCGGCTTCAAGTGGAATGGACACCACGATGCCCTGACTCGAAATAAGGACGGATATCCCTGCAGTGACTTGAATGCAGGCTCGTCTTGCATGTCCCAAGATGAAAGGATGTCTGAATTCCCTCTGAAGACCATAGAGAAAGACCTAGTTCCCCACCTCATCGCGACCGGAGGCCTCACATCCTTTGAAAACTCCACAGGTACGCGGAGATCAGTGCCTCCAAAGGAGAGGATGCCTGACTCCTCGGGAAACTTGATAGGAGTCCCAGGATTCCTGTGGCACGTGGAAAGGGACCCTTGGTCTCCCGCCTCAGCTGGAGAGGCGTCCCAATTGCCCTGCCAAGCCTCGAGGAGAATCCAGAGTTGTCCGTCGCAACTAGGCAGGAGTCCTGACATCGCTGAACAAACACGTGGGTGGAAGGGCCATCCCCGTCATAACTCGAGAATATGTCCCAGGTTCCCACCGCAACTCGAGAGAAACCATGAGACTTCCCCCTCGCCGCGAGATGAGGCCCGATATCCTGCACTGTGTGCAGAGCAATTCCGTGTTGCACATCACACATGAAAGGAGACTTGATTTCCTTGATAGTACTCCAGAGAAACCCCAAGAACACTGTTTCAAGGCTAGAGGGAACCTGAGGTCACTGTAGCAACACATAAGAGCTCCGTGGACCAAGAATCCACTCGAGATGAGAGGTTAGTCCCTGGCTTCGACTCCAGAGGAATACCACCTTACCACAAGCACCTCAAGAGGAGGCTTCTCTCAGCTCTAGGTATGTGAGAGGGACCCTGAGTTTGCGGCCTCAAGTGGCATGGACACAGCGATGCCCTGACTCGAAATAAGGCCGGATATCCCTGCAGTGACTTGAATGCAGGCTCGTCTTGCATCTCCCAAGACGAAAGGATGTCTGAATCCCCTGTGGAGACCACAGTGAAAGACCTAGTTCCCCACCTCATCGCGACCGGAGGCCTCACATCCTTTGAAAACTTCAGAGGTACGCGGAGATCAGTGCCTCCAAAGGAGACGATGCCTGACTCCTCATGAAACTTGATAGGAGTCCCAGGATTCCTGTGGCACGTGGAAAGTTACCCTTGGTATTCTGCCTCAGCTGGAGAGGCGTCCCAATTGCCCTGCCAATCCTCGAGGAGAATCCCGAGTTGTCCCTCGCAACTAGGCAGGAGTCCTGCCGTCGCTGAACAATCACGTGTGAGGAAGGGCATCCCCGTCGTAACTCGAGAATATACCCCAGGTTCCCGCCGCAACTCGAGAAAAACCATGAGACTTCCCCCTCGCCTTGAGATGAGGCCCGATTCCCCTACACTGCGTGCAGAGCAATTCCGTGTTGCACATCACACATGAAAGGAGCCTTGATTTCCTTGATGGCACTCCAGAGAAACCCCAAGAACACTGTTTCAAGGCTAGAGGGATCCTGAGGTCACTGTAGCAACACGAAAGAGCTCCGTGGACCAAAAATCAACTTGAGATGAGAGGTTAGTCCCTGGCTTCGACTACAGAGGAATACCACCTTACCAAAAGCACCTCAAGAGGAGGCTTCTCTCAGCTCTAGGTATGTGAGAGGGACCGTGATTTGCGGCCTCAAGTGGAATGGACACCGCGATGCCCTGACTCGAAATAAGGCCGGATATCCCTGCAGTGACTTGAATGCAGGCTCGTCTTGCATCTCCCAAGACGAAAGGATGTCTGAATCCCCTGTGGAGACCACAGTGAAAGACCTAGTTCCCTACCTCATCGCGACCGGAGGCCTCACATCCTTTGAAAACTTCAGAGGTACGCGGAGATCAGTGCCTCCAAAGGAGACGATGCCTGACTCCTCATGAAACTTGATAGGAGTCCCAGGATTCCTGTGGCACGTGGAAAGGGACCCTTGGTCTCCCGCCTCAGCTGGAGAGGCGTCCCAATTGCCCTGCCAAGCCTCGAGGAGAATCCCGAGTTGTCCCTCGCAACTAGGCAGGAGTCCTGACGTGGCTGAACAAACACGTGGGTGGAAGGGCCATCCCCATCGTAACTCGAGAATATACCCCAGGTTCCCGCCGCAACTCGAGAAAAACCATGAGACTTCCCCCTCGCCGCCAGATGAGGCCCGATTCCCCTGCACTGCGTGCAGAGCAAGTCCGTGTTGCACATCACACATGAAAGGAGCCTTAATTTCCTTGATGGCACTCCAGAGAAACCCCAAGAACACTGTTTCAAGGCTAGAGGGATCCTGAGGTCACTGTAGCAACACGAAAGATCTCCGTGGACCAAAAATCAACTCGAGATGAGGGGTTAGTCCCTGGCTTCGACTCCAGAGGAGTCCCACCTTACCAGAAGCACCTCAAGAGGAGGCTTCTCTCAGCTCTAGGTATGTGAGAGGGACCCTGAGTTAGCGGCCTCAAGTGGAATGGACACCGCGATGCCCTGACTCGAAAAAAGGCCGGATATCCCTACAGTGACTTGAATGCAGTCTCGTCTTGCATCTCCCAAGATGAAAGGATGTCTGAATCCCCTGTGGAGACCACAGAGAAAGACCTAGTTCCCCACCTCATCGCGATCAGAGGCCTCACATCCTTTGAAAACTCCAGAGTTATGCGGAGATCAGTGCCTCCAAAGGAGACGATGCCTGACTCCTCATGAAACTTGATAGGAGTCCCAGGATTCCTGTGGCACGTGGAAAGGGACCCTTGGTTTCCCGCCTCAGCTGCAGAGGCATCCCAATTTCCCTGCCAAGCCTCGAGGAGAATCCCGAGTTGTCCCTCGCAACTAGGCAGAAGTCCTGACGTGGCTGAACAGACACGTGTGTGGAAGGGCCATCCCCGTCGTAACTCGAGAATATACCCCAGGTTCCCGCCGCAACTCGAGAAAAACCATGAGACTTCCCCCTCACCGCGAGATGAGGCCCGATTCCCCTGCACTGCGTGCAGAGCAATTCCGTGTTGCACATCACACATGAAAGGAGCCTTGATTTCCTTGATGGCACTCCAGAGAAACCCCAAGAACACTGTTTCCAGGCTAGAGGGATCCTGAGGTCACTGTAGCAACACGAAAGAGCTCCGTGGACCAAAAATCAACTCGAGATGAGAGGTTAGTCCCTGGCTTCGACTCCAGAGGAATACCACCTTACCACAAGCACCTGAAGAGGAGGCTTCTCTCAGCTCTAGGTATGTGAGAGGGACCCTGATTTTCGGCCTCAAGTCGAATGGAAACCACGATGCCCTGACTCGAAATAAGGCCGGATATCCCTGCAGTGACTTGAATGCAGGCTCGTCTTGCATCTCCCAAGACGAAAGGATGTCTGAATCCCCTGTGGAGACCACAGAGAAAGACCTAGTTCCCCACCTCATCGCGACCGGAGGCCTCACATACTTTGAAAACTCCAGAGGTACGCAGAGATCAGTGCCTCCAAAGGAGACGATGCCTGACTCCTTGTGAAACTTCATAGGAGTCCCAGGATTCCTGTGGCACGTGGAAAGGGACCCTTGGTCTCCCGCTTCAGCTGGAGAGGCGTCCCAATTGCCCTGCCAAGCCGTGAAGAGAATCCCGAGTTGTCCCTCACAAATAGGCAGGAGTCCTGACGTCGCTGAACAAACACGTGGGTGGAAGGGCCATCCACATCGTAACTCGAGAATATACCCCAGGTTCCCGCCACAACTCGAGAAAAACCATGAGACTTCCCCCTCACTGCGAGATGAGGCCGGATTCAACTGCACTGCATGAAGAGCATTTCCGTGTTGCACATCACACATGAAAGGAGCCTTGATTTCCTTGATGGCACTCCAGAAAACCCCAAGAACACTGTTTCAAGGCTAGAGGGATCCTGAGGTCACTGTAGCAACACGAAAGAGCTCCGTGGACCAAAAATCAACTCGAGATGACAGGTTAGTCCCTGGCTTCGACTCCAGAGGAATACCACCTTACCACAAGCACCTCAAGAGGAGGCTTCTCTCAGCTCTAGCTATGTGAGAGGGACCCTGAGTTTGCGGCCTCAAGTGGAATGGACACCGCGATGCCCTGACTCGAAATAAGGCCGGATATCCCTGCAGTGACTTGAATGCAGGCTCGTCTTGCATCTCCCAAGATGAAAGGATGTCTGAATCCCCTGTGGAGACCATAGAGAAAGACCTAGTTCCCCACCTCATCGCTACCGGAGGCCTCACATCCTTTGATAACTCCAGAGGTACGGGGAGATCAGTGCCTCCAAAGGAGACGATGCCTGACTCCTCGTGAAACTTGATAGGAGTCCCAGGATTCCTGTGGCACGTGGAATGGGACCCTTGGTCTCCCGCCTCAGCTGGAGAGGCATCCCAATTTTCCTGCCAAGCCTCGAGGAGAATCCCGCGTTGTCCCTCGCAACAACGCAGAAGTCCTGACGTCGCTGAACAAACACGTGTGTGGAAGGGCCATCCCAGTCGTAACTCGAGAATATACCCCTGGTTACCGCCGCAACTCGAGAAAAACCAGGAGACTTCCCCCTCGCCGCGAGATGAGGCCCAATCCCCTACACTGCGTGCAGAGCAATTCCGTGTGGCACATCACACATGAAAGGAGCCTTGATTTCCTTGATAGCACTCCAGAGAAACCCCAAGAACACTGTTTCAAGGCTAGAGGGATCCTGAGGTCACTGTAGCAACACGAAAGATCTCCGTGGACCAAAAATCAACTCGAGATGAGGGGTTAGTCCCTGGCTTCGACTCCAGAGGAGTCCCACCTTACCAGAAGCACCTCAAGAGGAGGCTTCTCTCAGCTCTAGGTATGTGAGAGGGACCCTGAGTTTGCGGGCTCATGTGGAATGGACACTGCGATGCCCTGACGAGAAATAAGGCCGGATATCCCTGCAGTGACTTGAATGCAGGCTCGTCTTGCATCTCCCAAGACGATAAGATGTCTGAATCCCCTGTGCAGACCACAGAGAAAGACCTAGTTCCCCACCTCATCGCGACCGGAGGCCTCACATCCTTTGAAAACTCCAGAGGTACGCGGAGATCAGTGCCTCCAAAGGAGACGATGCCTGACTCCTCGTGAAACTTGATAGGAGTCCCAGGATTCCTGTGGCATGTGGAAAGGGACCCTTGGTCTCCCGCCTCAGCTGGAGAGGCGTCCCAATTGCCCTCCCAAGCCTCGAGGAGAATCCCGAGTTGTCCCTCGCAACTAGGCAGGAGTCCTGACGTCGCTGAAGAAACACGTGGGTGGAAGGGCCATTCCCGTCATAACTCGAGAATATGTCCCAGGTTCCCACCGCAACTCGAGAGAAACCATGAGACTTCCCCCTCGCCGCGAGATGAGGCCCAATATCCTGCACTTCGTGCAGAGCAATTCCGTGTTGCACATCACACATGAAAGGAGACTTGATTTCCTTGATAGCACTCCAGAGAAACCCCAAGAACACTGTTTCAAGGCTAGAGGGAACCTGAGGTCACTGTAGCAACACAAAAGAGCTCCGTGGACCAAAAATCAACTTGAGATGAGAGGTTAGTCCCTGGCTTCGACTACAGAGGAATACCACCTTACCAAAAGCACCTCAAGAGGAGGCTTCTCTCAGCTCTAGGTATGTGAGAGGGACCGTGAGTTTGCGGCCTCAAGTGGAATGGACACCGCGATGCCCTGACTCGAAATAAGGCCGGATATCCCTGCAGTGACTTGAATGCAGGCTCGTCTTGCATCTCCCAAGACGAAAGGATGTCTGAATCCCCTGTGGAGACCACAGTGAAAGACCTAGTTCCCCACCTCATCGCGACCGGAGGCCTCACATCCTTTGAAAACTTCAGAGGTACGCGGAGATCAGTGCCTCCAAAGGAGACGATGCCTGACTCCTCATGAAACTTGATAGGAGTCCCAGGATTCCTGTGGCACGTGGAAAGGGGCCCTTGGTCTCCCGCCTCAGCTGGAGAGGCGTCCCAATTGCCCTGCCAAGTCTCGAGGAGAATACCGAGTTGTCCTTCGCAACTAGGCAGGAGTCCTGACGTGGCTGAACAAACACGTGGGTGGAAGGGCCATCCCCATCGTAACTTGAGAATATACCCCAGGTTCCCGCCGCAACTCGAGAAAAACCATGAGACTTCCCCCTCGCCTTGAGATGTGGCCCGATTCCCCTGCACTGCGTGCAGAGAAAGTCCGTGTTGCACATCACACATGAAAGGAGCCTTAATTTCCTGGATGGCACTCCAGAGAAACCCCAAGAACACTGTTTCAAGGCTAGAGGGATCCTGAGGTCACTGTAGCAACCCGAAAGAGTTCCGAGGACCAAAAATCAACTCGAGATGAGAGGTTAGTCCCTGGCTTCGACTCCAGAGGAATACCACCTTACCACAGGCACTTCAAGAGGAGGCTTCTCTCAGCTCTAGGTATGTGAGAGGGACCCTGAGTTTGCGGCCTCAAGTGGATTGGACACCGCGTTGCCCTGACTCGAAATAAGGCCGGATATCCTTGCAGTGACTTGAATGCAGGCTCGTCTTGCATCTCCCAAGACGAAAGGGTGTCTGAATCCCCTGTGGAGACCACTGAGAAAGACCTAGTTCCCCACCTCATCGCGACCGGAGTCCTCACATCCTTTGAAAGCTTCAGAGGTACGCGGAGATCAGTACCTCCAAAGGAGACGATGCCTGACTCCTCGTGAAAGTTGATAGGAGTCCCAGGATTCCTGTGGCACATGGAAAGGGACCCTTGGTCTGCTGCCTCAGATGGAGAGGCGTCCCAATTGCCCTGCCAAGCCTCGAGGAGAATCCCGAGTTGTCCCTCGCAACTAGTCAGGAGTCCTGACGTCGCAGAACAAACACGTGGGTGGAAGGGCCATCCCCGTCATAACTTCAGAATATACCCCAGGTTCCCACCGCAACTCGAGAAAAACCATGAGACTTCCCCCTCGCCGCAAAATGAGGCCCGATATCGTGCACTGCGTGCAGAGCAATTCCGTGTTGCACATCACACATGAAAGGAGCCTTGATTTCCTTGATGGCACTCCAGAGAAACCCCAAGAACACTGTTTCAAGGCTAGAGGGAACCGGAGGTCACTGTAGCAACACGGAAGAGCTCCGTGGACCAAAAATCAACTCGAGATGAGAGGTTAGTCCCTGGCTTCGACTCCAGAGGAATACCACCTTACCACAAGCACCTCAAGAGTAGGCTTCTCTCAGCTCTAGGTATGTGAGAGGGACCCTGAGTTTGCGGCCTCATGTGGAATGGACACCGCGATGCCCTGACTCGAAATAAGGCCGGATATCCCTGCAGTGACTTGAATGCAGGCTCGTCTTGCATCTCCCAAGACGAAAGGATGTCTGAATCCCCTGTGGAGACCACAGAGAAAGACCTAGTTCCCCACCTCATCGCGACCGGAGGCCTCACATCCTTTGAAAACTTCAGAGGTACGCGGAGATCAGTGCCTCCAAAGGAGACGATGCCTGACTCGTGAAACTTGATAGGCGTCCCATGATTCCTGTGGCACGTGGAAAGGGACGCTTGGTCTCCCGCCTCAGCTGGAGAGGCGTCCCAATTGTCCTGCCAAGCCTCGAGGAGAATCCCGAGTTGTCCTTCGCAACTAGGCAGGAGTCCTGACGTCGCAGAACAAGCACGTGTGTGAAAGGGCCATCCCCATAGTATCTCGAGAATATACCCCAGGTTCCCGCCGCAACTCGAGAAAAACCATGAGACTTCCCCCTCGCCGCGAGATGAGGCCCGATTCCAATGCACTGCGTGCAGAGCAATTCCGTGTTGCACATCAGACATGAAAGGAGCCTTGATTTCCTTGATGGCACTACAGAGAATCCCCAAGAACACTGTTTCAAGGCTAGAGGGATCCTGAGGTCACTGTAGCAACAAGAAAGAGCTCCGTGGACCAAAAATCAACTCGAGATGAGAAGTTAGTCCCTGTCTTCAACTCCAGAGGAATACCACCTTACCACAAGCACCTCAAGAGGGGGCTTCTCTCAGCTCTAGGTATGTGAGAGGGACCCTGAGTTTGCGGCCTCAAGTGGAATGGACACCGCGATGCCCTGACTCAAAATAAGGCCGGATATCCCTGCAGTGACTTGAATGCAGGCTCGTCTTGCATCTCCCAAGACGAAAGGATGTCTGAATCCCCTGTGGAGACCACAGAGAAAGACCTAGTTCCCCACCTCATCGCGACCGGAGGCCTCACATCCTTTGAAAACTCCAGAGGTACGCGGAGATCAGTGCCTCCAAAAGAGAGGATGCCTGACTCCTCGGGAAACTTGATAGGAGTCCCAGGATTCCTGTGGCACGTGGAAAGGGACCCCTGGCCTCCCGCCTCAGTTGGAGAGGCGTCCCAATTGCCCTGCCAAGCCTCGAGGAGAATCCCGAGTTGTCCCTCGCAACTAGGCAGGAGTCCTGACGTCGGTGAACAAACACGTGGTTGGAAGGGCCATCCCCGTCATAACTCGGGAATATAACCCAGGTTCCCGCCGCAACTCGAGACAAACCATGAGACGTCCCCTCGCCACGAGATGAGGACCGATTCCCCTACACTGCGTGCAGAGCAATTCCGTGTGGCACATCACACATGAAAGAAGCCTTGATTTCCTTGATGGCACTCCAGAGAAACCCCAAGAACACTGTTTCAAGGCTAGAGGGATCCTGAGGTCACTGTAGCAACATGAAAGAGCTCTGTGGACCAAAAATAAACTCGAGATGAGAGGTTAGTCCCTGGCTTCGACTCCAGAGGACTACCACCTTACCACAAGCACCTCAAGAGGAGGTTTCTCTCAGCTCTAGGTATGTGAAAGGGACCCTGAGTTTGTGGCCTCAAGTGGAATGGACACCGCGATGCCCTGACTCGAAATAAGGCCGGATATCCCTGCAGTGACTTGAATGCAGGCTCGTCTTGCTTCTCCCAAGACGAAAGGATGTCTGAATCCCCTGTGGAGACCACAGAGAAAGACCTAGTTCCCCACCTCATCGCGACCGGAGGCCTCACATCCTTTGAAAACTCCAGAGGTACGCGGAGATAAGTGCCTCCAAAGGAGACGATGCCTGACTCCTCATGAAACTTGATAGGAGCTCCAGGATTCCTGTGGCACGTGGAAAGGGACCCTTGGTCTCCCGCCTCCGCTGGAGAGGCGTCCCAATTGCCCTACCAAGCCTCGAGGAGAATCTCGAGTTGTCCCTCGCAACTAGGCAGGAGTCCTGACGTCGCTGCAGAAACACGTGGGTGGAAGGGCCACCCCGTCGTAACTCGAGAATATACCCCAGGTTCCTGCCGCAACTCGAGAAAAACCATGAGACTTCCCCGTCGCCGCGAGATGAGGCCCGATTCCCCTGCACTGCGTGCAGAGCAATTGAGTGTTGCACATCACACATGAAAGGAGCCTTGATTTCCTTGATGACACTCCAGAGAAACCCCAAGAACACTGTTTCAAGGCTAGAGGGATCCTGAGGTCACTGTAGCAACACGAAAGAGCTCCGTGGACCAAAAATCAACTCGAGATGAGAGGTTAGTCCCTGGCTTCGACTCCAGAGGAATACCACCTTACCACAAGCACCTCAAGAGGAGGCTTCTCTCAGCTCTAGGTATGTGAGAGGGACCCTGAGTTTGCAGCCTCAAGTCGAATGCACACCACGATGCCCTGACTCGAAATAAGGCCGGATATCCCTGCAGTGACTTGAATGCAGGCTCGTCTTGAATCTCCGAAGACGAAAAGATGTCTGAATCCCCTGTGCAGACCACAGAGAAAGACCTAGTTCCCCACCTCATCGCGACCGGAGGCCTCAGATCCTTTGAAAACTCCAGAGGCACGCGGAGATCAGTGCCTCCAAAGGAGACGATGCCTGACTCCTCGTGAAACTTGATAGGAGTCCCAGGATTCCTGTGGCACGTGGAAAGGGACCCTTGGTCTCCCGCTTCAGCTGGAGAGGCGTCCCAATTGCCCTGCCAAGCCTCGAGGAGAATCCCGAGTTGTCCCTCGCAACTAGGCAGGAGTCCTGACGTCGTTGTACAAACACGTGGGTGGATGGGCCATTTCCATCGTAACTCGATAATATAGCCCAGGTTCCCGCCGCAACTCGAGATAAACCATGAGACTTCCCCCGCGCCGCAAGATGAGGCCCGATTCCGCTGCATTGCATGCAGAGCAATTCCGTGTTGCATATCAAACATGAAAGGAGCCTTGATTTCCTTGATGGCACTCCAGAGAAACCCCAAGAACACTGTTTCAGGGCTAGAGGGATCCTGAGGTCACTGTAGCAACACAAAAGAGCTCCGTGGACCAAAAATCAACTCGAGATGAGAGGTTAGTCCCTGGCTTCGACTCCAGAGGAATACCACCTTACCACAAGCACCTCAAGAGGAGGCTTCTCTCAGCTCTAGCTATGTGAGAGGGACCCTGAGTTTGCGGCCTCAAGTGGAATGGACACCGCGATGCCCTGACTCAAAATAAGGCCGGATATCCCTGCAGTGACTTGAATGCAGGCTCGTCTTGCATCTCCCAAGATGAAAGGATGTCTGAATCCCCTGTGGAGACCATAGAGAAAGACCTAGTTCCCCACCTCATCGCTACCGGAGGCCTCACATCCTTTGATAACTCCAGAGGTACGGGGAGATCAGTGCCTCCAAAGGAGACAATGCCTGACTCCTCGTGAAACTTGATAGGAGTCCCAGGATTCCTGTGGCACGTGGAATGGGACCCTTGGTCTCCCGCCTCAGCTGGAGAGGCATCCCAATTTTCCTGCCAAGCCTCGAGGAGAATCCCGCGTTGTCCCTCGCAACAACGCAGAAGTCCTGACGTCGCTGAACAAACACGTGGCTGGAAGGGCCATCCCCGTCGTAACTCGAGAATATACCCCAGGTTCCCGCCGCAACTCGAGAAAAACCAGGAGACTTCCCCCTCGCCTCGAGATGAGGCCCAATCCCCTACACTGCGTGCAGAGCAATTCCGTGTGGCACATCACACATGAAAGGAGCCTTGATTTCCTTGATGGCACTCCAGAGAAACCCCAAGAACACTGTTTCAAGGCTAGAGGGATCCTGAGGTCACTGTAGCAACACGAAAGATCTCCGTGGACCAAAAATCAACTCGAGATGAGGGGTTAGTCCCTGGCTTCGACTCCAGAGGAGTCCCACCTTACCAGAAGCACCTCAAGAGGAGGCTTCTCTCAGCTCTAGGTATGTGAGAGGGACCCTGAGTTAGCGGCCTCAAGTGGAATGGACACCGCGATGCCCTGACTCGAAATAAGGCCGGATATGCCTGCAGTGACTTGAATGCAGGCTCGTCTTGCATCTCCCAAGACGAAAGGATGTCTGAATCCCCTGTGGAGACCACAGAGAAAGACCTAGTTCCCCACCTCATCGCGATCAGAGGCCTCACATCCTTTGAAAACTCCAGAGTTATGCGGAGATCAGTGCCTCCAAAGGAGACGATGCCTGACTCCTCATGAAACTTGATAGGAGTCCCAGGATTCCTGTGGCACGTGGAAAGGGACCCTTGGTTTCCCGCCTCAGCTGGAGAGGCATCCCAATTTCCCTGCCAAGCCTCGAGGAGAATCCCGAGTTGTCCCTCGCAACTAGGCAGAAGTCCTGACGTCGCTGAACAGACACGTGTGTGGAAGGGCCATCCCCGTCGTAACTCGAGAATATACCCCAGGTTCCCGCCGCAACTCGAGAAAAACCATGAGACTTCCCCCTCACCGCGAGATGAGGCCCGATTCCCCTGCACTGCGTGCAGAGCAATTCCGTGTTGCACATCACACATGAAAGGAGCCTTGATTTCCTTGATGGCACTCCAGAGAAACCCCAAGAACACTGTTTCCAGGCTAAAGGGATCCTGAGGTCACTGTAGCAACACGAAAGAGCTCCGTGGACCAAAAATCAACTCGAGATGACAGGTTAGTCCCTGGCTTCGACTCCAGAGGAATACCACCTTACCACAAGCACCTCAAGAGGAGGCTTCTCTCAGCTCTAGGTATGTGAGAGGGACCCTGATTTTGCGGCCTCAAGTGGAATGGACACCACGATGCCCTGACTCGAAATAAGGCCGGATATCCCTGCAGTGACTTGAATGCAGGCTCGTCTTGCATCTCCCAAGACGAAAGGATGTCTGAATCCCCTGTGGAGACCACAGAGAAAGACCTAGTTCCCCACCTCATCGCGACCGGAGGCCTCACATACTTTGAAAACTCCAGAGGTACGCAGAGATCAGTGCCTCCAAAGGAGACGATGCCTGACTCCTTGTGAAACTTCATAGGACTCCCAGGATTCCTGTGGCACGTGGAAAGGGACCCTTGGTCTCCCGCCTCAGCTGGAGAGGCGTCCCAATTGCCCTGCCAAGCCTTGAGGAGAATCCCGAGTTGTCCCTCACAACTAGGCAGGAGTCCTGAAGTCGCTGAACAAACACGTGGGTGGAAGGGCCATCCACATCGTAACTCGAGAATATACCCCAGGTTCCCGCCGCAACTCGAGAAAAACCATGAGACTTCCCCCTCACTGCGAGATGAGGCCGGATTCCCCTGTACTGCATGAAGAGCATTTCCGTGTTGCACATCACACATGAAAGGAGCCTTGATTTCCTTGATGGCACTCCAGAGAAACCCCAAGAACACTGTTTCAAGGCTAGAGGGATCCTGAGGTCACTGTAGCAACACGAAAGAGCTCCGTGGACCACAAATCAACTCGAGATGACAGGTTAGTCCCTGGCTTCGACTCCAGAGGAATACCACCTTACCACAAGCACCTCAAGAGGAGGCTTCTCTCAGCTCTAGCTATGTGAGAGGGACCCTGAGTTTGCGGCCTCAAGTGGAATGGACACCGCGATGCCCTGACTCGAAATAAGGCCGGATATCCCTGCAGTGACTTGAATGCAGGCTCGTCTTGCATCTCCCAAGATGAAAGGATGTCTGAATCCCCTGTGGAGACCATAGAGAAAGACCTAGTTCCCCACCTCATCGCTACCGGAGGCCTCACATCCTTTGAAAACTCCAGAGGTACGCGGAGATCAGTGCCTCCAAAGGAGACGATGCCTGACTCCTCGTGAAACTTGATAGGAGTCCCAGGATTCCTGTGGCACGTGGAATGGGACCCTTGGTCTCCCGCCTCAGCTGGAGAGGCATCCCAATTTTCCTGCCAAGCCTCGAGGAGAATCCCGCGTTGTCCCTCGCAACAACGCAGAAGTCCTGACGTCGCTGAACAAACACGTGTGTGGAAGGGCCATCCCCGTCGTAACTCGAGAATATACCCCAGGTTCCCGCCGCAACTCGAGAAAAACCATGAGACTTCCCCCTCGCCGCAAGATGAGGCCCGATCCCCTACACTGCGTGCATAGCAATTCCGTGTGGCACATCACACATGAAAGGAGCCTTGATTTTCTTCACGGCAATCCAGAGAAACCCCAAGAACAATGTTTCCAGGCTAGAGGGATCCTGAGGTCACTGTAGCAACACGAAAGAGCTCCGTGGACCAAAAATCAACTCGAGATGAGAGGTTAGTCCCTGGCTTCGACTCCAGAGGAATACCACCTTACCACAAGCACCTCAAGAGGAGGCTTCTCTCAGCTCTAGGTATGTGAGAGGGACACTGATTTTGCGGCCTCAAGTCGAATGGACACCACGATGCCCTGACTCGAAATAAGGCCGGATATCCCTGCAGTGACTTGAATGCAGGCTCGTCTTGGATCTCCCAAGACGAAAGGATGTCTGAATCCCCTGTGGAGACCACAGTGAAAGACCTAGTTCCCCACATCATTGCGACCGGAGGCCTCACATCCTTTGAAAACTTCAGAGGTACGCGGAGATCAGTGCCTCCAAAGGACACGATGCCTGACTCCTCATGAAACTTGATAGGAGTCCCAGGATTCCTGTGGCACGTGGAAAGGGACCCTTGGTCTCCCGCCTCAGCTGGAGAGGCGTCCCAATTGCCCTCCCAAGCCTCGAGGAGAATCCCGAGTTGTCCCTCGCAATTAGGCATGAGTCCTGACGTCGCTGAACAAACACGTGGGTGGAAGCGCCATCCCCGTCGTAACTCGAGAATATACCCCAGGTTCCCGCCGCAACTCGAGAAAAACCATGAGACTTCCCCCTCGCCGCGAGATGAGGCCCGATTCCCCTGCACTGCGTGCAGAGCAATACCGTGTTGCACATCAAACATGAAAGGAGCCTTGATTTCCTTGATGGCACTCCAGAGAAACCCCAAGAACACTGTTTCAAGGCTAGAGGGATCCTGAGGTCACTGTAGCCACGCGAAAGAGCTCCGTGGACCAAGAATCAACTCGAGATGAGAGGTTAGTCCCTGGCTTCGACTCCAGAGGAATACCACCTTACCACAAGCACCTCAAGAGGAGGCTTCTCTCAGCTCTAGGTATGTGAGAGGGACCCTGAGTTTGCGGCCTCAAGTGGAATGGACACTGCGATGCCCTGACGTGAAATAAGGCCGGATATCCCTGCAGTGACTTGAATGCAGGCTCGTCTTGCATCTCCCAAGACAAAAAGATGTCTGAATCCCCGGTGCAGACCACAGAGAAAGACCTAGTTCCCCACCTCATCGCGACCGGAGGCCTCACATCCTTTGAAAACTCCAGAGGTACGCGGAGATCAGTGCCTCCAAAGGAGACGATGCCTGACTCCTCGTGAAACTTGATAGGAGTCCCAGGATTCCTGTGGCATGTGGAAAGGGACCCTTGGTCTCCCGCCTCAGCTGGAGAGGCGTCCCAATTGCCCTCCCAAGCCTCGAGGAGAATCCCGAGTTGTCCCTCGCAACTAGGCAGGAGTCCTGACGTCGCTGAAGAAACACGTGGGTGGAAGGGCCATTCCCGTCATAACTCGAGAATATGTCCCAGGTTCCCACCGCAACTCGAGAGAAACCATGAGACTTCCCCCTCGCCGCGAGATGAGGCCCAATATCCTGCACTTCGTGCAGAGCAATTCCGTGTTGCACATCACACATGAAAGGAGACTTGATTTCCTTGATAGCACTCCAGAGAAACCCCAAGAACACTGTTTCAAGGCTAGAGGGAACCTGAGGTCACTGTAGCAACAAGAAAGAGCTCCGTGGACCAAAAATCAACTTGAGATGAGAGGTTAGTCCCTGGCTTCGACTACAGAGGAATACCACCTTACCAAAAGCACCTCAAGAGGAGGCTTCTCTCAGCTCTAGGTATGTGAGAGGGACCGTGAGTTTGCGGCCTCAAGTGGAATGGACACCGCGATGCCCTGACTCGAAATAAGGCCGGATATCCCTGCAGTGACTTGAATGCAGGCTCGTCTTGCATCTCCCAAGACGAAAGGATGTCTGAATCCCCTGTGGAGACCACAGTGAAAGACCTAGTTCCCCACCTCATCGCGACCGGAGGCCTCACATCCTTTGAAAACTTCAGAGGTACGCGGAGATCAGTGCCTCCAAAGGAGACGATGCCTGACTCCTCATGAAACTTGATAGGAGTCCCAGGATTCCTGTGGCACGTGGAAAGGGGCCCTTGGTCTCCCGCCTCAGCTGGAGAGGCGTCCCAATTGCCCTGCCAAGCCTCGAGGAGAATCCCGAGTTGTCCCTCGCAACTAGGCAGGAGTCCTGACGTGGCTGAACAAACACGTGGGTGGAAGGGCCATCCCCATCGTAACTTGAGAATATACCCCAGGTTCCCGCCGCAACTCGAGAAAAACCATGAGACTTCCCCCTCGCCTTGAGATGTGGCCCGATTCCCCTGCACTGTGTGCAGAGAAAGTCCGTGTTGCACATCACACATGAAAGGGGCCTTAATTTCCTGGATGGCACTCCAGAGAAACCCCAAGAACACTGTTTCAAGGCTAGAGGGATCCTGAGGTCACTGTAGCAACCCGAAAGAGTTCCGAGGACCAAAAATCAACTCGAGATGAGAGGTTAGTCCCTGGCTTCGACTCCAGAGGAATACCACCTTACCACAGGCACTTCAAGAGGAGGCTTCTCTCAGCTCTAGGTATGTGAGAGGGACCCTGAGTTTGCGGCCTCAAGTGGATTGGACACCGCGTTGCCCTGACTCGAAATAAGGCCGGATATCCTTGCAGTGACTTGAATGCAGGCTCGTCTTGCATCTCCCAAGACGAAAGGGTGTCTGAATCCCCTGTGGAGACCACTGAGAAAGACCTAGTTCCCCACCTCATCGCGACCGGAGTCCTCACATCCTTTGAAAGCTTCAGAGGTACGCGGAGATCAGTACCTCCAAAGGAGACGATGCCTGACTCCTCGTGAAAGTTGATAGGAGTCCCAGGATTCCTGTGGCACATGGAAAGGGACCCTTGGTCTGCTGCCTCAGATGGAGAGGCGTCCCAATTGCCCTGCCAAGCCTCGAGGAGAATCCCGAGTTGTCCCTCGCAACTAGTCAGGAGTCCTGACGTCGCAGAACAAACACGTGGGTGGAAGGGCCATCCCCGTCATAACTTCAGAATATACCCCAGGTTCCCACCGCAACTCGAGAAAAACCATGAGACTTCCCCCTCGCCGCAAAATGAGGCCCGATATCGTGCACTGCGTGCAGAGCAATTCCGTGTTGCACATCACACATGAAAGGAGCCTTGATTTCCTTGATGGCACTCCAGAGAAACCCCAAGAACACTGTTTCAAGGCTAGAGGGAACCGGAGGTCACTGTAGCAACACGGAAGAGCTCCGTGGACCAAAAATCAACTCGAGATGAGAGGTTAGTCCCTGGCTTCGACTCCAGAGGAATACCACCTTACCACAAGCACCTCAAGAGTAGGCTTCTCTCAGCTCTAGGTATGTGAGAGGGACCCTGAGTTTGCGGCCTCATGTGGAATGGACACCGCGATGCCCTGACTCGAAATAAGGCCGGATATCCCTGCAGTGACTTGAATGCAGGCTCGTCTTGCATCTCCCAAGACGAAAGGATGTCTGAATCCCCTGTGGAGACCACAGAGAAAGACCTAGTTCCCCACCTCATCGCGACCGGAGGCCTCACATCCTTTGAAAACTTCAGAGGTACGCGGAGATCAGTGCCTCCAAAGGAGACGATGCCTGACTCGTGAAACTTGATAGGCGTCCCATGATTCCTGTGGCACGTGGAAAGGGACGCTTGGTCTCCCGCCTCAGCTGGAGAGGCGTCCCAATTGTCCTGCCAAGCCTCGAGGAGAATCCCGAGTTGTCCTTCGCAACTAGGCAGGAGTCCTGACGTCGCAGAACAAGCACGTGTGTGAAAGGGCCATCCCCATAGTATCTCGAGAATATACCCCAGGTTCCCGCCGCAACTCGAGAAAAACCATGAGACTTCCCCCTCGCCGCGAGATGAGGCCCGATTCCAATGCACTGCGTGCAGAGCAATTCCGTGTTGCACATCAGACATGAAAGGAGCCTTGATTTCCATGATGGCACTACAGAGAATCCCCAAGAACACTGTTTCAAGGCTAGAGGGATCCTGAGGTCACTGTAGCAACAAGAAAGAGCTCCGTGGACCAAAAATCAACTCGAGATGAGAAGTTAGTCCCTGTCTTCAACTCCAGAGGAATACCACCTTACCACAAGCACCTCAAGAGGGGGCTTCTCTCAGCTCTAGGTATGTGAGAGGGACCCTGAGTTTGCGGCCTCAAGTGGAATGGACACCGCGATGCCCTGACTCAAAATAAGGCCGGATATCCCTGCAGTGACTTGAATGCAGGCTCGTCTTGCATCTCCCAAGACGAAAGGATGTCTGAATCCCCTGTGGAGACCACAGAGAAAGACCTAGTTCCCCACCTCATCGCGACCGGAGGCCTCACATCCTTTGAAAACTCCAGAGGTACGCGGGGATCAGTGCCTCCAAAAGAGAGGATGCCTGACTCCTCGGGAAACTTGATAGGAGTCCCAGGATTCCTGTGGCACGTGGAAAGGGACCCCTGGCCTCCCGCCTCAGTTGGAGAGGCGTCCCAATTGCCCTGCCAAGCCTCGAGGAGAATCCCGAGTTGTCCCTCGCAACTAGGCAGGAGTCCTGACGTCGGTGAACAAACACGTGGTTGGAAGGGCCATCCCCGTCATAACTCGGGAATATAACCCAGGTTCCCGCCGCAACTCGAGACAAACCATGAGACGTCCCCTCGCCGCGAGATGAGGACCGATTCCCCTACACTGCGTGCAGAGCAATTCCGTGTGGCACATCACACATGAAAGAAGCCTTGATTTCCTTGATGGCACTCCAGAGAAACCCCAAGAACACTGTTTCAAGGCTAGAGGGATCCTGAGGTCACTGTAGCAACATGAAAGAGCTCTGTGGACCAAAAATAAACTCGAGATGAGAGGTTAGTCCCTGGCTTCGACTCCAGAGGACTACCACCTTACCACAAGCACCTCAAGAGGAGGTTTCTCTCAGCTCTAGGTATGTGAAAGGGACCCTGAGTTTGTGGCCTCAAGTGGAATGGACACCGCGATGCCCTGACTCGAAATAAGGCCGGATATCCCTGCAGTGACTTGAATGCAGGCTCGTCTTGCATCTCCCAAGATGAAAGGATGTCTGAATCCCCTGTGGAGACCATAGAGAAAGACCTAGTTCCCCACCTCATCGCTACCGGAGGCCTCACATCCTTTGAAAACTCCAGAGGTACGCGGAGATCAGTGCCTCCAAAGGAGACGATGCCTGACTCCTCGTGAAACTTGATAGGAGTCCCAGGATTCCTGTGGCACGTGGAATGGGACCCTTGGTCTCCCGCCTCAGCTGGAGAGGCATCCCAATTTTCCTGCCAAGCCTCGAGGAGAATCCCGCGTTGTCCCTCGCAACAACGCAGAAGTCCTGACGTCGCTGAACAAACACGTGTGTGGAAGGGCCATCCCCGTCGTAACTCGAGAATATACCCCAGGTTCCCGCCGCAACTCGAGAAAAACCATGAGACTTCCCCCTCGCCGCAAGATGAGGCCCGATCCCCTACACTGCGTGCATAGCAATTCCGTGTGGCACATCACACATGAAAGGAGCCTTGATTTTCTTCACGGCAATCCAGAGAAACCCCAAGAACACTGTTTCCAGGCTAGAGGGATCCTGAGGTCACTGTAGCAACACGAAAGAGCTCCGTGGACCAAAAATCAACTCGAGATGAGAGGTTAGTCCCTGGCTTCGACTCCAGAGGAATACCACCTTACCACAAGCACCTCAAGAGGAGGCTTCTCTCAGCTCTAGGTATGTGAGAGGGACACTGATTTTGCGGCCTCAAGTCGAATGGACACCACGATGCCCTGACTCGAAATAAGGCCGGATATCCCTGCAGTGACTTGAATGCAGGCTCGTCTTGGATCTCCCAAGACGAAAGGATGTCTGAATCCCCTGTGGAGACCACAGTGAAAGACCTAGTTCCCCACATCATTGCGACCGGAGGCCTCACATCCTTTGAAAACTTCAGAGGTACGCGGAGATCAGTGCCTCCAAAGGACACGATGCCTGACTCCTCATGAAACTTGATAGGAGTCCCAGGATTCCTGTGGCACGTGGAAAGGGACCCTTGGTCTCCCGCCTCAGCTGGAGAGGCGTCCCAATTGCCCTCCCAAGCCTCGAGGAGAATCCCGAGTTGTCCCTCGCAATTAGGCATGAGTCCTGACGTCGCTGAACAAACACGTGGGTGGAAGCGCCATCCCCGTCGTAACTCGAGAATATACCCCAGGTTCCCGCCGCAACTCGAGAAAAACCATGAGACTTCCCCCTCGCCGCGAGATGAGGCCCGATTCCCCTGCACTGCGTGCAGAGCAATACCGTGTTGCACATCAAACATGAAAGGAGCCTTGATTTCCTTGATGGCACTCCAGAGAAACCCCAAGAACACTGTTTCAAGGCTAGAGGGATCCTGAGGTCACTGTAGCCACGCGAAAGAGCTCCGTGGACCAAGAATCAACTCGAGATGAGAGGTTAGTCCCTGGCTTCGACTCCAGAGGAATACCACCTTACCACAAGCACCTCAAGAGGAGGCTTCTCTCAGCTCTAGGTATGTGAGAGGGACCCTGAGTTTGCGGCCTCAAGTGGAATGGACACTGCGATGCCCTGACGTGAAATAAGGCCGGATATCCCTGCAGTGACTTGAATGCAGGCTCGTCTTGCATCTCCCAAGACAAAAAGATGTCTGAATCCCCGGTGCAGACCACAGAGAAAGACCTAGTTCCCCACCTCATCGCGACCGGAGGCCTCACATCCTTTGAAAACTCCAGAGGTACGCGGAGATCAGTGCCTCCAAAGGAGACGATGCCTGACTCCTCGTGAAACTTGATAGGAGTCCCAGGATTCCTGTGGCATGTGGAAAGGGACCCTTGGTCTCCCGCCTCAGCTGGAGAGGCGTCCCAATTGCCCTCCCAAGCCTCGAGGAGAATCCCGAGTTGTCCCTCGCAACTAGGCAGGAGTCCTGACGTCGCTGAAGAAACACGTGGGTGGAAGGGCCATTCCCGTCATAACTCGAGAATATGTCCCAGGTTCCCACCGCAACTCGAGAGAAACCATGAGACTTCCCCCTCGCCGCGAGATGAGGCCCAATATCCTGCACTTCGTGCAGAGCAATTCCGTGTTGCACATCACACATGAAAGGAGACTTGATTTCCTTGATAGCACTCCAGAGAAACCCCAAGAACACTGTTTCAAGGCTAGAGGGAACCTGAGGTCACTGTAGCAACAAGAAAGAGCTCCGTGGACCAAAAATCAACTTGAGATGAGAGGT
Source organism: Cervus elaphus (assembly GCF_910594005.1). NCBI lineage: Eukaryota > Metazoa > Chordata > Mammalia > Artiodactyla > Cervidae > Cervus > Cervus elaphus. Next base: position 22,489 of record NC_057842.1, on the reverse strand, counting down.
TAGTCCCTGGCTTCGACTACAGAGGAATACCACCTTACCAAAAGCACCTCAAGAGGAGGCTTCTCTCAGCTCTAGGTATGTGAGAGGGACCGTGAGTTTGCGGCCTCAAGTGGAATGGACACCGCGATGCCCTGACTCGAAATAAGGCCGGATATCCCTGCAGTGACTTGAATGCAGGCTCGTCTTGCATCTCCCAAGACGAAAGGATGTCTGAATCCCCTGTGGAGACAACAGTGAAAGACCTAGTTCCCCACCTCATCGCGACCGGAGGCCTCACATCCTTTGAAAACTTCAGAGGTACGCGGAGATCAGTGCCTCCAAAGGAGACGATGCCTGACTCCTCATGAAACTTGATAGGAGTCCCAGGATTCCTGTGGCACGTGGAAAGGGGCCCTTGGTCTCCCGCCTCAGCTGGAGAGGCGTCCCAATTGCCCTGCCAAGCCTCGAGGAGAATCCCGAGTTGTCCCTCGCAACTAGGCAGGAGTCCTGACGTGGCTGAACAAACACGTGGGTGGAAGGGCCATCCCCATCGTAACTTGAGAATATACCCCAGGTTCCCGCCGCAACTCGAGAAAAACCATGAGACTTCCCCCTCGCCTTGAGATGTGGCCCGATTCCCCTGCACTGTGTGCAGAGAAAGTCCGTGTTGCACATCACACATGAAAGGAGCCTTAATTTCCTGGATGGCACTCCAGAGAAACCCCAAGAACACTGTTTCAAGGCTAGAGGGATCCTGAGGTCACTGTAGCAACCCGAAAGAGTTCCGAGGACCAAAAATCAACTCGAGATGAGAGGTTAGTCCCTGGCTTCGACTCCAGAGGAATACCACCTTACCACAGGCACTTCAAGAGGAGGCTTCTCTCAGCTCTAGGTATGTGAGAGGGACCCTGAGTTTGCGGCCTCAAGTGGATTGGACACCGCGTTGCCCTGACTCGAAATAAGGCCGGATATCCTTGCAGTGACTTGAATGCAGGCTCGTCTTGCATCTCCCAAGACGAAAGGGTGTCTGAATCCCCTGTGGAGACCACTGAGAAAGACCTAGTTCCCCACCTCATCGCGACCGGAGTCCTCACATCCTTTGAAAGCTTCAGAGGTACGCGGAGATCAGTACCTCCAAAGGAGACGATGCCTGACTCCTCGTGAAAGTTGATAGGAGTCCCAGGATTCCTGTGGCACATGGAAAGGGACCCTTGGTCTGCTGCCTCAGATGGAGAGGCGTCCCAATTGCCCTGCCAAGCCTCGAGGAGAATCCCGAGTTGTCCCTCGCAACTAGTCAGGAGTCCTGACGTCGCAGAACAAACACGTGGGTGGAAGGGCCATCCCCGTCATAACTTCAGAATATACCCCAGGTTCCCACCGCAACTCGAGAAAAACCATGAGACTTCCCCCTCGCCGCAAAATGAGGCCCGATATCGTGCACTGCGTGCAGAGCAATTCCGTGTTGCACATCACACATGAAAGGAGCCTTGATTTCCTTGATGGCACTCCAGAGAAACCCCAAGAACACTGTTTCAAGGCTAGAGGGAACCGGAGGTCACTGTAGCAACACGGAAGAGCTCCGTGGACCAAAAATCAACTCGAGATGAGAGGTTAGTCCCTGGCTTCGACTCCAGAGGAATACCACCTTACCACAAGCACCTCAAGAGTAGGCTTCTCTCAGCTCTAGGTATGTGAGAGGGACCCTGAGTTTGCGGCCTCATGTGGAATGGACACCGCGATGCCCTGACTCGAAATAAGGCCGGATATCCCTGCAGTGACTTGAATGCAGGCTCGTCTTGCATCTCCCAAGACGAAAGGATGTCTGAATCCCCTGTGGAGACCACAGAGAAAGACCTAGTTCCCCACCTCATCGCGACCGGAGGCCTCACATCCTTTGAAAACTTCAGAGGTACGCGGAGATCAGTGCCTCCAAAGGAGACGATGCCTGACTCGTGAAACTTGATAGGCGTCCCATGATTCCTGTGGCACGTGGAAAGGGACGCTTGGTCTCCCGCCTCAGCTGGAGAGGCGTCCCAATTGTCCTGCCAAGCCTCGAGGAGAATCCCGAGTTGTCCTTCGCAACTAGGCAGGAGTCCTGACGTCGCAGAACAAGCACGTGTGTGAAAGGGCCATCCCCATAGTATCTCGAGAATATACCCCAGGTTCCCGCCGCAACTCGAGAAAAACCATGAGACTTCCCCCTCGCCGCGAGATGAGGCCCGATTCCAATGCACTGCGTGCAGAGCAATTCCGTGTTGCACATCAGACATGAAAGGAGCCTTGATTTCCATGATGGCACTACAGAGAATCCCCAAGAACACTGTTTCAAGGCTAGAGGGATCCTGAGGTCACTGTAGCAACAAGAAAGAGCTCCGTGGACCAAAAATCAACTCGAGATGAGAAGTTAGTCCCTGTCTTCAACTCCAGAGGAATACCACCTTACCACAAGCACCTCAAGAGGGGGCTTCTCTCAGCTCTAGGTATGTGAGAGGGACCCTGAGTTTGCGGCCTCAAGTGGAATGGACACCGCGATGCCCTGACTCGAAATAAGGCCGGATATCCCTGCAGTGACTTGAATGCAGGCTCGTCTTGCATCTCCCAAGACGAAAGGATGTCTGAATCCCCTGTGGAGACCACAGAGAAAGACCTAGTTCCCCACCTCATCGCGACCGGAGGCCTCACATCCTTTGAAAACTCCAGAGGTACGCGGGGATCAGTGCCTCCAAAAGAGAGGATGCCTGACTCCTCGGGAAACTTGATAGGAGTCCCAGGATTCCTGTGGCACGTGGAAAGGGACCCCTGGCCTCCCGCCTCAGTTGGAGAGGCGTCCCAATTGCCCTGCCAAGCCTCGAGGAGAATCCCGAGTTGTCCCTCGCAACTAGGCAGGAGTCCTGACGTCGGTGAACAAACACGTGGTTGGAAGGGCCATCCCCGTCATAACTCGGGAATATAACCCAGGTTCCCGCCGCAACTCGAGACAAACCATGAGACGTCCCCTCGCCGCGAGATGAGGACCGATTCCCCTACACTGCGTGCAGAGCAATTCCGTGTGGCACATCACACATGAAAGAAGCCTTGATTTCCTTGATGGCACTCCAGAGAAACCCCAAGAACACTGTTTCAAGGCTAGAGGGATCCTGAGGTCACTGTAGCAACATGAAAGAGCTCTGTGGACCAAAAATAAACTCGAGATGAGAGGTTAGTCCCTGGCTTCGACTCCAGAGGACTACCACCTTACCACAAGCACCTCAAGAGGAGGTTTCTCTCAGCTTTAGGTATGTGAAAGGGACCCTGAGTTTGTGGCCTCAAGTGGAATGGACACCGCGATGCCCTGACTCGAAATAAGGCCGGATATCCCTGCAGTGACTTGAATGCAGGCTCGTCTTGCTTCTCCCAAGACGAAAGGATGTCTGAATCCCCTGTGGAGACCACAGAGAAAGACCTAGTTCCCCACCTCATCGCGACCGGAGGCCTCACATCCTTTGAAAACTCCAGAGGTACGCGGAGATAAGTGCCTCCAAAGGAGACGATGCCTGACTCCTCATGAAACTTGATAGGAGCTCCAGGATTCCTGTGGCACGTGGAAAGGGACCCTTGGTCTCCCGCCTCCGCTGGAGAGGCGTCCCAATTGCCCTACCAAGCCTCGAGGAGAATCTCGAGTTGTCCCTCGCAACTAGGCAGGAGTCCTGACGTCGCTGCAGAAACACGAGGGTGGAAGGGCCACCCCGTCGTAACTCGAGAATATACCCCAGGTTCCTGCCGCAACTCGAGAAAAACCATGAGACTTCCCCGTCGCCGCGAGATGAGGCCCGATTCCCCTGCACTGCATGCAGAGCAATTGAGTGTTGCACATCACACATGAAAGGAGCCTTGATTTCCTTGATGGCACTCCAGAGAAACCCCAAGAACACTGTTTCAAGGCTAGAGGGATCCTGAGGTCACTGTAGCAACACGAAAGAGCTCCGTGGACCAAAAATCAACTCGAGATGAGAGGTTAGTCCCTGGCTTCGACTCCAGAGGAATACCACCTTACCACAAGCACCTCAAGAGGAGGCTTCTCTCAGCTCTAGGTATGTGAGAGGGACCCTGAGTTTGCAGCCTCAAGTCGAATGCACACCACGATGCCCTGACTCGAAATAAGGCCGGATATCCCTGCAGTGACTTGAATGCAGGCTCGTCTTGAATCTCCGAAGACGAAAAGATGTCTGAATCCCCTGTGCAGACCACAGAGAAAGACCTAGTTCCCCACCTCATCGCGACCGGAGGCCTCAGATCCTTTGAAAACTCCAGAGGCACGCGGAGATCAGTGCCTCCAAAGGAGACGATGCCTGACTCCTCGTGAAACTTGATAGGAGTCCCAGGATTCCTGTGGCACGTGGAAAGGGACCCTTGGTCTCCCGCTTCAGCTGTAGAGGCGTCCCAATTGCCCTGCCAAGCCTCGAGGAGAATCCCGAGTTGTCCCTCGCAACTAGGCAGGAGTCCTGACGTCGTTGTACAAACACGTGGGTGGATGGGCCATTTCCATCGTAACTCGATAATATAGCCCAGGTTCCCGCCGCAACTCGAGATAAACCATGAGACTTCCCCCGCGCCGCAAGATGAGGCCCGATTCCCCTGCATTGCATGCAGAGCAATTCCGTGTTGCACATCAAACATGAAAGGAGCCTTGATTTCCTTGATGGCACTCCAGAGAAACCCCAAGAACACTGTTTCAGGGCTAGAGGGATCCTGAGGTCACTGTAGCAACACAAAAGAGCTCCGTGGACCAAAAATCAACTCGAGATGAGAGGTTAGTCCCTGGCTTCGACTCCAGAGGAATACCACCTTACCACAAGCACCTCAAGAGGAGGCTTCTCTCAGCTCTAGCTATGTGAGAGGGACCCTGAGTTTGCGGCCTCAAGTGGAATGGACACCGCGATGCCCTGACTCAAAATAAGGCCGGATATCCCTGCAGTGACTTGAATGCAGGCTCGTCTTGCATCTCCCAAGATGAAAGGATGTCTGAATCCCCTGTGGAGACCATAGAGAAAGACCTAGTTCCCCACCTCATCGCTACCGGAGGCCTCACATCCTTTGATAACTCCAGAGGTACGGGGAGATCAGTGCCTCCAAAGGAGACAATGCCTGACTCCTCGTGAAACTTGATAGGAGTCCCAGGATTCCTGTGGCACGTGGAATGGGACCCTTGGTCTCCCGCCTCAGCTGGAGAGGCATCCCAATTTTCCTGCCAAGCCTCGAGGAGAATCCCGCGTTGTCCCTCGCAACAACGCAGAAGTCCTGACGTCGCTGAACAAACACGTGGCTGGAAGGGCCATCCCCGTCGTAACTCGAGAATATACCCCAGGATCCCGCCGCAACTCGAGAAAAACCATGAGACTTCCCCCTCACCGCGAGATGAGGCCCGATTCCCCTGCACTGCGTGCAGAACAATTCCGTGTTGCACATCACACATGAAAGGAGCCTTGATTTCCTTGATGGCACTCCAGAGAAACCCCAAGAACACTGTTTCCAGGCTAAAGGGATCCTGAGGTCACTGTAGCAACACGAAAGAGCTCCGTGGACCAAAAATCAACTCGAGATGAGAGGTTAGTCCCTGGCTTCGACTCCAGAGGAATACCACCTTACCACAAGCACCTCAAGAGGAGGCTTCTCTCAGCTCTAGGTATGTGAGAGGGACCCTGATTTTGCGGCCTCAAGTCGAATGGACACCACGATGCCCTGACTCGAAATAAGGCCGGATATCCCTGCAGTGACTTGAATGCAGGCTCGTCTTGCATCTCCCAAGACGAAAGGATGTCTGAATCCCCTGTGGAGACCACAGAGAAAGACCTAGTTCCCCACCTCATCGCGACCGGAGGCCTCACATACTTTGAAAACTCCAGAGGTACGCAGAGATCAGTGCCTCCAAAGGAGACGATGCCTGACTCCTTGTGGAACTTCATAGGACTCCCAGGATTCCTGTGGCACGTGGAAAGGGACCCTTGGTCTCCCGCCTCAGCTGGAGAGGCGTCCCAATTGCCCTGCCAAGCCTTGAGGAGAATCCCGAGTTGTCCCTCACAACTAGGCAGGAGTCCTGAAGTCGCTGAACAAACACGTGGGTGGAAGGGCCATCCACATCGTAACTCGAGAATATACCCCAGGTTCCCGCCGCAACTCGAGAAAAACCATGAGACTTCCCCCTCACTGCGAGATGAGGCCGGATTCCCCTGCACTGCATGAAGAGCATTTCCGTGTTGCACATCACACATGAAAGGAGCCTTGATTTCCTTGATGGCACTCCAGAGAAACCCCAAGAACACTGTTTCAAGGCTAGAGGGATCCTGAGGTCACTGTAGCAACACAAAAGAGCTCCGTGGACCACAAATCAACTCGAGATGACAGGTTAGTCCCTGGCTTCGACTCCAGAGGAATACCACCTTACCACAAGCACCTCAAGAGGAGGCTTCTCTCAGCTCTAGCTATGTGAGAGGGACCCTGAGTTTGCGGCCTCAAGTGGAATGGACACCGCGATGCCCTGACTCGAAATAAGGCCGGATATCCCTGCAGTGACTTGAATGCAGGCTCGTCTTGCATCTCCCAAGATGAAAGGATGTCTGAATCCCCTGTGGAGACCATAGAGAAAGACCTAGTTCCCCACCTCATCGCTACCGGAGGCCTCACATCCTTTGAAAACTCCAGAGGTACGCGGAGATCAGTGCCTCCAAAGGAGACGATGCCTGACTCCTCGTGAAACTTGATAGGAGTCCCAGGATTCCTGTGGCACGTGGAATGGGACCCTTGGTCTCCCGCCTCAGCTGGAGAGGCATCCCAATTTTCCTGCCAAGCCTCGAGGAGAATCCCGCGTTGTCCCTCGCAACAACGCAGAAGTCCTGACGTCGCTGAACAAACACGTGTGTGGAAGGGCCATCCCCGTCGTAACTCGAGAATATACCCCAGGTTCCCGCCGCAACTCGAGAAAAACCATGAGACTTCCCCCTCGCCGCGAGATGAGGCCCGATCCCCTACACTGCGTGCATAGCAATTCCGTGTGGCACATCACACATGAAAGGAGCCTTGATTTTCTTCACGGCAATCCAGAGAAACCCCAAGAACACTGTTTCCAGGCTAGAGGGATCCTGAGGTCACTGTAGCAACACGAAAGAGCTCCGTGGACCAAAAATCAACTCGAGATGAGAGGTTAGTCCCTGGCTTCGACTCCAGAGGAATACCACCTTACCACAAGCACCTCAAGAGGAGGCTTCTCTCAGCTCTAGGTATGTGAGAGGGACACTGATTTTGCGGCCTCAAGTCGAATGGACACCACGATGCCCTGACTCGAAATAAGGCCGGATATCCCTGCAGTGACTTGAATGCAGGCTCGTCTTGGATCTCCCAAGACGAAAGGATGTCTGAATCCCCTGTGGAGACCACAGTGAAAGACCTAGTTCCCCACATCATTGCGACCGGAGGCCTCACATCCTTTGAAAACTTCAGAGGTACGCGGAGATCAGTGCCTCCAAAGGACACGATGCCTGACTCCTCATGAAACTTGATAGGAGTCCCAGGATTCCTGTGGCACGTGGAAAGGGACCCTTGGTCTCCCGCCTCAGCTGGAGAGGCGTCCCAATTGCCCTCCCAAGCCTCGAGGAGAATCCCGAGTTGTCCCTCGCAATTAGGCAGGAGTCCTGACGTCGCTGAACAAACACGTGGGTGGAAGCGCCATCCCCGTCGTAACTCGAGAATATACCCCAGGTTCCCGCCGCAACTCGAGAAAAACCATGAGACTTCCCCCTCGCCGCGAGATGAGGCCCGATTCCCCTGCACTGCGTGCAGAGCAATACCGTGTTGCACATCAAACATGAAAGGAGCCTTGATTTCCTTGATGGCACTCCAGAGAAACCCCAAGAACACTGTTTCAAGGCTAGAGGGATCCTGAGGTCACTGTAGCCACGCGAAAGAGCTCCGTGGACCAAGAATCAACTCGAGATGAGAGGTTAGTCCCTGGCTTCGACTCCAGAGGAATACCACCTTACCACAAGCACCTCAAGAGGAGGCTTCTCTCAGCTCTAGGTATGTGAGAGGGACCCTGAGTTTGCGGCCTCAAGTGGAATGGACACTGCGATGCCCTGACGTGAAATAAGGCCGGATATCCCTGCAGTGACTTGAATGCAGGCTCGTCTTGCATCTCCCAAGACAAAAAGATGTCTGAATCCCCTGTGCAGACCACAGAGAAAGACCTAGTTCCCCACCTCATCGCGACCGGAGGCCTCACATCCTTTGAAAACTCCAGAGGTACACGGAGATCAGTGCCTCCAAAGGAGACAATGCCTGACTTCTCGTGAAACTTGATAGGAGTCCCAGGATTCCTGTGGCACGTGGAAAGGGACACTTGGTCTCCCGCCTCAGCTGGAGAGGCGTCCCAATTGCCCTGCCAAGCCTCGAGGAGAATCCCGAGTTGTCCCTCGCAACTAGGCAGGAGTCCTGACGTCGCTGAAGAAACACGTGGGTGGAAGGGCCATTCCCGTCATAACTCGAGAATATGTCCCAGGTTCCCACCGCAACTCGAGAGAAACCATGAGACTTCCCCCTCGCTGCGAGATGAGGCCCGATATCCTGCACTGTGTGCAGAGCAATTCCGTGTTGCACATCACACATGAAAGGAGACTTGATTTCCTTGATGGCACTCCAGAGAAACCCCAAGAACACTGTTTCAAGGCTAGAGGGAACCTGACGTCACTGTAGCAACAAGAAAGAGCTCCGTGGACCAAAAATCAACTCGAGATGAGAGGTTAGTCCCTGGCTTCGACTACAGAGGAATACCACCTTACCAAAAGCACCTCAAGAGGAGGCTTCTCTCAGCTCTAGGTATGTGAGAGGGACCCTGAGTTTGCGGTCTCAAGTGGAATGGACACCGCGATGCCCTGACTCGAAATAAGGCCGGATATCCCTGCAGTGACTTGAATGCAGGCTCGTCTTGCATCTCCCAAGACGAAAGGATGTCTGAATCCCCTGTGGAGACCACAGTGAAAGACCTAGTTCCCCACCTCATCGCGACCGGAGGCCTCACATCCTTTGAAAACTCCATTGGTACGCGGAGATCAGTGCCTCCAAAGGAGAGGATGCCTGACTCCTCGGGAAACTTGATAGGAGTCCCAGGATTCCTGTGTCACGTGGAAAGGGACACTTGGTCTCCCGCCTCAGCTGGAGAGGCGTCCCAATTGCCCTGCCAAGCCTCGAGGAGAATCCCGATTTGTCCCTCGCATCTAGGCAGGAGTCCTGACGTCGCTGAACAAACACGTGGGTGGATGGGCCATTCCCATTGTAACTCGATAATATAGCCCAGGTTCCCGCCGCAACTCGAGATAAACCATGAAACTTCCCCCTCGCCGCGAAATGAGGCCCAATTCCCCTACACTGTGGGCAGAGAAATTCCGTGTTGCACATCACATATGAAAGGAGCCTTGATTTCCTTCATGGCACTACAGAGAAACCCCAAGAACACTGTTTCAAGGCTAGAGGGATCCTGAGGTCACTGTAGCAACACGAAAGAGCTCCGTGGACCAAAAATCAACTCGAGATGAGAGGTTAGTCCCTGGCTTCGACTCCAGAGGAATACCACCTTACCACAAGCACCTCAAGAGGAGGCTTCTCTCAGCTCTAGGTATGTGAGAGGGACACTGATTTTGCGGCCTCAAGTCGAATGGACACCACGATGCCCTGACTCGAAATAAGGCCGGATATCCCTGCAGTGACTTGAATGCAGGCTCGTCTTGGATCTCCCAAGACGAAAGGATGTCTGAATCCCCTGTGGAGACCACAGTGAAAGACCTAGTTCCCCACATCATTGCGACCGGAGGCCTCACATCCTTTGAAAACTTCAGAGGTACGCGGAGATCAGTGCCTCCAAAGGACACGATGCCTGACTCCTCATGAAACTTGATAGGAGTCCCAGGATTCCTGTGGCACGTGGAAAGGGACCCTTGGTCTCCCGCCTCAGCTGCAGAGGCGTCCCAATTGCCCTCCCAAGCCTCGAGGAGAATCCCGAGTTGTCCCTCGCAATTAGGCATGAGTCCTGACGTCGCTGAACAAACACGTGGGTGGAAGCGCCATCCCCGTCGTAACTCGAGAATATACCCCAGGTTCCTGCCGCAACTCGAGAAAAACCATGAGACTTCCCCCTCGCCGCGAGATGAGGCCCGATTCCCCTGCACTGCGTGCAGAGCAATACCGTGTTGCACATCACACATGAAAGGAGCCTTGATTTCCTTGATGGCACTCCAGAGAAACCCCAAGAACACTGTTTCAAGGCTAGAGGGATCCTGAGGTCACTGTAGCCACGCGAAAGAGCTCCGTGGACCAAGAATCAACTCGAGATGAGAGGTTAGTCCCTGGCTTCGACTCCAGAGGAATACCACCTTACCACAAGCACCTCAAGAGGAGGCTTCTCTCAGCTCTAGGTATGTGAGAGGGACCCTGAGTTTGCGGCCTCAAGTGGAATGGACACTGCGATGCCCTGACGTGAAATAAGGCCGGATATCCCTGCAGTGACTTGAATGCAGGCTCGTCTTGCATCTCCCAAGACAAAAAGTTGTCTGAATCCCCTGTGCAGACCACAGAGAAAGACCTAGTTCCCCACCTCATCGCGACCGGAGGCCTCACATCCTTTGAAAACTCCAGAGGTACGCGGAGATCAGTGCCTCCAAAGGAGACGATGCCTGACTCCTCGTGAAACTTGATAGGAGTCCCAGGATTCCTGTGGCACGTGGAAAGGGACACTTGGTCTCCCGCCTCAGCTGGAGAGGCGTCCCAATTGCCCTGCCAAGCCTCGAGGAGAATCCCGAGTTGTCCCTCGCAACTAGGCAGGAGTCCTGACGTCGCTGAAGAAACACGTGGGTGGAAGGGCCATTCCCGTCATAACTCGAGAATATGTCCCAGGTTCCCACCGCAACTCGAGAGAAACCATGAGACTTCCCCCTCGCTGCGAGATGAGGCCCGATATCCTGCACTGTGTGCAGAGCAATTCCGTGTTGCACATCACACATGAAAGGAGACTTGATTTCCTTGATGGCACTCCAGAGAAACCCCAAGAACACTGTTTCAAGGCTAGAGGGAACCTGACGTCACTGTAGCAACAAGAAAGAGCTCCGTGGACCAAAAATCAACTCGAGATGAGAGGTTAGTCCCTGGCTTCGACTACAGAGGAATACCACCTTACCAAAAGCACCTCAAGAGGAGGCTTCTCTCAGCTCTTGGTATGTGAGAGGGACCCTGAGTTTGCGGTCTCAAGTGGAATGGACACCGCGATGCCCTGACTCGAAATAAGGCCGGATATCCCTGCAGTGACTTGAATGCAGGCTCGTCTTGCATCTCCCAAGACGAAAGGATGTCTGAATCCCCTGTGGAGACCACAGTGAAAGACCTAGTTCCCCACCTCATCGCGACCGGAGGCCTCACATCCTTTGAAAACTCCATTGGTACGCGGAGATGAGTGCCTCCAAAGGAGAGGATGCCTGACTCCTCGGGAAACTTGATAGGAGTCCCAGGATTCCTGTGTCACGTGGAAAGGGACACTTGGTCTCCCGCCTCAGCTGGAGAGGCGTCCCAATTGCCCTGCCAAGCCTCGAGGAGAATCCCGATTTGTCCCTCGCATCTAGGCAGGAGTCCTGACGTCGCTGAACAAACACGTGGGTGGATGGGCCATTCCCATTGTAACTCGATAATATAGCCCAGGTTCCCGCCGCAACTCGAGATAAACCATGAAACTTCCCCCTCGCCGCGAAATGAGGCCCAATTCCCCTACACTGTGGGCAGAGAAATTCCGTGTTGCACATCACCCATGAAAGGAGCCTTGATTTCCTTGATGGCACTCCAGAGCAACCCCAAGAACACTGTTTCAAGGCTAGAGGGATCCTGAGGTCACTGTAGCAACGCGAAAGAGCTCCGTGGACCAAGAATCAACTCGAGATGAGAGGTTAGTCCCTGGATTCGACTCCAGAGGAATACCACCTTACCACAAGCACCTCAAGAGGAGGCTTCTCTCAGCTCTAGTTATGTGAGAGGGACCCTGAGATTGCGGCCTCAAGTGGAATGAACACTGTGATGCCCTGACGCGAAATAAGGCCGGATATCCCTGCAGTGACTTTAATGCAGGCTCGTCTTGCATCTCCCAAGACGAAAAGATGTCTGAATCCCCTGTGCAGACCACAGAGAAAGACCTAGTTCCCCACCTCATCGCGACCGGAGGCCTCACATCCTTTGAAAACTCCAGAGGTACGCGGAGATCAGTGCCTCCAAAGGAGACGATGCCTGACTCCTCGTGAAACTTGATAGGAGTCCCAGGATTCCTGTGGCACGTGGAAAGGGACACTTGGTCTCCCGCCTCAGCTGGAGAGGCGTCCCAATTGCCCTGCCAAGCCCCGAGGAGAATCCCGAGTTGTCCCTCGCAACTAGGCAGGAGTCCTGACGTCGCTGAACAAACACGTGGGTGGAAGGGCCATCCCCGTCATAACTCGAGAATATGTCCCAGGTTCCCACCGCAACTCGAGAGAAACCATGAGACTTCCCCCTCGCTGCGAGATGAGGCCCGATATCCTGCACTGTGTGCAGAGCAATTCCGTGTTGCACATCACACATGAAAGGAGACTTGATTTCCTTGATGGCACTCCAGAGAAACCCCAAGAACACTGTTTCAAGGCTAGAGGGAACCTGAGGTCACTGTAGCAACAAGAAAGAGCTCCGTGGACCAAAAATCAACTCGAGATGAGAGGTTAGTCCCTGGCTTCCACTCCAGAGGAATACCACCTTACCAAAAGCACCTCAAGAGGAGGCTTCTCTCAGCTCTAGGTATGTGAGAGGGACCCTGAGTTTGCGGCCTCAAGTGGAATGGACACCGCGATGCCCTGACTCGAAATAAGGCCGGATATCCCTGCAGTGACTTGAATGCAGGCTCGTCTTGCATCTCCCAAGACGAAAGGATGTCTGAATCCCCTGTGGAGACCACAGTGAAAGACCTAGTTCCCCACCTCATCGCGACCGGAGGCCTCACATCCTTTGAAAACTCCAGAGGTACGCGGAGATCAGTGCCTCCAAAGGAGAGGATGCCTGACTCCTCGGGAAACTTGATAGGAGTCGCAGGATTCCTGTGTCACGTGGAAAGGGACACTTGGTCTCCCGCCTCAGCTGGAGAGGCGTCCAAATTGCCCTGCCAAGCCTCGAGGAGAATCCCGATTTGTCCCTCGCATCTAGGCAGGAGTCCTGACGTCGCTGAACAAACACGTGTTTGGATGGGCCATTCCCATTGTAACTCGATAATATAGCCCAGGTTCCCGCCGCAACTCGAGATAAACCATGAAACTTCCACCTCGCCGCGAGATGAGGCCCAATTCCCCTACACTGTGGGCAGAGAAATTCCGTGTTGCACATCACATATGAAAGGAGCCTTGATTTCCTTCATGGCACTACAGAGAAACCCCAAGAACACTGTTTCAAGGCTAGAGGGATCCTGAGGTCACTGTAGCAACACGAAAGAACTCTGTGGACCAAAAATCATCTCGAGATGAGAGGTTACTCCCAAACTTCGACTCCAGAGGAATATCACCTAACCACAAGCACCTCAAGAGGAGGCTTCTCGCAGCTTTAGGTATGTGAGAGGGACCCTGAGTTTGCATCCTCAAGTGGAATGGACACCGCAATGCCCTGACTCGAAATAAGGCCGGATATCCCTGCAGTGACTTTAATGCAGGCTCGTCTTGCATCTCCCAAGACGAAAGGATGTCTGAATCCTCTGTGGAGACCACAGAGAAAGACCTAGTTCCCCACCTCATCGCGACCGGAGGCCTCACATCCTTTGAAAACTCCAGAGGTACGCGGAGATCAGTGCCTCCAAAGGAGACGATGCCTGACTCCTCGTGAAACTTGATAGGAGTCCCAGGATTCCTGTGGCACGTGGAAAGGGACCCTTGGTCTCCCGCCTCAGCTGGAGAGGCGTCCCAATTGCCCTGCCAAGCCTCGAGGAGAATCCCGAGTTTTCCCTCGCAACTAGGCAGGAGTCCTGACGTCGCTGAACAAACACGTGGGTGGAAGGGCCATCCCCATCGTAACTCGAGAATATACCCCAGGTTCCTGCCGCAACTCGAGAAAAACCATGAGACTTCCCCCTCGCCGCGAGATGAGGCCCGATTCCCCTGCACTGCGTGCAGAGCAAGTCCGTGTTGCACATCACACATGAAAGGAGCCTTGATTTCCTTGATGGCACTCCAGAGAAACCCCAAGAACACGGTTTCAAGGCTAGAGGGATCCTGAGGTCACTGTAGCAACACGAAAGAGCTCCGTGGACCAAAAATCAACTCGAAATGAGAGGTTAGTCCCTGGCTTCGACTCCAGAGGAATACCACCTTACCACAAGCACCTCAAGAGGAGGCTTCCCTCAGCTCTAGGTATGTGAGAGGGACCCTGAGATTGCGGGCTCAAGTGGAATGGACACTGCGATGCCCTGACGAGAAATAAGGCCGGATATCCCTGCAGTGACTTGAATGCAGGCTCGTCTTGCATCTCCCAAGACGATAAGATGTCTGAATCCCCTGTGCAGACCACAGAGAAAGACCTAGTTCCCCACCTCATCGCGACCGGAGGCCTCACATCCTTTGAAAACTCCAGAGGTACGCGGAGATCAGTGCCTCCAAAGGAGACGATGCCTGACTCCTCGTGAAACTTGATAGGAGTCCCAGGATTTCTGTGTCACGTGGAAAGGGACACTTGGTCTCCCGCCTCAGCTGGAGAGGCGTCCCAATTGCCCTGCCAAGCCTCGAGGAGAATCCCGAGTTGTCCCTCGCAACTAGGCAGGAGTCCTGACGTCGCTGAACAAACACGTGGGTGGAAGGGCCATTCCCGTCATAACTCGAGAATATGTCCCAGGTTCCCACCGCAACTCGAGAGAAACCATGAGACTTCCCCCTCGCTGCGAGATGAGGCCCGATATCCTGCACTGTGTGCAGAGCAATTCCGTGTTGCACATCACACATGAAAGGAGACTTGATTTCCTTGATGGCACTCCAGAGAAACCCCAAGAACACTGTTTCAAGGCTAGAGGGAACCTGAGGTCACTGTAGCAACAAGAAAGAGCTCCGTGGACCAAAATTCAACTCGAGATGAGAGGTTAGTCCCTGGCTTCGACTCCAGAGGAATACCACCTTACCAAAAGCACCTCAAGAGGAGGCTTCTCTCAGCTCTAGGTATGTGAGAGGGACCCTGATTTTGCGGCCTCAAGTGGAATGGACACCGCGATGCCCTGACTCGAAATAAGGCCGGATATCCCTGCAGTGACTTGAATGCAGGCTCGTCTTGCATCTCCCAAGACGAAAGGATGTCTGAATCCCCTGTGGAGACCACAGTGAAAGACCTAGTTCCCCACCTCATCGCGACCGGAGGCCTCACATCCTTTGAAAACTCCAGAGGTACGCGGAGATCAGTGCCTCCAAAGGAGAGGATGCCTGACTCCTCGGGAAACTGGATAGGAGTCCCAGGATTCCTGTGTCACGTGGAAAGGGACACTTGGTCTCCCGCCTCAGCTGGAGAGGCGTCCCAATTGCCCTGCCAAGCCTCGAGGAGAATCCCGATTTGTCCCTCGCATCTAGGCAGGAGTCCTGACGTCGCTGAACAAACACGTGTTTGGATGGGCCATTCCCATTGTAACTCGATAATATAGCCCAGGTTCCCGCCGCAACTCGAGATAAACCATGAAACTTCCCCCTCGCCGCGAGATGAGGCCCGATTCCCCTGCACTACGTGCAGAGCAATTCCGTGCTGCACATCACACATGAAAGGAGCCTTGATTTTCTTCACGGCAATCCAGAGAAACCCCAAGAACACTGTTTCCAGGCTAGAGGGATCCTGAGGTCACTGTAGCAGCACGAAAGAGCTCCGTGCACCAAAAATCAACTCGAGATGAGAAGTTAGTCCCCGGCTTCGACTCCAGAGGAATACCACCTTAACACAAGCACCTCAAGAGGAGGCTTCTCTCAGCTCTAGGTATGTGAGAGGGACCCTGAGTTTGCGGCCTCAAGTCGAATGGACACCACGATGCCCTGACTCGAAATAAGGCCGGATATCCCTGCAGTGACTTGAATGCAGGCTCGTCTTGGATCTCCCAAGACGAAAGGATGTCTGAATCACCTGTGGAGACCACAGAGAAAGACCTAGTTCCCCACCTCATCGCGCCGGGAGGCCTCACATCCTTTGAAAACTCCAGAGGTACGCGGAGATCAGTGCCTCCAAAGGAGAGGATGCCTGACTCCTCGTCAAACTTGATAGGAGTCCCAGGATTACTGTGGCATGTGGAAAGGGACACTTGGTTTCCCGCCTCAGCTGGAGAGGCGTCCTAATTGCCCTGCCAATCCTCGAGGAGAATCCCGAGTTGTCCCTCGCAACTAGGCAGGAGTCCTGACATAGCTGAACAAACACGTGGGTGGAAGGGCCATCCCCGTCATAACTCGAGAATATGTCCCAGGTTCCCACCGCAACTCGAGAGAAACCATGAGACTTCCGCCTCGCCGCGAGATGAGGCCCGATATCCTGCACTGCGTGCAGAGCAATTCCGTGTTGCACATCACACATGAAAGGAGACTTGATTTCCTTGATAGCACTCCAGAGAAACCCCAAGAACACTGTTTCAAGGCTAGAGGGAACCTGAGGTCACTGTAGCAACACATAAGAGCTCCGTGGACCAAGAATCCACTCGAGATGAGAGGTTAGTCCCTGGCTTCGACTCCAGAGAAATACCACCTTACCACAAGCACCTCAAGAGGAGGCTTCTCTCAGCTCTAGGTATGTGAGAGGGACCCTGAGTTTGCGGCCTCAAGTGGAATGGACACCGCGATGCCCTGACTCGAAATAAGGCCGGATATCCCTGCAGTGACTTGAATGCAGGCTCGTCTTGCATCTCCCAAGACGAAAGGATGTCTGAATCCCCTGTGGAGACCACAGTGAAAGACCTAGTTCCCCACCTCATCGCGACCGGAGGCCTCACATCCTTTGAAAACTTCAGAGGTACGCGGAGATCAGTGCCTCCAAAGGAGACGATGCCTGACTCCTCATGAAACTTGATAGGAGTCCCAGGATTCCTGTGGCACGTGGAAAGGGACCCTTGGTATTCCGCCTCAGCTGGAGAGGCGTCCCAATTGCCCTGCCAAGCCTCGAGGAGAATCCCGAGTTGTCCCTCGCAACTAGGCAGGAGTCCTGCCGTCGCTGAACAATCACGTGTGTGGAAGGGCCATCCCCGTCGTAACTCGAGAATATACCCCAGGTTCCCGCCGCAACTCGAGAAAAACCATGAGACTTCCCCCTCGCCTTGAGATGAGGCCCGATTCCCCTACACTGCGTGCAGAGCAATTCCGTGTTGCACATCACACATGAAAGGAGCCTTGATTTCCTTGATGGCACTCCAGAGAAACCCCAAGAACACTGTTTCAAGGCTAGAGGGATCCTGAGGTCACTGTAGCAACACGAAAGAGTTCCGTGGACCAAGAATCAACTCGAGACGAGAGGATAGTCACTGGCTTCGACTCCAGAGGAATACCACCTTACCACAAACACCTCAAGAGGAGGCTTCTCTCAACTCCAGGTATGTGAGAGGGACCCTGAGTTTGCGGACTCAAGTGGAATGGACACCGCGATGCCCTGACCCGAAATAAGGCCGAATATCCCTGCAGTGACTTGAATGAAGGCTCGTCTTGCATCTCCCAAGACGAAAGGATGTCTGAATCCCCTGTGGAGACCACAGAGAAAGACCTAGTTCCCCACCTCATCGCGACCGGAGGCCTCACATCCTTTGAAAACTCCAGAGGTACGCGGAGATCAGTGCCTCCAAAGGAGACGATGCCTGACTCCTCGTGAAACTTGATAGGAGTCCCAGGATTCCCGTGGCACGTGGAAAGGGACCCTTGGTCTCCCGCCTCAGCTGGAGAGGCGTCCCAATTGCCCTGCCAAGCCTCGAGGAGAATCCCGAGTTGTCCCTCGCAACTAGGCAGGAGTCCTGACGTGGCTGAACAAACACGTGGGTGGAAGGGCCATCCCCATCGTAACTCGAGAATATACCCCAGGTTCCTGCCGCAACTCGAGAAAAACCATGAGACTTCCCCCTCGCCGCGAGATGAGGCCCGATTCCCCTGCACTGCGTGCAGAGCAAGTCCGTGTTGCACATCACACATGAAAGGTGCCTTAATATCCTTGATGGCACTCTAGAGAAACCCCAAGAACACGGTTTCAAGGCTAGAGGGATCCTGAGGTCACTGTAGCAAAACGAAAGAGTTCCGTGGACCAAAAATCAACTCGAGATGAGAGGTTAGTCCCTGGCTTCGACTCCAGAGGAATACCACCTTACCACAAGCACCTCAAGAGGATGCTTCCCTCAGCTCTAGGTATGTGAGAGGGACCCTGAGTTTGCGGCCTCAAGTGGAATGGACACCGCAATGCCCTGACTCGAAATAAGGCCGGATATCCCTGCAGTGACTTGAATGCAGGCTCGTCTTGCATCTCCCAAGACGAAAGGATGTCTGAATCCCCTGTGGAGACCACAGAGAAAGACCTAGTTCCCAACCTCATCGCGACCGGAGGCCTCACATCCTTTGAAAACTCCAGAGGTACGCGGAGATCAATGCCTCCAAAGGAGAGGATGCCTGACTCCTCGTCAAACTTGATAGGAGTCCCAGGATTCCTGTGGCACGTGGAAAGGGACCCTTGGTCTCCCGCCTCAGCTGGAGAGGCGTCCTAATTTTCCTGCCAAGCCTGGAGGAGAATCCAGAGTTGTCCCTCGCAACTAGGCAGGAGTCCTGCCGTCGCTGAACAAACACGTGGGTGGAAGGGCCATCCCCATCGTAACTCGATAATATCGCCCAGGTTCCCGCCGCAACTCGAGAAAAACCATGATACTTCCCCCTCGCCGCGAGATGAGGCCTGATTCCCCTGCACTGCGTGCAGAGCAAGTCCGTGTTGCACATCACACATGAAAGGAGCCTTGATTTCCTTGATGGCACTCCAGAGAAACCCCAAGAACACGGTTTCAAGGCTAGAGGGATCCTGAGGTCACTGTAGCAACACGAAAGAGCTCTGTGGACCAAAAATCAACTCGAGATGAGAGGTTAGTCCCTGGCTTCGTCTCCAGAGGAATACCAACTTACAACAAGCACCTCAAGAGGAGGCTTCTCTCAGCTCTAGGTATGTGAGAGGGACCCTGAGTTTGCGGGCTCAAGTGGAATGGACACTGCGATGCCCTGACGAGAAATAAGGCCGGATATCCCTGCAGTGACTTGAATGCAGGCTCGTCTTGCATCTCCCAAGACGATAAGATGTCTGAATCCCCTGTGCAGACCACAGAGAAAGACCTAGTTCCCCACCTCATCGCGACCGGAGGCCTCACATCCTTTGAAAACTCCAGAGGTACGCGGAGATCAGTGCCTCCAAAGGAGACGATGCCTGACTCCTCGTGAAACTTGATAGGAGACCCAGGATTCCTGTGGCACGTGGAAAGGGACCCTTGGTCTCCCGCCTCAGCTGGAGAGGCGTCCCAATTGCCCTCCCAAGCCTCGAGGAGAATCCCGAGTTGTCCCTCGCAACTAGGCAGGAGTCCTGACGTCGCTGAAGAAACACGTGGGTGGAAGGGCCATTCCCGTCATAACTAGAGAATATGTCCCAGGTTCCCACCGCAACTCGAGAGAAACCATGAGACTTCCCCCTCGCCGCAAGATGAGGCCCGATATCCTGCACTGCGTGCAGAGCAATTCCGTGTTGCACATCACACATGAAAGGAGACTTGATTTCCTTGATAGCACTCCAGAGAAACCCCAAGAACACTGTTTCAAGGCTAGAGGGAACCTGAGGTCACTGTAGCAACAAGAAAGAGCTCCGTGGACCAAAAATCAACTCGAGATGAGAGGTTAGTCCCTGGCTTCGACTACAGAGGAATACCACCTTACCACAAGCACCTCAAGAGGAGGCTTCTCTCAGCTCTAGGTATGTGAGAGGGACCGTGAGTTTGCGGCCTCAAGTGAAATGGACACCGCGATGCCCTGACTCGAAATAAGGCCGGATATCCCTGCAGTGACTTGAATGCAGGCTCGTCTTGCATCTCCCAAGACGAAAGGATGTCTGAATCCCCTGTGGAGACCACAGTGAAAGACCTAGTTCCCCACCTCATCGCGACCGGAGGCCTCACATCCTTTGAAAACTTCAGAGGTACGCGGAGATCAGTGCCTCCAAAGGAGACGATGCCTGACTCCTCATGAAACTTGATAGGAGTCCCAGGATTCCTGTGGCACGTGGAAAGGGACCCTTGGTATTCCGCCTCAGCTGGAGAGGCGTCCCAATTGCCCTGCCAAGCCTCGAGGAGAATCCCGAGTTGTCCCTCGCAACTAGGCAGGAGTCCTGCCGTCGCTGAACAAACACGTGTGTGGAAGGGCCATCCCCGTGGTAACTCGAGAATATACCCCAGGTTCCCGCCGCAACTCGTGAAAAACCATGAGACTTCCCCCTCGCCTTGAGATGAGGCCCGATTCCCCTACACTGCGTGCAGAGCAATTCCGAGTTGCACACCACACATGAAAGGAGCCTTGATTTCCTTGATGGCACTCCAGGGAAACCCCAAGAACACTGTTTCAAGGCTAGAGGGATCCTGAGGTCACTGTAGCAACAAGAAAGAGCTCTGTGGACCAAGAATCAACTCGAGACGAGAGGATAGTCACTGGCTTCGACTCCAGAGGAATACCACCTTACCACAAACACCTCAAGAGGAGGCTTCTCTCAGCTCTAGGTATGTGAGAGGGACCCTGAGTTTGCGGACTCAAGTGGAATGGACACCGCGATGCCCTGACGCGAAATAAGGCCGAATATCCCTGCAGTGACTTGAATGAAGGCTCGTCTTGCATCTCCCAAGACGAAAGGATGTCTGAATCCCCTGTGGAGACCACAGAGAAAGACCTAGTTCCCCACCTCATCGCGACCGGAGGCCTCACATCCTTTGAAAACTCCAGAGGTACGCGGAGATCAGTGCCTCCAAAGGAGACGATGCCTGACTCCTTGTGAAACTTGATAGGAGTCCCAGGATTCCTGTGGCACGTGGAAAGGGACCCTTGGTCTCCCGCCTCAGCTGGAGAGGCGTCCCAATTGCCCTGCCAAGCCTCGAGGAGAATCCCGAGTTGTCCCTCGCAACTAGGCAGGAGTCCTGACATCGCTGAACAAACACGTGGGTGGAAGGGCCATCCCCATCGTAACTCGATAATATCGCCCAGGTTCCCGCCGCAACTCGAGAAAAACCATGAGACTTCCCCCTCGCCGCGAGATAAGGCCTGATTCCCCTGCACTGCGTGCAGAGCAAGTCCGTGTTGCACATCACACATGAAAGGAGACTTGATTTCCTTGATGGCACTCCAGAGAAACCCCAAGAACACGGTTTCAAGGCTAGAGGGATCCTGAGGTCACTGTAGCAACAGGAAAGAGCTCCGTGGACCAAAAATCAACTCGAGATGAGAGGTTAGTCCCTGGCTTCGACTCCAGAGGAATACCACCTTACCACAAGCACCTCAAGAGGAGGCTTCTCTCAGCTCTAGGTATGTGAGAGGGACCCTGAGTTTGCGGGCTCAAGTGGAATGGACACTGCGATGCCCTGACGAGAAATAGTGCCGGATATCCCTGCAGTGACTTGAATGCAGGCTCGTCTTGCATCTCCCAAGACGATAAGATGTCTGAATCCCCTGTGCAGACCACAGAGAAAGACCTAGTTCCCCACCTCATCGCGACCGGAGGCCTCACATCCTTTGAAAACTCCAGAGGTACGCGGAGATCAGTGCTTCCAAAGGAGACGATGCCTGACTCCTCGTGAAACTTGATAGGAGTCCCAGGATTCCTGTGGCACGTGGAAAGGGACCCTTGGTCTCCCGCCTCAGCTGGAGAGGCGTCCCAATTGCCCTCCCAAGCCTCGAGGAGAATCCCGATTTGTCCCTCGCAACTAGGCAGGAGTCCTGACGTCGCTGAAGAAACACGTGGGTGGAAGGGCCATTCCCGTCATAACTCGAGAATATGTCCCAGGTTCCCACCGCAACTCGAGAGAAACCATGAGACTTCCCCCTCGCCGCGAGATGAGGCCCGATATCCTGCACTGCGTGCAGAGCAATTCCGTGTTGCACATCACACATGAAAGGAGACTTGATTTCCTTGATAGCACTCCAGAGAAACCCCAAGAACACTGTTTCAAGGCTAGAGGGATCCTGAGGTCACTGTAGCAACAAGAAAGAGCTCCGTGGACCAAAAATCAACTCGAGATGAGAGGTTAGTCCCTGGCTTCGACTCCAGAGGAATACCACCTTAACACAAGCACCTCAAGAGGAGGCTTCTCTCAGCTCTAGGTATGTGAGGGGGATCCTGAGTTTTCGGCTTCAAGTGGAATGGACACCGCGATGCCCTGACTCGAAATAAGGCCGAATATCCCTGCAGTGACATGAATGCAGGCTCGTCTTGCATCTCCCAAGACGAAAGGATGTCTGAA